>NC_089143.1:65587492-65924823 GCF_009819655.1 Sylvia atricapilla
ACTGTGATCTCTTTAGGTAAGAATTCTTTGTATATTTGACTTCTAGGTGTCACACTCAGAAGTGAATGCATAATACATCATCTGCCCACGTGAGCTCGTGCACTGCTGGAATCAATATTTAATTATTAACATAGTTGAATTTAAATTTTTTATCTGAAAAAGGGTAGCATAATTGAGATGTGTTCAAGCAAGATAATTCATATATTATAAGTATATAGGTAGGGTGCCAAAAAAGCTGATAAATAAGGTACAAAATAAGGAATGAAACTGACATCTTACAGACACTTTTAACAGCCAAGTCAAAAGCTCTTGGCAATACTGCTTAAGACAAATTTTGCAAGCATTATAGAAAAATGTCCCAGTATATTTTAGAGAAGCTGGTGTTTAGTGATGTATTAGATCTTATTTGATTGATTTCTGTTAAGATTAGGAGCATACTATGTTGCAAGAGGAAAACTGAAATACATAAAATAATTTATACAGGCTCTATATTGAGGGCAGTTTCATTCATTGTAGAAATAAATCTACTCCTCTGTTTGAAACTATCAATTAAAGTGGTAGCCATTATTCATGAAAATAAATATATAGAGTGTTACTCATGACAGGAGAATGTATCATGTATAAGTGGTCAATAAATCATGTTAGGGGAAAAGTGATATGGAAAATGGTGGCACTTAAACTTTCAATTTTCATTAAAATTTTAACTTCAGCAAGTTGTTCAGCAGCGAGACAGTCTCTGCCACGCAAACCCATGTGAGCACTCCCTACTGTTCAGAAATTTGGGAAAAATACTACCCCTGGCTCTGCTGACTTCCAATGTCTGCCACAGACCCTGCAAAGGGGCAGAGCAGGGTCATGCTTCTCTATGCCCTGTACTCACCTCCCTCTTGGTTTTGAAACCAATGGCTTTTGCTTGCACTCAGTTTGCCATGAGGATCATGGGGAAAATTTGCTGGGGAAGTCAATACTCTTAGTGAAATGGTACAATGGAAAAAATATGTTTTATGACTTATTTTACTCCATTTTCTTATCTACTTTTCTTGCTTCGTCAAAATACATCCTTAATCTGCCATTAGTACCTACATACGTTCCTGTTAAATCAACAGGCCACCTACTCTTAAGTGATGACATTCAGCATTCAAAACACTTGATTCCAATTGTTTTGCTTTGACAAGACCTCAAACAGAAGTTAAATTAAGTGACAGTGAGCATACTGGCCTCTCAGACCCTGCTAAGGGTCTTATCTGACAGGAGCTGTATTTCTATATTGTATGAAACACCATGAAAAGATATTATGCCAATAAAATTAGCCTGGTACCTTGGAAACCTGCTTATAGAAAATGTTGAAGCTAGGATTAGCACCATAATGTAGCTACATAACAAGTGACATTGCTCCTCCTCCAAACACTGTCTCCCGTCCCATGGCAGGCAATCCTTTTCCTTCCCCCAAGCAGAGAAGTGGAAAGAGGGGCAGAGCCACAATTTTTTTTTTCCTATCAGTTCCTATTTTAGTGGCAGTGCAGAGCAATCAAGAAGATGGAAGGCTGCAGTGAGTGATGTCAACTGCATTTCTGCTCTCTGCATCCACCCTCACTTTTGGGCCACAGGTGACATGCATCACCCCCAGTTCCTCTGCTCTTGAACACTGCAGAAAATATTTCTCAACAGGAATTAAGAATCAGCTGTTGGAACCCTGGAAGCTGAGAATTTTAGGCTTTCTGTGCTAACAGGCACTGACCCTCAAGAAAACACTATATCTGACCTGAGGCCGTGAAACAGGTTTCCAAAACTGACTGATAGCACTGGGATTATGGGTGTGTCATTGAACAGAAGTGTGTAATATCTTAGGGTAGGAAACTTAGAGTTTAAGGTTTTAATACATGGTAATATATATAAAGTAAGATTTAGGTTTCAGGGCATAGGTGAAGTCCTTCTTTTTCACCTTCTTGTTCATGGGTTTGGGTGGTGTTTTGTAATTGGGTAGAAAAGTCCACATTGTGGGCCACGGGTGGTTGGTTATTGGGTTAAAATTTAGGTATCCTTTCATAACTGGACAATTTGTGCTTAAAAGACCTTGGGAAGAGACAGAGCCATTTTTCACCTTGTTAGCTAGAACTCACAACTTGTGAGACTGTACCATAGATAAAAATTAATAAACATCTGAGCCTGAACATGAACTGCATCCCTCGAGCATTTAATCCCAGCTCTAACAGAAGAAAAGAAAATAAGAAACCCACAATCAGCCTTGCAGATGAAGACAAAGAAGATGGGCAGAGTGAGAATGCAAGAGGACTAAACACCTTCCAGGTTTTAGACTGAAAAAAAGACCCAATTTAGACAGTGAGAGTCGGGCCCTGAGTGTAAGAGTTAATGGTTTATGGCAGTAAGGATCGTTTGGTAGTTCCCTTTTGGCTACTTAGCAAGACTTAATCAATTTTCAAGTACAGCTTAATTTTATTCATTGCCTTAATGGTTTTTATTCAGCTTTAAATTTTCTGTCTGACATTAATCTTTCCTTAGACTTTCACTTTTCACGGGGTTTTTATTTAAGAGGAGCTTTTTAGTCTGTATTTTTTTACCTCTTAAAATTACCTTACAGGTAACAATTAAACTGCTGCTAAGCAGAATGGTGTCAGGTTTTACATGCTGTACTGGCAATAGAGCATCCCCAAATCCTTCACTGCAATTTACCTACCTTGAAAGCTATTGGCTTTTACTTACAGCATACTCATAGCACACTGTCATAAACACGTTTTGCACTGACCTGCTGGCTCAATGAATCTGGTCTCTTGGAAGAAATTAGACTACCAGTTATAGAAGTACAAGGGATATTTGTTCAGCTGCTACAAAGGCAAAAAAAAAAAAAAAAGCCAAATAAATTTGGTTTGTGAAGGCTATATATTGCCATCTGACAGACAGGATAGCTCTGTTCTCTGGAACAACTCACGTGATCCTTTAAGTGTTTTTAAAATGCTACAGAAGGTTTCCTTTTCTAGGAAGAAAGAAAGGTTTCAGGAAAATAAAAAGGCTTCCTTGTGGAGTGGTGAAAAATGCACCATTAATGGTTTACATGTCCACACAAGTAGAAGTGCTTGTACTTGAATATTCTGCATATCCTGAAAGTTTCCACATTATAGATGTGAATAAATGAATAAATGTATTTATATATGTAAACACATATATTTACATTATTTTTTCTTGTATCCTGTCTTAAGTTCATTTTCCTCCTTTAGAGGGGTAAGATAAACACACATGATATTAAATTATATACTGGTCAGCCTTAAAAAAAAAAAAAAACAAAACCTCTTGCAATTCAGAACCACTATCTGTGTCAATTAATCAAGGCATAAGGTACTCCACATTACTGCAGATCTCCTTATTTCCCAGAAATTCCCTGAATTCTCTTCAGCATTAGTCCTCACAGTTTCAAGTTATGAAAGGCCCTACTTTTGAAGTATTGATTCTTTTTTAAGTGATCTCATTTTTGTCATGAGTTACCCACATGAAAATGTGGTAAATAACTCAGCAGCCCTCACAGAAGACCAGAGGACAGAGATGGTCATGGGCTAAAGTCAGTTTGGCATCCTGGAGGTTACTGGGCTGGTGATGATGTTCCTGATGGAGTCATGAAAGGACTGACAAGGCTGGGACAAAAGGAAATCTTGTAAGATGATGTTGCTTGCTGTCACCTCCCAGCTGGCTGAGGCTGGCAGGGCCTCAGGTGATTATTACTGAGCAATTTGAGTTGATTTGTTCTGGTTTAGAGTTTGTGGGTTTGGAAATAAAGCAAGCCCTGAGGAAGGGGATACAAAGAGAAGGTCTATGGTTAGGGACTTGATTTTTCCTTGTACGGCTGGTGAGCCTGCACAGTGACTCACAGTTAGCAGTAAAGTCCAGACAGTCCTTTGCAAATCATGAGCTAGGTGAATCCTTTGCCATCAGAAGAACTCAATGCCTTTAAAGAAAAAAACTTTCAATGAATGTCTGTTGAAATTCAAATCTTAATTCATTCCAGCTACGCTTGGGCCTCTTACAGAGTCTCTTTCTGTGAACACTGAAGCAAGCAGTCATTGCTTGTAGAAATAAAATTTTAACTATACAGGTTCCATATTCATATCACATAAAGTATTTTTTTTTCTATAGAGTGGGAAACTAATTTAAATGGCAAGGAGTAGAAGGGGAAATGTTCCAGTAAAACCTTATCAGAGCCCTGCAAGAGGAGCAGCTGAGCACCCACCATTCCATTACTTGTATGTAAGAGAAGCGTGTGTGTAACCATCCTATGTGACATTGAGGAAACCAAATAAAGCTGTATAAATTACGTATTCCTTCTGAAATTCTCCCTGCCATTTTAAAAGTGACCCATAACTGTTTGCTTGTTTAGTTTCTGGTATTTTTTTTCCTTAAAAGTGGATTCCAAAATGATGGTGGATTTTTGAAACCTGCTTCAATTAAAAGCAAGCAGTTGTACACATACACGAGCAAGATTGTCCAGGTGAGTGTAGAGGCCTGTAAAGACATTTCAAATAATTCCCTACGCAATGCAGATGTGGAAGTAACAGCTCCAAAGGTAACCTCACAAACCAGCAAACAAAGAGGTGACTCAATTGAATGGAAAAAATGTCAGAGGAGACCCCACAGCTCCAGCCTCATTATTCCAGGGTAAACAAGACACATAACTGCTTCCTGCAGAGTGAGGCCTATTTCCTTTAGACATTCATCAGACACTAGTTCTTATTCTCAAAGAAAAAAAAATATCATAGAATAATAAAGAAAAGCAAAAAATTATAAGGCAGTAAACCTTCCTTTTATTCCTCTTGTTGCTAACATGGCAGAGTAGGCAATCCAGATGTCCTGTGTGAATACTCACCCTCTGGACTGCTCAGTGTCTCACCCTCTTTTCCCCCTGTCCAGTACCACAGGCATTTCTGAGGCTGCCAGCAATGATTGCCAGCACCTCAGCCACACAAGCTCGAGGAATAGCCTCCTGCTTTTTACCATTTTTGTCACAAAACATCACTGCTGATGCAGCTCAGGGGTAGGGCACTGGATAGGTACTCTATTATCTTCTGATGATGTACTTCTAAAACCAAGACCTCCTTACCTCGTCCAAGTATGTGCACACCTCAGGCTTGAATGGTCTGGTGAGGGAGATCCATTTCCTTCTCACTGCTCTCATACAGGAGGACTCTCATCTCTGGAAAAGGCAGCAATGCTTCAATGTAACAGACAACACCCATGCCTTAAGTTTTAACTTTCATGTTTTTCAGGTCCTGTGCTGCCCAGGGCTGTAGTTCTGAGCCTCACATTAAGTGTTAGTGAGCTCTCTTCACAGAGTAGGGAGACAAAGCAAATCCTTTTCCTGCCAGAGGCCAAGGAAAACAAGGACAACTTTCAGGCCCAACAACTGTGGACTGAAGAGAGAAAACAGGAAGGATGGGACCTCACAACCTGAAGCTGTAATTGGACAATTAAACCCCAATATGCAATTACACCAAAAATTATAAAAGTGTGAGACCTCGTGACCAGTCGTGCGTTTTGTGACCATTCTCAGTCCACCTTGTGTGCAGCCCTGATCAGGCCCTGTCCTGCCCAAGGTGTACCCTAAAGGCCTTTCAATAAATCCCTACTTTTTTCTCTAGCTCTGTCCAGTCTGCTCCAGGCCAGCCTTCCCAAACCATCAACACATCAGGCATGAGTGAAGGCTTCTGGGTACAGGGGAAAGAACAAGGACTGTGCTGGCACAGCAAACTCTTTCTCAAGCAGAGAGAATTGCAGCTGCTCCTCCATTGTCGTGCAGAAAGGAGCAGGAGAGGGCTGTGGTTTGACATGTGTCTTCTGGGGCTTGAGTCTGAGAGTGTGTGAGCACTTTCACAGCCTGCTAATTCACGTGGAAGTAGGCAATGCCTCGTACTCCACAGGACGCTGAGCCTTTTTTTACATTAATGTTAGTTTTTATGTTTGAACATAACATTTATGCCTGTGCACTCACAGAGGAGATTTTTTAAGCCTGAAATTTTTTGACTGCAGATGAATTACTGTAATTACATCTCACTAGAGCAATGACAAAATACTTTTTTAGCTAGTAAAAAAAAAAAAAAAAGTTATAAAGAGAAAAGGTTTTTTCTGTACCTGAAAATGAATCATACTTGTGAATAAATTCCCTGGACTCAGTCTAATTCTGAAATATCATGTGTGGGCAATATTCATGACTAGGAAAAAGACAATAAACAGGGAAGATACCCAGACAACCCTTCCTTTAACCAAGTAAATTGCTAGTCTGGAACTTTATTATTCCTAACAGGGGTGACCTCAACAAGCCATTAACACTCTAGAAAATACCAGGGATGCTGCACCTCCTTACTCTGACTGGCTCTTTTAGTTAAACAGTAAAACTGAAATCACTTGCAAACTTTAATAGCAGTTAAAAGAAATACCTAGATGGCAGGGTGCTAAGAGAAAATCATTCTTCCTATTTATTGTATTTTCATGGAGAAAAAAAAGCTGTAGGATTTGAAAGCATATTTGCTGGGAAAATAATTTGCTAAAGATAGAAAACATGGTGAGGATTTTCAGCAAATTCCCTTGCTGATAAATGAACAGTAATGCTTAAGCCCTTCTAATGAAGATGAGTTTACCATGGAATAAAGTTGTCAATGATGAGCAGAAAATAGGGCATTTGTAAATACAATGTAGCACAGAATGATAAAGCACATCCAATTTATGCAAAGATGTGCTTGCAGAGCATGATAAATAATATCTGCATAATCAATTACTGGAAGAAAGACAGACTGAATAAATTGTTTTCTGTCAATTTATGGAAAACAAGCATAGCACAAAAAAAAAGACAAATTGACATTAGTCTTTTAACTAGATTGACAAGCACTAAACTCAAACTTACTAATGATTCAAAGGATACAGTGTTTATAACTCTATTTTCATGAGCCGTAGAAAATGTAAATTAGGGCAAGAGCAACATTCCTATTTTTTAAGGTAAAAGACACAATTTAATAATATATATAACACATCCCACCACCCTCTATGTATTATATATACCCCCACATATTATATATGTTTTTTCCTTGTATACAGGATTCTTTGGTTGAATGACACACATGGATTGAGAGGTGTGAGAGAGAAAGCAAGAGAAAAATGTATTTTAGGCTCATCAATAACAGGACACCTCTAGTAGACAGATATTTAATGGCTGCTACATCCACTGGTCTCAATGGAAAAGTTTGATCAAGCAGGGTGAGCTAGCCTTTAAAGAAATTCTGAAACTACTTTAAAACTGAGTTGGGAAAGTTGCAAATTATACCATCATTCATTTACAGAGCCATTAACTTAATGGTGCTAAATATCTCTATGATTCATGTAGTGGTTCTAGAAAGCTTCAGTAGCTGTTTAGGATATCAAGAATACAAAAATGAGTGATAAGCCATTTAATATCCAGATATTAGCTTTGGAAGACAATGTCATTGAACAAAAACAGTTCTCTAATCCCTCATCCTTCCATCAGTCAAAATAAAAATTAAAATGCAAATATTTGGGAGCTGACAGTACATGTAACTTTTGCCTGCAAGAATATTCAAATGATTGTAATAATCTGCATAAAACAATTTGATAACCAACTTGAAAAACATTTAAAAGTTTTCAACAATCTATGCAGGATATTAAAATTCACATAACCACCAGAACCACTCTCCATGTAAAACATTCAATGATGCCTGTAGCACTACATGCTCTGTTAGTAAATAAACCACTGTTTTTATTTTGCTGTTATTTCAGCCTTATCAAAACCTCTCTTTTTATTTATCCATGAAAAAGGTGCAGCCAAGTTCCAGAAGGCTAAAGCTTGTTGTTCGTCCTATTAATGTGACACAGCCCTAATTCCAGCAGCTAAATAGATGAAAAAAAGAAAATCAATAGTCAGCGGATATGATGCTGAATGGGAAGTTTGATTGTGAATGAAAAGAGAGAGTGTGAAATCCATCTCCTTAAAATCTGCCTCTGGCTCTGGGATTCAGCTAGGTGTTTGAACCTACACAGACGTCAATACCTCTCCTTTGGGGAACACAATTCAAATTTTTGTGGCCTTCTCTAAAATTGGCATGTTTCAAGCAATCATATCTTGATTGCCCATAATTTGATTAATGGAAATAATTAGTTTTTGGGGGTCTAACATCTCCCTAAAGGTTTCACTTCAGCCCATGAAGTCTTGAGGCTCTGGTTACACTTCACTGAGTGCACAGAGAGTTCCTTCCTGAAGCCTTTACAGCTGTCTCAGGACACCAAGGCTTCACTGCACAAAGATTTATGTGCCGAAATGTGGACCTCACATTAAGGCTGATGCAGTAAACCCCTGAAAAAGACTCAGCAAGGCAGCAGTCACACACAAGAGGTAGGGCCAGGAGGAGCCCTTTGAGCACAGACCTCAAAGCAAGTGGAGTAAGCATCCAATATTAGTAATATTTACAGGAAAAAGAGTTTCAGCTTCAGTGAACTGGACTCTCCCAAGTGCTGCAGTTCTTGTGCAGTCTAATACATCATCAAGGCTCAGAAAATAAAATGGTTTATGCAGGATGAGGGGATCGAGCCCTCAGAGAAGCACTGGTAAATTTTCAGGGAGAGTGCCTGTTCTCAGCATTGTAAACACCGAGGATTTGGTAATACTGCTGCAATGAACCTGTATTTTAAATGAAAGACAAAGGCACGTGGATATTTACAGGTGGAAAAGTCGCTTCATAAAACATAGTTTTTTACAAGAAAAATACTACACTCCAGCCCTCTGACCCCCTCCACTTCCTGCTCACAACAAAGATATTCAGGCAAAATGTTAAAACAAATAGTCCAGATTGAGGGTTTAACAGAGCCATTTGCTCTCCCAGATTTTGAAAGAAAAAAGTGAGAATTAAGTTGTCATTAGCAACTAAATATATATTTACCAACATTGGTAGATGGGATTTTTTTTTTTTTCTAGATAAGGTGCATTTTACAAATGCTAAGCACTGCATGCTTACAGCAAATTGCACTAAGAGTACAACATGTGAGGAATGGAAATAGTTCTGACTGTAGGGCATTCAGCTGTGAAATACCATGTGCATGCATTTTGCTGGTTCCTGTGAGCTTCCTTTTGAACAAATCAACCACACAATCACTCAGGAGCTGGAAAATTGGGAAAAAAAGTGGGGGTTAAGGGGATATAATTTTTGATGTGGTATAACACAGCAGTAGTGTTCTAATTAACTTTTTTTCTGAAGCTAATAACAAAGCCTACCACTAGCACATTAAACACAGGATATGTGAGCAAATAAATGAAAATAAGTGGAGAAGCTAAACATTGATTTCCTTTTATGTAATTCTGGTAATGATCAGTATCTCATGATGTGCTGCTCCTCTAAAAAGATGTGTAAGCCAGTCATTCACAGCCCTGTGCTGCTATAAACATGAGCTGAAGCTGACAACCTGTGAAAAATCATGCAAGGAAATTTTAGAAGCAGCATTAATAATAATAATAATAATAATAATAATAATAATAATAAAATAAATTCAGTGGATAGTATGAAATAGCCAGAATAGCATGTGTTAAACAGCTTCATGTGCAAACATGATTTCTTGAGATCACGGGTATCTCCTAGCAGAAATTTTTGAAGTTTCTCCCACCAAGAGGAACAATCATCTTACAATACAGGGAGCAAAAAGCCATGAAGTCTACCACCCACCTTTCAGCTGCAATGGCTGCAACTGTAATTAGCAGTAGCCAGATTTCAGACTTTTCTAAGTTCCCTGTCCTATATGTAGGAGCAGCTTGGTAAGAAATGCTGAAATACACCCTTGAATGCCCTTCACCTGAGTTGCCTCATGTGTTTCTTACCAGCAGCCAAGGATCTGGGCCATTAAGTTCAAAGGATATAACCTGCCCAAACTTTAGCATTCCATTTAACATTAATTTATAGTTGAACTTTTATGGAACTACAAAAGCTTTACTATCTTTATTAAGGCCACATTTATTACGTAGTGAAACTATAGCAAGGAGATCCTGGGTTGAATATTTCATTGATGTAATTTTGATTTTTTATTTTAAAACAAAAATCTTGGGGAAATTTATGAAGGCAAGGTGTCTGTGCCCTGCTTCAAGAGAGTACTCAAATACTTCAAATAGAAAATGATGACTTTTGCAAGCCACTGAGTGATGTCTGAGGCAAACTTCCACACAAGTTCTTTGTCAGAGTCTAAAACGAAGAGAACCTCTTTCATAGTTTGAGAAAGGGCTGTATAAATATTCTTCTCCCTACCTTATCATCTATTTTCCCATTCTCACTATTTTTCACGTTGACCTGCTCACACACATGATAACGAAGTCATTAGCTGCATTTTCATTTCCTTCTCATGCCTTAGGAGGTCACAGGTCTGGTCCATTAACACAAGGTTCTTCTCTCTGCTGCAATTTGCATGATGAAAAAAAGGTTTTAAGTCAATATTTCAGCTAAGGAGATACAACAATTTTAAAAACAATTGTGAAAAAAACCCAACCTCTGACACATCAAAGCAGGGATGTTTTCTACAAGAGAAGAATCCATAATGCATGAAAAAACCTGAAAGGATGCTAGGGATGTGGAGCCACAAAGATTCTGAAGCATTGCATACTGCATGACTGCAGGACGTGTTGTCTGACATGGGTACCAGTGTTATCAGCTATATATTTTTCCCCCCACTGCCAACTTTTCTTTATGTAATAATTCATTTTTTCATAATTTTTCTTTACTTTATAATCCTGGAAAGCAAATCATATGCATAATTTGAATTTTATAAACAAAATATTACAGAGCTCAAGAAATTTCACTTAGTACTTGTA
Organism: Sylvia atricapilla; assembly: GCF_009819655.1. Classification (NCBI taxonomy): domain Eukaryota; kingdom Metazoa; phylum Chordata; class Aves; order Passeriformes; family Sylviidae; genus Sylvia; species Sylvia atricapilla. The sequence goes on from NC_089143.1 coordinate 65,598,348, forward strand.
AACTCACTTTTTAACATAGTGGAAAAAACCCAAGGTCTAGAATATTTTGGTTGTCTGTAAAGCAGAACAGCATAGATCCTCTAGGAAAATGAAAACTGAAAGGGAATATTCCCCCACTTCCAGCAATAGAGAGAGAATGAAAAAATGGTATTAAGGCAGGTAGAAGCCTCAAAAGCTATACACAAAATCAGATTTTATTTTCAAGACTATCATTTAAGACTAGATATAAGAAAGATTTCTTTTCTTTTAAGAGGGTGGTGAAACACTGAAACAGGTTACCCAAAGAGGTGGTGGGTATCCCCTCCCTGGAAACATCCAAGGCCAGGTTGGATGGAGCAACCAGGTTTAATAGAAGGTGTCTCTGCCCATGGCAGAGGGTTTGGACTTAGACAACGCTTAAATCCTTTTCAACCCAAACCATTCCATGATTCTATGACCTTCTCACTTTTCTTAATGCAAGGAAATTTCTCCACAGGCTTAGGGAACTCTAGAAGAAGAAGGGACAAACTTACGTGAGTAAGCTGAAGAACTCAGTCATTCCTAAAATTGTTGTATATGCTGCATGGCCTCCATAAAGGAATCAGCCAACTTCTACACATAAAATCTCAAAGCAGAGCAGAATTCATCAAGAGTAAAACCAATCTCTTTCTTAACAAGGGGCTGAGGGGCAAATGAGGACCTCTTTTTTCTTCCCTCAAAACTGCTCTTGAAACAACCTGCCTGTCATGCAGGGTGTGAGAACTTCTGCACAGAGCACTCTTAAGTGAGGCAGAAATACGACTGAGATGAATTATTTTACAGAAGGACCCAGCCTTTTGCAGAAAATCTAGCACTGTGCTCGTGCCATCTAGTCACCGATGTTAAATTAATAATTCTCCCAGAAAGTTAAAAATGCCTTTTTCGCCCTCACAGTTGCCACCCTCAACTTTCTAGTTAGTGGATTTAGAGAAGAAATGGAGGTATTGAAAAAGTAATAATTTAAAAATATATAAAACAGACTGAAATGGGACAATTTTAACACACCTTGAGATTGCATTTATGTGGCTAGACCCCCTACACAGGCTTTTTATATGGCTGTGTCCTTTTTAATAACCTTATAGGAAAACAAACTTTAGTAGGTTAAGGATCAGAATGGGGGGATATACTCACTAATTTCCTACAGATCCCTCTTCAGTTTTCTTTCACCATTTTTTCTGGGGGATTCTTTTCTGGGATATTCTTTTCTGAAGCATCTAATGCTTCTCCCTGTCTCCCAATAACCACAAAAAGTATCACTGATACTTCCTCCTACCCTACCTCAGCTGTCTTTAGACTCTGAAACTTCTGATTTCTTATAATGTCACAAGTAAAAACTGAACTTGCCCCATGAATTTTAATGATTGTTTAAAACTTTTTTTTTTCTTTTAACTGCTAGCGCTTCCAGGATTTTTTGCTGTTTGATGTTGAGAAGTATGGACACGTAAAGAAAAGATCAAAGTACACTTCTGGTTAATAAAACTCAGCAAAAATTACTGCTCAAAATGCTGGCAAAATTAGACTTCATCAAAGAATCATGGATGGTTGAGGATTGAGGGGAAACATTAAAAATCAGGGTGGAATTATTTTTTAAAAACAGAGGAAGAAAGAAAAAATTTGATTTAGAAGGACAGCAGGGAGAGATGCTGCACATCATTATCTAATTTCATATTTTTATTTTCACATTTGGTACAGATAAAGTATTGGAAAACAGATTTGAAAATCCATAGATTAATAATATTGATAGTGATCAATGAGCATATTTTCTGAATGAAGGCGAAATATTTACATTTGATGTCATAATATTTCAGTTATATTGCTCATAAAATACAGAAAAACTACAGTCTCCTTTTAAAGAACAACAAAAATTTTACAAAAAAGCAACCCCTTTAGATATAAATATTTATTTAAAATACTTTATTTGTATTTTATTTAGAAAACCCTGCTGTGTAAGGTGTGGTTCTTCCTATATGTTTAAACAGCCATTTTTAATTTAAGTGTGTTTTTGCATCATAACTAGATGAGTACTTGGGTTACTCTTCCATGGTTTTCCTTACTTCAACAAATACAGTCCTCTAAATATAATTAAAAACTTGTGTCTGCCTCTGCAATAATACAGAATGCTACAAATAATTTCTGTCACCTTTCCATATGAGGAATCCATATAGGACAAGGAGTTCAAGGTGAAAAGCCTGCTGGTTTTATAAAATTGTTCTATTTCACTGTTGACTGACTGTGCTTCCTCCAGGTCTTCAGGCAAACTGAGCTCTACCTGGCTTGGCTCTCACTGGGCACCTGAGCAAGTGTTTCATTACACTCGTCCCAAAAGATGCTAATTTTTTTCTCTCAATAAGCAAGACACTGAAAAGTGGAATAGATTTCATCTGACAGGTGGGAGCTTTATTAAGCTAACCCCACAAGAAAAGCCCAGAGATGTGGAACAGTGTCATCACAAGGAGTTATTTAAATTGTCCAGTCAGAGTAGAGAATTTGCACACAGGCACAGGGTGATGACACTGAGCTTCCCCTGCAGAGTACTGGGGCAAGGATTCAGTGGCATTGAGTGCCCAGGGGTCTTCATCTCTTCAGATGAGGAAAGACAAAGCCAGTGGCATTCACTGTGAGTGAGTGAAACTTAAAACCACACACAATCCCAGCCTTGCCTCTCAAACTGCCTGTGTGCTCCAGCTGCTGTGCAGGAGCTGAACATAAACAGATGTCTTGTCCAGCAACAAATTCATTTTTTCTGACCTGGGAAAAAGCAATTTTTCAGAGTCTAGAACATGCCAGAAAAAGAGTCCTTCCTAAAGAAAGGGAGAGCTATTAGAACAAAGGAGGTATAAGGTAATGCCACTACCTACCACTTTGTCATGTTATAAGGGGTTCATGTTCTCTAAATTGAGACAGTTGGTTTAGATGGGCAGTGGGAGAGGGGACTATTATTAGCCATTCATTGCATTTTGAACAGAGATTTCAATTGCTGTCACTCAATTAAATATAAAGATAGAATGATAAAATGGTAAGTCTTTCTCCTTACTTCTTCCTGTAAATAGATCATGCAAAGCAATCACCCACTGTTCATGTGTGATTTTTTTTTTTTTTCATCAATAACTGAGATTTAACTAGTGAGAAAAACCAAAAACAAAACCCACACCACCATAAGCAAACTCCCTAAAAATTCACAAAGTAACAGCCCTTTTTCTGGGAGACATCACTGAGTTAAGGTCACCTTTCACTTTTGTTATCGTAATGGATTTAAAATATTTTCAGTAAAGTTTGCAGAGCTTCTTGGGATTTGGCTTTCCAGTCACAAGTTATGAAAACAAATTGCTTTCAAGCAATTGAATAACTTCCAATATCAGATTCTATGAGTAGAAATAAACAAACAGAGCTTTGTACAGATTCCTGGGAAAGAATCTTATTCAATGGATATTTGGCAATTTGGATTCCAATCCTCTTTTTTTTTCCTGCTTTGCTCTCAGAGGAAAAGCAGAGTATTTTTAACCAGTTACTCACTAGAAATATTATAGAAACAGTATTTTTGAATCTGATGTCTTTACAAGTAGCTAATGAAGATGTCCCATAGCTCATCAAATATTTTTCATTGACCATCTTGTATTTTCCTTTTCTTCCTTATAATCTAATTAATTATTTTAATTTTTTTCTTTTTTTCATTTCATTTTGCTTCCTTCTTTTCATTTTTTTTTCAATATACAGTACATTTCACACCCTCTTCCATTTCTTCCTCCTTCCTTTTCCTCCACTATTTCTCTTGGAGTTGATACTTCACCTCTTCCACTCCATCAATCTTTCAATTGACAAGCTGATGTGTCGACTTGAAAGGGTTCTCTGAAATAATTTCAGTGCTACAGGAATGTTCAGATGTACACAAGGCAGGCTCATTTTCAATCCATTACATTGTCATTGCAACACTGAAGCTGCTGGGCTGCAGCAACAGTGCTCCATTTTGCTTCTTCAGAGGTTGTAAGCTTGCCAGCCAGGCACAAATCATGAGTTTTTCCATGCCCATCAGAATTGTAGCCTGTTCTCTGCCCTGCTCAAACTAGGATCTGCTGCCAGATTGCTTGAAAGGATATACAGGAAGGCACACAGCTGTGGCAGTTTCTAACTAAATGAATAATGCAACATCAACATCTGTAGGATTTTTGAAATGCTAAACACCCAGCTATGAAGCCTCTGACGAGGACACAGATGGTGATAGTGTTGTTCTTGCAGTGGTTCCACCAGAAATGGTCAGAGTTGCATAATCAGCCTGGACTCTTAATGCCTGAAACAATCCTTTCCTTTAGCAGCACTAGCTCTCGGTGCATCACAGAATGATAACTGCTCACTTTGCAGGCTGCATTTAATCCATTTAATTCCAAGCCTTGTTAAGCTAAAGAAATCCAGTAATGAATATGGACATCTTCAAGCATGAATACAGATGCCAACACCAGTTGATAGTACTCAGCAGGTGAATTTAAACTGACGATCCAAGCGGAGGTAAAATAATTAAAATAAATTTTCCATTCAATACAAAAAGCATAACAAAGTCCTATGTTTACCTCAGGAAACCACAAATAAGTAAGGCAACTTTTCTTAGATGCAAACCAGTATTATTTCACGGGATAATAATCTATTTTCCTGCTTTTTAAATCATATCAGTATGCATTGCCTACTGGAAGAATAGAAAGAAATAAAATGTACCTCTGAATACAAGCAAATAAATCTGTTCATCACCCACTGTTTTAGGACATTAAAGGAGATCACAATGTCATATAATTTATTCTTTGTCTTACTTTTTCCCATCAATAAAAATTGTGTTTCAGAGACAATGAGCAAAAAAAAATAAAAAAATAAAAAATTAAAAAAAAAAAAAAAAAGGTGCTTTTGCTGAAATTTGAATCTGTCCCTGGATTCAGAAACAAGCTAAAAGAACTAACTGAAAAGTCAGCCTAAAGTTAAGCAGTGCTGAGAAGAAGAAGAATTAAAAGGACCTAATAAGGAAAGCCATGACTGTATAAAAGAAGCTTCTGAGAGAGGCATGATGTCACCAATCAGCTCCTCTGGACAGTTGTAGTCTGAACTCATGATCCCAGACACAACTTATCTTCTTAGCTGGATAGGCTCTCCAGAAAGATGGAGGATTAGTTCTTTTATATGTGGACACAGCTGAGACAAGTCTATTACAAATGTTAAAAACTGTACTCAAACCATAGAATAATATTTGGAAAGCTTAAAATACAGGGGAAAAGCTCAAGATGCAAACCCAGAAATTCCAGGAAGCCTGTCCAGACAAAGAAAGAAAGGATGCATTACTTTAACAAGGGTTCTTGATTAACCCTACACATAACTTTATAAATAACAATAACCCTCTCTTCCCAGTTTGCTTTAAATTTAGGAAAAGATAAGAACTTTAACAAAAGAAACCCAACAAAGAGCAGTTACCTTTCCTCATTTAATGCTGGAAACAGGATATTCAGAGACAGCTGCTCACCTCTGGAAGGCTTGGAGTTCATAACCAGTAGGCTCTTTAACCAACCAGCATAATTTCTTGAGGAAGAGATGAAACATCCTTATTCCTGCAAATGCCCTGCAGCAAAATCTGAAAAGGATGAGGTCTTCCATCAGCCACATGGCTCTCCTCAGGATCTGCTTAGCAGCTTTGTCATCCCATGTTTTTGTCATGTCCAAACTACTTGCCTTTGCCTCCACATCCTGGCAAGAAATAGAGTCACGAGCTTCTGCTGCTTGCTGGCAGAGATGTCAGGAAAAGTAGATTTCTGTTTTCCTTTTGAATACTGCTCTTTGAGCCTGGCTCCTTCAAATCTTGGAGTCATTGGCAGAAAGCTGGCCTGGCTCTGAGAGTGGTGGTGCCACCAAGCAGAGCCTGCAGACATCTCTGCCTTTAGCCTTTGATCAGAGAAGGAATTTTGTTATGCCTAAAATCATATTTGGAAAAGAAAAAAAGGAGAAAAAACTGCTCTTAGAAACACTTGGTAAGGCGAGCAGGGGGAAGGGAAGGCTGAATGGAACAGGAATAAAAGCACTTGCTGAAGTCAACAAATCCTGCAGGGGCCTGGAGTGGGAGACTGGGACCATCAAACAGGCAGTAGTTCAGTGGCTGGATCTCCTCATAATATCACAAGAGGTGCAAAACTGTGCATAAAATCCTCAGCTAGAGTTTCCATGTGAAAAAGTCTCCATAAAAAAGAGCCTCTCAGGTCATACTATTATTTCCTATGGGGAGAAAAAAGTGCACTGTTCCTCCCATAGGAGAAAGAGAAGCATTCACAGCCAAAGGAGAGGAAGGCTGTGAACTCTGGGGTTACAAAAGCTGTTGAAGCCAAGATTAAAACCCAGTAAGAGTTCTGCTTAAACAGAGAGGCAAAACTCAGGACTTCTGTTCTGCAAACTGAGTGTCTTCTTCAACTAAAGTAGCAGATAGGAGCAAAACATCCAGATAGGGATTGGAAATATACATGGAGTCTGAGTGTGTAGCACCGGCCAAAAGAAAGAAAATAAGAAAAAAGTTAAAAAAAAAAAAAAAAAAACAACCACCTCATCTCTAGGACTCATGTTCCTACACAGAGAAAAATATGTACAGCTTGATGCACAGAATATTAGCATTTTGCACATGCAAGAATCTGAGCTTCAAACCAAAACACAGAGGGCCTCAGTAACTTGCCCGAGGTCAAAATCTAAAATCCATGTAAGGCTCTTTGGTTGTGATTTGCTTTCTAATGTAGAGAAAACTCACATGCTGAGGGATGTGCAGGCATACAAGAGTTCCTTCTACCTAATTTACTATTCATATAAAATTTAAAGAATCGGATCTCAGTAGATATTTGCTCACATCACAAAGCTACCACATATTTTGAAGTAGTCTGTTGGAGTCCGAAGACTCTGTAGAGGAAGGACCCACAAACACCCAGAACTGAAACAGAAGACATCTTACAAATCAGGATCAAAGGATATACTGACAGATGCATTCAGGAACATGAGATAATGTTTCCATTCTCTGTAAATAGCTTCATTCCAGGCTATCTCCTCTTAATATTCATAAATGAGGCATCTATAAAAAGTTAATAATGGAATTATTACAGTAAAACAACCTCTGCTCTCTTGTGAAGCTTTCATAATTGGTAAGGATTCCCCTTTTTTGTTTTTTTTTTCCACCTCAGGAATATTCTTCATTTCACCATATCTCCTTCTATTGCTAAATTTCTTAAAACCTCCTGATAACTACTCAAGCCCATTACCGTAACAGCTGTACAATTTGCTGTGATACACTCAGGCCAGAAATGTCCTTCACTGCTGCAAAGCCTCCTGCAAACACCTGGGCCAAACCTAGAAAAGGTCTTAGGCACTCTTATTTTTAGCTATATAGTTAACTCCATTTGAATACTCACTAGAAAAGGTCTTAGGCACTCTTATTTTTAGCTATATAGTTAACTCCATTTGAACACTCACTGGAACAAGATTCCAAATTACACATATTGTGAAATACTTTGCTGATGCTGCTGAACCAGTGCCCCTTTGTAGCATGTGTCACTAAACATGCAGAGAATCCACATGAGTTATCTGTTTCCAGAGAACATAAACCCACAGGATCCTGTCTCTGATTCCTCTGTCAGTGGAGCAAACTCTGCTTTCTGCTGCATATCTGCCACCCAAATTGATTAAATGATACTCTGGTGTGAGGAATACGAGCATTTTTCCATGACACTTTGATGCTCAGCAGTCTAGTAACAGTGGTGTTCTGACCAGTGCACAGTGCCTTTATCTATGTTTACACGCGCACCTACATTTCTCAGTGTATTTCTGTTTTCCATGAGAGAAGCAACACCCAAATGAGCAAGCTGATCTATCACAGGCACTGATACTACTGATTACCAATGCAAAGCCTCAGAACAAAGGACCTGTTTGGAAAGCTTATGATTTGTAGACTTAAGATCTTAGCAGTGTTTCAGTATGTTGAAGAACCTTACGGAGTGAGAACAAAATGTCTTATGAAAGTTTAAATTATGTAAAATACTGAGATGTATTATATGAGGCATTTTAAATAAGGGCAGAATAAAGGCTAAATACTTCTGAACTGTCTCAGAAAAAATTAATCCTTCTAAATTCATGCACCATTACCAGACTCCGATATTAAAATGCCTCCTGCCTTTAGGCTGATGTGGTTATAATTATTCACTTGTTTAAATTCATATTTTATGTACTGTATGTATTTTTATGCAGCACCAATTGTGGTGGCATCCAACAATTAAAAACAGGCATAAATTAATCTCTCATTTACAGGGGAAACATCTTCAATTAATGAACTAAAGGACCTTCTACAATTTTTAATTAAAGTTCTGAATAAGTCCATACATATATAAATCTTAAGAAATGTGAACTTTTCAGGAGGATCTTTTTAACAACATCTCGGGGGCCATTTTATCCCTGTTGTAAAAACAAGAGCCTAAGCTTTCTGTCTCCTTAACTACTCCTGGGTGCCCCAGGACCAGGCAATATCCTCCCAGCACCATTTGAGCAACAGTGAGTGTATTGACTTCTAGCCTTAGAAGAGTTATGCTCCATTTTTAGCACTCACTCCCTGAATGACCCTGGGAAAGAAAACTGTGCAGTTTCTTTGTCTCACAGAGGTGCCACTGTGCTAAGTTGGGGAGTCAGGGGGAACACTGTGTGTAAATTGTAATAATGTCTCTTTTATAAACGTTATTACAACCACCAGGCAGCACTTTTCTTGGCAGTGTTCATTCTCTAACACAGTTCCTGATCTCGGATCCAAAGCTGATATTTTGGATATAGATCCACAGAACAAATGAGAATCTGGGGCAAAACCCCCAGGCTTCTTTCTGGAGTGGAATGACTACAAGAGCACCCTTCATGGTAATTAAGGTTTTGCAGTTTCTGAATAAGAAACAGGAATAGTGTGGTGACTATTGCCAAGTAACCTAAAATGTCACTACACCCAGCAGCCCAGCAGGCTTTTTCTTGTGGCCACTAACATGATGGCTGTTGAAAGGAGACTCCAGAATATAAAAATCTCCCAAGCAGTTCGTGCTCCCAGACTCAGCACAGAAGGCACTCAAACAGGAACACATAATGAAAATGTTGAAGTGGAAACAACAGAATTCAGAGCTCATGGCAAACATGCCCCAAAGGAGAGAGAAAAAAATTAGAGATATATTCTATTTCTAATACATAAATGTTACAGAAAGCTCTTTCTTTTTTTTAGACCCTAGCAGCCCCAAGGCATCCTTCTGATAGGAATGTAAGAGACTGTGGCAAAGATCCAGCTCCCAAATAGTTGAGTGCTAAACGGACAAGTGGTTGAAAGTTAAAAATCGACATCTCTTTTAACTTGGTACTGACCACCACTTTTCTGCCATTAAGTAAGCACCTGCTGTACAGAGAGAGACATCATCCTATGAATATTTGACTGGTGAATATCAGAATTATCAATATTTAATGTGAATACTACTCCTGAGTATGTTGCACTGCATAAGATGTATTACAGACTGAAGCTCAAAAACATATTCATAACTTAGTTCCAGTGGAAATCTGAGTCCACAATAAAATAATAGGTAATATTGGGTATTAAGATTCAAATATACAGTAATAAAGGAGTATGTATATAGTACTGATATTTTTTAAATCTCCTAGTGGACTTTGGCAAAGCTGCTATCTTTCTTTAGATGCAAAATGGCATTTCTATCATTACCTTTCATAGGCTAGGAATGTTCATGTTGGAATGACTGAGAGCACTACTCATCAATATTCAGATTTGAAAGACACGTGAGGAGGTTATCTATATTAAACTCCTCCTCAAAGGATCTAAGACCACATTTTAAATTTTAGAACTAGAGCTAATTTTTGCAAACCTAAATATAGGTTTATCCTATATGTGATGAAATATGTAGTCCCCATTCTAAATCATGAGTAGGAAGTCTAATCAAAGATTAACCAGCTTTCTTGGGATAGCCAGTTAGATTTTGAGTAATTAATTCGTACACTGCTTCTTGATTACCCTGTGCACAAATGCATATATGTATATATTTCTATAGAGACAGTTTTTGTACATAAGGGAGAAGTGCATTTTTTTAATCATAACCATCCTAAAACTTAAGGTCAAAAATAAATTGCTCAGTAAAGAGCCATGTATGTCTCTCTCCAGTGAAATTCTGTATCTCTGCTTCATCAAAAATGAACCACTTCGTGTAGGCAGAAGACTCCTGGAAATTAAATTAATTGTGCCATGCAGAGGAAATAAAACCAAGCAGTTCCATAGCACGACAAAGTGAAATGATGATAAAGGCAGATTTTACAGTGCTTCCATCTGTCATATACTTGTCATATGTCCATTGTTATACACTTGCCATCCTGAATTATATGATACCCTATAAATCTGCTTTTTACTTTAAAATTTACAGTGTTCTTCTTAAATTATCTCAAACCAAGATAGGGACATATGTATAAGAATTTGTACAACCAGTGCTGAAGACAAATGTTACAGTGCAAACTTAAGCACTGAGATACTGATTAATATCAGAAGTATTTCCATTTAGAATTCCTGACTATATAACAGTGTTTAATTCCATCTCCACTTTATTTTCTAGACCTTTTTAAAACGTTACTCCCTGTTATCTTTAGCCCATTGTCCTGATAAACTAAGTTCCCTAGGTCCCAGACCTAGTTTATCTGATCTAAGATACCCTGCGCAATTAGCTCTCATCTATTTTGCAGTAGGATTTATTAGCTGAAGCATAATGACACACTGAATGTAATGCCTGGCCAACTTAGAAATGAGGCACAAAAACTTGGGTCTCACTCCAAAAGGTTGTATGGGCTCACACTTTTGGTTTCCCAAATTCTCTCCACAATGTTCTCTACCTTGGGTTCCTAATCCCCAGCTCTTCCACATGTTTGAAACTCCTTTATCTTTCATGGATTCTATCTTAATTTCATGCATAATGAACTAGATAGAGGGCTATCATTTAATTTCAGTGGACAAGCAATCAGACCACAGATAATCATTCCTGCAGTAAATTTCAGTGAGAGAAAACTTCCACAGGGTGATGTTAGGCATTGTTCTGGAAATTGGTTGGGGACAAACTACTCACACAGCAATGTGGTAATGTTTTCCCCATGGAAAGAAAAAAAAATGGCGCATTATAAGTTAAACTAGGAGCTTGGTATCTCCAGCAGCACAAGGCACAAGCAGTCCAAGGTAATGGTTCCACCTTGGTCTCCCCTGTGCTAACATTATCAGGATTTCTAGATGGTTCTTTTTATGTTAACTCTAAATGAGGTAGGCACAGATGAAGTGCTTAATCTTATACCTGGGACCTGATCTTGTATAAAGCTGAAAATCCTGAACTACAGTAGAGCCAAAGAGCTCAAAACCCACTGAAAGCTTTTACATAGCAGGCCTTTAATAACGCAAGTAATTTTTGTGTTTGTTTCTATTCTGCAGGAGTCACTGCTTGAAAATTATGAAGGATGTTAAACAGAACTAGGTATTTTTATAAGGTGGTTTTCTTCACAATAGTTACTAGCTAATTTTGGCTGAATATGTCAGGTTTATCACACATTACTGACTCCAGCAGGGAGGATTAGATGCAAACTTTTACAAACAAGTCCTGTAGATACAGAGACAAGTTTCTCAGCTCTGAAATGTTGCATATCCTTTGTTTATCAAGCCTTAAACGTTTTTCTTTCCTGAAAACTCGGTAGACAGGTTCTAAATAAAAAAACTACACTTTATTGAAGTGTGGGCAAAGTTCCTCCCTTCCTGACTGATGATTGTTCTAATGCAAGGCAAACACTACCTAGAAGCTAAAATTGCATTCCTGGACCACTTACAAGAGGTATCCTTTAGTGTTAAAGAAGCCCTGCATGTTTTTGGAGGCATGATCTCTGTGGTGATCAAGCAATATTGGCACTTTCACACATCTTTAAGATTTCTGCCAGGAAAGGAAAACTTAAGATCACAGTTTGGGCTCCACAGTAAGCCTAGGATTTTAGTATGAAAAACAGCAGCTGTTTTTTTCCCATTATAACTTCCCAGTTGGCAGATTTTCTGCTTAGAGGGCCTACAACCTGGGCTTATGCCAACAGGAGTAGAAACAGTTGATTACAGAATAAATTCCCCATCCTACAGATAAAAAGTCTGTATTTTATCAGAAGGGATATTCACAGACAGGGGACGAGAGACAGGTTCTCACATTTGGGTGCACTGGCAGGTCTTTTGGAGGAACCCACCTGGCAAACTGTGGATGGTGCACAGAGTCCCCAGCACCAACATCCCCCTGAGGCTGCTCTCAGCTGCCTGAGCAGTAATTCTCCTCCGCTCTGGGCTCCTGCCCCAGTTCCTGCTGCTCTAGGCTCTCATCACCCTAAACCTAGACCCTATAGAAATGATGAAAGCCCCCAAACACACACTAAGGGTCACTCTTTGGTGACAGATTTTGATTTTTTGGGACATTTTCAGTCCTAAAAAAAAATTTTCTAGCTGCTGTTGGCTCTAACATTTATTACAGACATGAGCCGATCTCCATGGAAGCCTCTGGGAGTCTTTGCCTTCCTTGTGGCTCAAACCAGGACCCTGAAACACTTATATTTCTAAATATCACTGTTCCTTCCAGTGAGGACCTGTTTTTTCTATATGAAGTATTCATAAGAAAATCTTGAACTGTATTTCTCAATGACTCAATAAATAACTCATATCATGTTCGATGCTTTTGGGTGGTAATTAAAGATTAAAGACACTCAACAAAATTGCCGCTGCTTAATTAAAACCAATAAAAATCTTTTCACATTAAAATATTTGCCTGTTGCCTCTCAGACTTTATTCTAGGCATATGATAGGATTTTTCCAGCTAATCTTACTTGAAGCAAGCAGGAAGCTCTTTTTTCCTGGATGAAAAACAGAAGAAACCCAATACTGTCCTAATCTTCACACTGTTAAGAATTTTATCATGTATTTACTCTTCAAACATGTGGTCCCATATGCATTGTTTAATTTCATTAGAGATAATGGACAAATGGAGAGAGGCTATACTTTCAGATTACATTTTTTGTTGGAATTGTGGAGTAATAATCTGTTTATTATCCAACAGAGTATTATAGACTGCATCAGCCTCTCCAAGTGGCTTTCAGGTCCCTCTACTGCAGTTTCTTGGTCTGTAAAACACAGATGTACTCTTAAAACCTTCAAAACAGAAAAGGAGCCTGTCATGACCCAGGTTCAAAGGAACTAAGTGATCTCTTCAAGACCCTCAAACAGGACAAGAGAATAGGTTGGAAGCTTACTCTAGATAACCTAACAGAAAAAAAGTCACATTAACCTTTATAAGCTTAAAAGTCCATCCCTTTGCTTTCTAATTCCTGGGTTTGGAGCTGTGGACACAAAACCAAATGGCAAATCGTGTTTAAAAGCACCTTCTCAAGTAACTGTTTGTATATCTTACTTATTTTCTGGACAAACAGTACTCTAGGCCCATACTGAGGTAAAGAAGCAGCAAGGGAAAATGATTACCGTATAAAACAAAACTTTGTAAAATCACCTTGGTTAACCAAAATATTTTCACAGAACAGATTGTTCTTAAATCTTCACTACTATGATTACATCATAAAATATTCCTCTAGCCTAGCTTTGTTTGAGCTAGCTCTAGCACTGGCATAAATAAAAATTCTCCAGTAAAATGCTTAATTCCACTCTCCTGAATCCAGCTCAGAGGTTTGTTCAGTCTTTATCCTGTCCTTGATTTCACTTTCTCCATTACTTTTGTTTTCACATTCAAGGAATTCTAATTACAAGTTAGTATTTTTTTTTTCTGAATAACCTTGATGGAAAATTCAATAATATAATAAATTTTCAGGTATTATGTATATTTTAGTTTTACCTAATGGAAGATGAAAGGATTAATAATACTAAATATTTTGGATTATCTTAGAACACTGTTTATAATTTTCCACTTCAAATGGTGGTATGTACATTTTCACTAACTGATATTTGCTTCTTAGCATCTTTATTTCCTCATAGGCTTCACAATTTTGATACCTTTAAAAGCCTTTGATCTGCTTTGCACCTTAAAATATTTTAAATCTTTTTGATTTGATGTAATCGTTCTTGTGTTCTTTTGATGTCTTCATTGTATTCATTGCTTTGCTTTATCTATTTTTGCTTTCAAAAAGTCCTCTTTGTTCAGAGACAGTTATTAATTTACCAATGCTATTTTCCAGGCATGATCAGCTACAAAAAGACGAATTCTTTATTTTTAATTTGAGTGGCTTTTAGATTATGCCAATTCCTAATACTTACCTTCATTCTATGACATCCACGATCGCTAAACACAATGAAAATGCATCCTCCTAGATTTGGTGGTTCTTAAGACTGCTCTGACATCAATAAATGTTAAATAAAGGATAGTCTGTTAGAGCAGTAGAACAAGAACTTCTTGAAATATTAATAAAATATTTTGCTGCTTTTTTACACTGCGCTGTTGTCTGGTTGATATGCAGACACTCGAGCCTTTTATGTTCTGCCAATTCTTTTTCTGCCTCTTAAAAATGGAGTAAGAACTATGCAGAGCACTTCAGCTTTTGAATAATGTGAATGAAAATCGTGCAGAGCACTGCTGGCAGCAAGCTGGCCACCTGACCCCTCTGCATACTGCAAACTGTGTGCTGAGAGGAAAAAAAAATCATTGTGATTGTACACCCATAATTAAATGTCTGGTAGAAGAGGATCACCAGACTGATTTTTCAGGAGCAGTATGATTCCCTGACTGCCTGGTCTTCTGTAGCTTGAGAACATTTCTAGGGTGCTCATTTCAAGTCTCCTGTGTGTATGATAAAACTTCTTACTGGACACTCGGCATGCTCAATTAGAGGAAGCATCCTCCAAGTGCCCAGAATGCTGCAATAAAGAATATCTGTTTTCTCCTACTCAAAACTGTGTTAGAAAGTTTCTATCTGACCAGTTTTGGTATCAACACCCATCTGTGACTCTAGGATTTATCTAGAGAGAAGAAATCCCCAGCTTGTTCAGTCTTATAGCATTATTACCTATTGTTACGAGCAGACCAAAATGGATTTAGGACAACACAGAATGTGTTCTTATGCACTGGTTGTAATACACCAGAACTACTTTCATTCTCACTGAAAATCCTGTAACAGAAGCAGCCATATCAGTTCTAAGGATTTGATTATTAAGTGCCTCCCTGTAGTTGATCAGAGCTTCTAAAATCAAGTGACTGGATAAGAATTTCAGCTTTCATGTGAAAGAAACTGAAAGGTTTTATCCCTCATGACTGTCAACAACAGCTAGCAAATAAAACACCTTAACCTCATAAATGGAGACTCGAATAAGACATAATTAATCATTTTATAGGTGTCCATTTTCAAGAACATTGCACTTTTGGGAGACACTGAAAAAGTGATTTATGGCAATAAAATCTGCCAGGACACCAAAACCCCTGCACTTTCACCTCATTTTTGAAGTGATGCTGCAAGTCAAGATCAATGCATATTCCCCATGTTTTACAGTGCAGAAGTTCAGTTTCCAGTACCTGTCATTCATAATTCCCCAATGGATCACAGCACAACACAGACACTTTGCTTTCCCCAGGCAAAGCCATAATTTGCATGAGAGGGGTCACACGCAGATTTTATCCCTCCAAAAGAGAGAAGACATTTCTTTTGCCACTTTTTTGTGACAATAAATAAATTAAATAAATGAAAATTGAGGGCTATCTTAAGTAAATTATTTGTGCACCTTTCGGTCATGTTACCCTTTCCTCATATCTTGTTAAATATTAATTTTATCATTAAAAAAAAACATTATAAAGGGCATTAGAATACTGCCCCCTGCTAACAGCAAATGAAATTGGTACAAATGCTTTGACAATATTGCTATGTGCTTCCTTTACATATAAAAACTAATCTTCACATTCTATATATCAGACAATCAACCACTTTTATAATGTCAAGGTCATTATTCCCATTTCAAAAGTACTATCTGTGACATAAAGAGTATGGTGGAAGTTGGGCTGTACTTTTACAGCAGTGTGCAAAATGGAGGCTTTCAAGGTTTGATTATTTGTGCGACCGTATCTCTGCATTATCTTCTTAAATATAATTGAGAAAGGTTAACTACTGCATTAGTGATGATTTTTAGAACAGTGTCATTTTGGGAAGCTGAATAGAGGGGAGTAACGTCAAGATGAAATTACCAACAAAGAAATTGTCCTTTCACTGAAGTAAGCCCCACAGACATTGTAATGTAATTTCTTGTTAATGAAAGCATTAATAGAACTTTATCACAGAAGAACCCTCTGAATTTTAAACTATCATAGATCGTTGTTCAAACAGGGTATGACAAAACCATTTTATATTGATTACATATTTCATTTGCACAGCTGGATCCACTAATGAAAGATTCTGAGTATATTTCCCAGTAACTCAAAAACAGTAATTAAAATAATTAAAATTCTTCCCACAGCATAAAAATTCGACAAGTGTAATGTCATTTGCAGATCCATCATGAAGACCTCGGTGATGTAGTGGGGGTTTTACATGGACATGTCTGCTGAAATCAAAGCATTGAGGCAGTAAAAATATATACAGTGAGAATATTCTTTGCCTCCCTTGTTTCTCACATATCCAAGAGCTGAGCATGAAAGATGACCTAAAGGGGTTTCTAGTAGCCCTCCTCTATTGCTGCTAAGCAAAGAGCAGCCCAGGCTCGCACTGGAGGCAGCCCCCAGCTCCATGCATTTGTCTCAGCACTACCAAGGGGATTCCTTTCTGCAGTCCTGAAGTTTATACAGGTTCCAGATTGCATAGAAATATCAGACATTTATTATAAGTGCATATAACCATACATGGCACGCAGATGGAAAATAATGTATGGTGGGTCATCAGCAGCACCAGCCAGCAGCTCTGCTGCTCTGTCCCCGTTCCTCAGACACAGGGAGAGGGCAGCTGGAGACCACATCATATGACTCAGCAGGTCCCATCTGGCCCTTGGGCTGCACATTACATGCCCCCACTCCACTGTTTGATGTGCTGAACAATCTCTGATTTCCTGCTGGGGATGTAAACTGATAATGAGATTGCTTTGGTGCTCTAAATCTCAGCGGCATTTTCACAAAGGCTATTTTCTGGCTTTTGCAGTTGCCTGAAAGGGAAAGGGATATAAACACTAGAGGTGAAAACAGAATTGCTGTGTGAGTTACAAGACAAACACAAGCTGCTGATTCAAGAGACAGTGTAAACCGGGTATAGATAACAATTTTGTTCTCTTCTGATAGATGTCATGCCGAGTATTTATTTAAAATACTGTTCAGGTGGACAGGCTTAAAGTGGCATCATATTTTCACTAGAGACTTGAGAATAGCAGATAAACGCCACAAATGCCCTGCAAACATTCCAACAGCACACTGCACCATGTGATCTTTTTATGCACACAGTATGCCAAGAGATCTGCTTTACACCAGCCACAAAACCAACGATCTGTTCAACGTACCATCAAGCAATCCACCACCACGTCTGTTTTCAGTTGTTATGACAGTCCATACTTGCTTCTCTAATTCTCACCCAACACTTGGGCTATAGCATAATTTCTAATTGTCAGGCGTCGTGCCTGTTCTAAATTTTGCCAAAGTGTAGTCCTGAGAAACTACAAACAGCAGGGGCCAGATTTTAATAAGTGTCTCTGTTACCATCACTTCAGCAACACCATTCCTGTTGCTGGAATCACATGGGGCCTTAACATGCCTTCAGGGACACAGAGTTAAAGCCAAGAAAAATGTCACAACTATTAACTGATTACAAAGAGAAAAAAGTAAGGAAGCTGTTGCAGCATTGCTAGAAAAGTGCTCTCTTTATTAGAGCGTTAGAATGTTGTTATATTTCTCTCTTCAGTACCAAGTCGTGGTGACATCTGTATTTATAGTGGGGTCAAATGACAAGATGCTGACTTTTATTAAAATTTGTGGGTGAGGATTCTCTTACAATATCCAAGAACTCCCAAGACTTTTTTCAGCTCTTGTACGTGCCCTCCCTTGTCTCCTTCCCCACATCACACCAATGACATGTGGGGGAAGTCACAGCTCCCTTCCTTAAGCTGTTTGTGCATCTCTCCAGTGACATCCAGCAAGGCACTGGCACTTCATCCTTTCCACTCCTTCTCTCCTAAGCTGCTCACCATCTTTGCCAGATACATCCAGCTGAGCTTGACCACCTAATTACAAACACACCTAAGACTTGACAGGCTTTGACTGGCACTAACAAGGGTAATCTTTTCTCTAGAAGCCTTTAATAAACACAAGCCACAAAAAAAAAAAAAAAAAAAATCCAGAAGAATTAAATTAAGCTGCTCTGTGAACTCAGTGGGTGCAGCTACATCACTAATTTAGTTTGTTGTAGGGTATCTTTTCAGAGGGAGGCTGTCTCATGTCCATACTTGGTGTCCCCTGATATTCTTTAGCCAGAGAACTATCATTCCAGGCCCTTTCCCTCCTGGCGGAAACGAAAAAAATGGAGAACTCAGGTCTCTCTGCAAGGATGCCCAGTAAATCTCAGAAAGGAAACCAGTGTGAAATTCATGCTGAGAAAGTGCAGCATGGATGCAGGCCTAAGGGACATAACAACTAAAATAAAATCTAACCTCATACCTCTTAGTACAGCAGATGGGCGCACTAAGCAAATTCTGCTTTCCCCCCCCATTCCTTACAGAATGAATTAAATTACTCCAGAAAACTGCATTGAAGTGGGAGAACAAAGTAGAACTAGGAAGTTAAACACAGTAATAGATTCTTTCTCATCTTTGTTGATAGTTCTATAAAGAACAAAACTAATAGTCATGTCACGAAGTGGGGAACAGGATGTAGCTCGGGGAGAAGAAATACAGTCACCTGAGTGAATCAACCAAATGTGCCTCAGGTTGAGTGGCTGCCCTAATCCAATGCAAAAACACACAGCCCTTTGGGGAGGAAATACTGAAAAATGGAGCTCTCTGAGCACCCTTAAAATTTAATTTTCACTGATTTCTGAGTGGTGTCTAAACCCAATATTTATTACTTTACTCTAGGAATTGAATTTGGTCCTGTTACTAGTAACCAAATCAATCCATTTTTCTTAACACAAAGCATAATAATACTTTAAAGTCTTTCACTGTTTCTTTGGTGGAACAACTGTTGAGACTGTTCACTGACTTTCAGACTCCTCCTGGAGTCTAATATCAACCTGCAAATTTTGGATATAAAGCCACAGGGCTTCGTTGCTTATCCAACCAGGCAGCAAGACTATCCAGTATCCTTCCCACTGCCCCTTTTTATTTATTTCCCTTTCTCTGCATTCACGCTGCCAGTGTGTTCCTTCTCTCTGAGCTGCCATCAGGCTGGAGAACTCCAGGAGGAGCCACTCCTTTCTTTTCATCTTCCCATTTCACCTAGGGGTGCCACCGTGTGCAGAATGACATTTGCACTGAAGGGTGTGCAAGGTTCAGAAAGCTGAAGAGATCTCAAGGGGAAACAAACTGTGGAAACGTGTAGACTGGAAAATTTCCTGGGACACATGATCTGTAGATTAGAGCAAACTGCTCCAAATCTTGCACTCAAGTAATCTGGACTTTATTTTCAGCTTGCAAATAAAAGACCCTTATGAACTTTTATGTGTCTATACCAATCATGACTTCAAGGGTCTCTCACATATGAAAAGAATCTAGAAAATTAGAGGAAATTTAAATACACAGATGTATTTTTATTTAAATAAATATAGAATTTTATAGAAACACAAGGATTTTCCATACCTTAGACTCATTCTTCTGTGTCAGAAGGTCAAAAGATTATCTAGGACTTCTCTCTTAGCAACAGGTGTTAATTATTCTAAAATTTATAATGATGAAAACATTTTTGACTACTTCTGAATTTCAGTAAAAGTATAGACAAATTTTAATTAAATTTGTAATGAAAATATTACCATAATGAGCATATATATTAAAAATATATGTTGCAGCAGTAAAGAAATTTCTGACCTCCAGGACTTTAGATGACCATCAATAGTGAGAGTAGAGTAACCTCTTAAATCATTAGTCAGTTATCTGCCACTAGTTTTGGTCAACTCTGTTTTGCAACTTTCCAGCAATAAAGTTCTCGGGAAGACTGTCCCAGATTAACCAGAACTTGCAAAACAAGGATTCAAAAGAAAAAAGAAATCATAAAAGTAACAGGAAAATTACCTTAGGAGCAAGTAGAAAGAAAATGGAGTCCATGTGAATTTCCATGCAAAGAAAGACTCAGAGATCTACACTAATTTAGAAGTTATAGTCAGGTACTGTAAAATCATACACAGGAGTGAACTTTATGCAGGTCCTGAAGGAGAGCCAATATTGCAAAATACAGTGCAAGAGAAAAGGAATTTCTGAACCATCCAGAAAGGACAAGTTTTGCTCCCAGCCCCTGTGAGCACTGGGTACCTGACTGATGTGTATCCATGCTTCCTCCTTGCCTAAATAAGTATGGCAAATTGGACAGCACGCTTCCATCAGTCACTCAGGCTGGGAGATTTGGGAGAAGGAATATTTTTCATCCATTTTGCACTGTGTGTGAAAGAGAAGGACAATGATCCAGCATTTATTTCAATTCCTCACATCACAGATCATATACAAAAATATAATTCTTCAATGTAGTTCTACAAAAGGCAAGACATTTTAGCAGAAAATGCTGTTCTTTCTGATTACAGTACTAGTTTAATTAATGTAATATGTAGACAGGACAGTATCAGGATAAGTAAACAAGCTGCTACACTTAACAAGACTGTGTTTTGAAAGTGAAATACGCTTCTAGTGTGCTAATAATTTTTGTTACTCTAAGAATAATGATGACATGTTCAAAAATATTTCTCTGTGTGCAGTTTTGCTTTGCCTTCTTTATATAATTATCCTTACAAGTTCATCTAAGTTATTATTTGAGTAATTACATGGAGCACACCTTTCTGGAAGAGAGTGGCTCACAATCTAGGGCTGCGTAGATCAAATTAGATCTCAGCTGCATACATCATCCAGGAAATTTCAGCATTTGCGCAGCACATTTATTCAGGTGAAATTTAATTAAACTGAACAAATTAAAGCTGACTACTGACTCGTTTCAGAGCATTGGAGCAGAGACATAGACAGTGACACTGGAAAAAATTTGCAACCATCTAGGACATGTTGTCTCTCAGTAGCCCTCAATTAGCCATTAATAATTTTGTGAAATTTAAATTTAATTTGCACCGCGCAAAAACCAATTTGAGAAGAGAGATCTGTTAAGTTCTGCATTTCAACAAGTCTCTCAAAATGTGCAAACACTTAACTACACACTTTTTGAGCCCTACAGGCAAATTGTAAGCACACTGGCTACTGTGTACATGTACATTTATACCTAATCCAAACTCCCTCGATGCAATTTCAGACCATTATGTCTTTGTATGCCCATGGGCATCAAAAATAGTTCCTTCATTTAAACTTTAAAACAATCTGTGTATTATAAAAACTGTCACTGTGCCTCTCTTTTATTTTCCTTTAGAAAAAACAACCCTATCTCCAGGAGTCTTTTCTCTCAACCTCCTTGTTCTTCCCTCTGGAGCAGCTCAGCTCTGCCCCAGGTCTGATTTTAGAAGCTGTGCAAATTCCAGAATAGCTCACAAATGCAAAATAATTGTCTTACAATTCTGAATGGCCAGAAGCCTTTCCTCATAAAAATGAAGGTTAAAAGAGCTTAGGCTCTGGCCCATGACAGGGTATCACCAAAATGCAGAAACTGCATAAATGCCGTAGTAACTGAAGAGTAGAAATAGCTTAAATATTCCACATCTTTCCTAGAGAAATAGATTATACAAAGTAGCCTTGAGATGTTCCCATAGGTCTAAACATTTAAGCATATTCAAAACAAAATCTGTCTCAAAAAGACACATTTTGAAAGCAGAGGGAAAACATAAATCACTGACTGCTAAAACAAGTGAAAAATAATGGATGAAACTAAAAATAAGTATGAAATAGCACAGAAAATTTCAGCAGAGTAAACTCTGTGGAAACGATTACAGGAAGAAAAACTGGTAAACAAATTTATAATCAAAATCACAGCAGAAAGAAAGACTTAGAGTTGGCATCATCAAAAATATATGAAAAAGGAATGTTCTGATCTTCTTTTGAGGATCAGGCTCACTTAACTAATGTAGATAACAAATAGATAACTCAAACTTTTCCTACATCCCAACAGAGCCACCTTCTGTGAGGTTTCACCATCTCATGCGCAAAACCACAGAGGCTGTTTGTACAAATACACAGGAAAAGCAGACATCCTTTGTTTTGTGTGGTGGAGGTCTGTGGAACTGCTCTGTGTGCTTGGAAAGTTGGGGTTCAGCCTGGAGAAGAGAAAGCTCTTCTCTAAGGAGACCCTCTTGCAGCCTTTCAGTACTCAAAGGGGGTCTTACAAAGAAGTTGGGGGGAGACTTTTTAGCAGGACCTGCTGTGACAGGACACGGAGAAATGGTTTTAAGCTAAAAATTCAGACTAGATTTCAGAAAAAAACTTTTCATTATGAGGGTGGTAAAACAGTGGCAAGTCCTCATTCCCAGAGAGCTGGTGGATGCTCCATCCCTGGAAACATTTGAAGCCAAGTTGGATGGGGATCTGAGCAACCTGTTCTAGTGGAAGATTACTCTGCTCATTGCAGAAGGGTTGGACTAGATGGCCTTTGAAGGTCCTTCCAACCTAAACCATTCTATGATTCTATTTCTAGTCCTATACCTCATGAAGCCAAAAAATACTCATTACATGAAGGAGAGCCTAGGGCTACCCTGACAAACTGTAAACCAATTTTTTTCATTTCAGTTGTAATTTAATTTTGCAAAAACCAAATAAAGACAGAGTTGAAGAGGTGGGCAATATGTAAAATTTTCCATGTACCTTGCTGACTGGAAGGTAATAGAACTATCACTTTTTTTTGCATGAATATTATTTGTTACCACCTTAGTTCTATTAGATTTATGAACTGTTCATAAGCAAAATCTCATTTTCTTTAATGCATTTTCTAAGTGTAAGCTCTCCTGGAAGAGTTTGGGAAACTCATTTTCAGGCTATTTTTGGTGAAATGTTTGGCTTATGTGTTCTCAGGTTTGATAGTGGGTGCTTGCTGAAGTGTTTCAATTATTATATTGGCTGACAATCTTTCTACAAATAATAACAAATCCTCCTCCCATCACACCCCCTCATTGGCATGTCCAGGAGTAATTCTTGGAAGCATGATTGCTCCATTTCAAACAATTAAAACATCTGAGCCTCGTGAACATTTGTACACTTCACCAGAAAATATTAGAGGATTCCTGACACATGATTAGTAGTTCATAATGGAGCACAACTGTTCCAAATTTGACCCCTGTCCTCAGAAACAGACCCGTACTTATGAATTTGATTTAAAACATTTGCTCATTTTTGAACCAGCTATGGACACTTGCTTGGAAACTATTTTGACTGCTGCATCAAAGTACAAAAAAAACCGGGGCAGAGGCAGATGCTATGGGCATGATGTTTGGCTGGGCTAAATCAACAGATTTCACACAAAAGCTGCACGCTGACAGCTGTAGAGATTCGGCCAAAGTTATTGATCAGACAGTTAACAGAGCTGAAACTTAAGAATTATGCAGAGTCTCCACCAC
This sequence comes from Sylvia atricapilla, assembly GCF_009819655.1. Taxonomy (NCBI): domain Eukaryota; kingdom Metazoa; phylum Chordata; class Aves; order Passeriformes; family Sylviidae; genus Sylvia; species Sylvia atricapilla. Next base: position 65,622,078 of record NC_089143.1, read on the forward strand.
TTTACTTTTAATATTGACAGCATAAAGGCATACAAAAATAAGACTACAATCTTCTCAGACTATCATTAAGCAGAAAAAGGGCAGAATGATACTTGTGCATAGAGATAAGAAGAAGAATAGGCTGGATCACTTGATTTGCTAACTGGGTCAGAATTAAAGCACAAGAATACTTTGTAAATGAAACATACACATCAATTTATTTACTAAGAGAAGAGTGCATTAAGGCCATCAATAAATGTAGAAGAGATTGAAGGGTTAAAACACTGACAAATGATCATCTCTAAAGACTGCAGAGATGATGGAAATACAAGCTGTACAAAATCTACTAATTTAAACTACTGAGCCCCTTCCTACATTCTAGAAATGTCTCTTATCAACTGTGTATTGTCCCCTACAAAATACTATAATTTATTATATAGGATAAGGTGCACTTATTTAACTTTAAATAATGTAAAAACAATAGCATTCTAAATTTACATGGCGCTATGCAACTTTTTTACTTAAATGCTTGAAATTCAAAGTCCTAATTTTATAAACATTTCAGAGAACTTGTTACAAGGTACCTTACAGCACAGTTAAGTGAGCTGCATGGAAAAAATGATGCTTTCTTGTAAGTATTTGCAAAATTATCCCTAAAAGAGACAGTGTGACAGGTTTGGAATTCAATGTTAAATGTCACCTAATGAAACACTGAAAAAATATTGGAATTTGTAATTCCAAGTAATGAATGAGTAGATGATATCGTTCGAGATAAATTATATTCAACATACAAAAATAAAATATTAACTTGAGTTATTCAGCACAGTACAAGAGACTGAGTGCAAAAATACCAATGAAGGCAAGCATTCAGGATTCAAACACAGAAGAATTTAAATTGAAGGACATTAACATTAATTTGATAAAGGTTTTGTTATTTGGGCTGTTGAAGGTATCTACCATTTTCCCTACTACATGCTGTGTCTACAATTCAGCACCCAGAAAGATTTTACTGAGGTTGTTTTTTCCAATACCAACTCCAGTTATTATTTTTAGGGAAAGAGTGCAGTCAGAGGTGTCTAACTGTCTAGACTTTCCATGGGTCAGATAAGGAATTTTTCCTTGTATCATGCACATTAACATCCTTGAAAGATAAACAGAATTGTTAAAGTGTCTTTACAAGGTGATACAGTTTAGTATTTAGTCAGTTATTCTCCAAAGCTTGAACATTAGAAATGACATCACTAACACAGTGACTGGTAATCCTTTCATTTCTATGGTCATTGACAAATTAAAATTTATCTACGTATTTTTCAAAATCTACTACCATTTACATAGGGTTTTTGGAAGACAATACTTTTTTTCAGTATATTATCTTGGAAAAATTGATACAGCCTACCTATTATATTCCCTATGTTCTGAGATACAGCATTTAGAGATGCAGCAAGGAAATAATTTCTCTACTCTTTGTTAAAAAGCCATTATATTTTTTCCTGTTGAAAAACTAGGTGTGGTTCTTTCCCTTCCCAATGTAACAGTCTTGTGTTCTTTCCCACAACAGCAGAAAGAAAAAATAAGTAAAGTGAAACAGTAATCCCACAAAAACTGTCTGACAAGACCCTCTAAGAGGCCACAGGCTTCTAAAATTTCTGAGAATTAGATTTCAAGTTCACAGTTTTCTCCTAATGCTGGTAAAAGATGTAGCTTTGAGAGCCTGCAAAGCTCAAATCTTTTCTCATTACTTCTGTAGAACAAACGTAGCTGCAGTGCAAGACCTTCCAACTTTACAAGAAACACCTCATCCTTTTTCAAAGGATCAGTTCTACAGGAGTGAAGAAGTAGTAAATTGTGGCATTATCTCCAGGATGACCCTGCCAAGCTGCAGGTGCTAAGTGGCATTCTCTTAGCTAGCTGGAGAATCATCACATTGGTCTGGAGAGACAAAATGCACACCTCAACATCTTCAGGAGCTGGAAAAATGGTTAAGGGACCAGTGTACAGATTATTTCACCTTGAAATAGGTCTGACTTAGATCTTATTTCACCAACTCTCTGCAGACTCAATGGAAAAAAGAAGACACCTACTGAAAAGGAAAATTGATTATATTGAATTTTCAACACTGAGCAGCTATTCCCAGCTGCTGAGAACTCCAGAAGTTGATGTAGTTGCATTCAAGAGAGAAAAATACATTGGCAGCTGCTTGTCACGTGGTAGCAAAACTTCTCCCCCTTCATATCTGTATTTTGGAGGGAGAGATTGACAAAGTCTCCTGGAAAATAGTAACTAATAAATTATCAGTGTAAGTCTGCTTTAGCAATGCTTTTTGCTGCTGCTGTCAACAGCTATGAGGAGTGCAAATTTCTTTTCTCTAAATATGTTGTTGATGGGTAAGAGAGCCATAAATGATCAATACAACTTTTAAGTTGCTTTAGCAGTGACAGAAAGTTGTTTCATTTTTAGTGTCTAGTGAGGAGAAGAAACCCTATGTATAGATTCTGAGCCTTTAGCATAACATGGCTACCATTTTTCTTAACAGCAAATCTAGAGCAGGAAATTTGGCTGAACATTTTCTTCACCAATTATTGCTTTATCTCAGGACAGTACCAGGTTAAAAGATGGAACAGCATTTACATTAAAAAGAAGCTGTGATGCATTGATTTCATTGACATGCCAGTCACTGATTCTTTTTGTGACCTCAGATAATTAATTAACTCCCTGTTTAACTCAGTGTCTCTGCTGGGAAATGAGTTCTTAACAACATTCAGGTATTGGTTATTGTAGGACTCTGTGAAAAGGGGGCTGGAAACTGGTTTGTTTTCATCAAATAAATATGATAGGCCGGTATTTTTATACATTTAAAATAATAACAATTCTCTGTGCTCTTTACAAAGAACCAAGGGAAAAATTTCTAATGTTCAGTCCTTTAAGAAGTATACTCAGCAGGGCCCATAACATATATAATTCAATAAATCACCAATCAGAAATAAATATAAAAAGAACATAATTCCAGCAGAAATATTTCATTGTCTGTTTTGCCTTTTTTCAGGTAAACCTCTGAATTTATTCACCCTCTCTTAATCCTAACTCCTCCGTTTATCCAGTCCTTTACATTTTCATACTTAGCAACTTTATCACTGACTGTGCAAGCTGTGATGAGATACCAGGTTTGTTTGTTTTAATTGCATGGCTCACGAAGCAAAATTTCACTGGCCTTGCTAACTAACATTTGGGAAGAGAAAAAAAGAAAAAAAAAAAAAAAAAAAAAAGAAGAAGAAGAAGAGAGGGAAACAAAAGAGCTGTGATCTGAAACTTGTAACCTGCAACCTCTGCTTACACTGATCTGAGCCCAAGCCTACACTGTAGGGGAGATCTAAAGTCCTGGTCCATAATCAAACACTCCTCATTTATTTCTAAAGGAATGGACAGCATAAAACAGAAAAAAGAGTCTAAAACTTTTCTAGGCATGGATACAGACTGAGCTTGCATTTATTGCCTGGAGTTAAGTAGCTCAAAGCTCACAGATATGTTCTATGGCAAACCTTTTCCTGCTCTCTGATCCAAAAGAATTTGGAGCATAATAAATGTAACTTAATTGAATGTGCACAAGATTTGTGTCCTCTTGTCCCCTTGAAGGGTTTCTAGCCCTCTGACTTAGATCCTTGGAAATCACAATCTGTTCATTTTTCAGGCAGTGGGGTAATACCACTGAAGCAAAATATTCAAACAAGGGAAAAGTGCACAATCTAAATAGGAAAAAGGTCTGTTAAGGGGTTTGGGAGTTTTGTTTGTTTGTTTGTTTTGTGGGGGTTTTTTTATTATTCCTTTGGCAGTGTACCTACAAAGAAAGCCCTACAAGGCGCATTGCAAACCTCAGCTCTTTATCTGATATTCACCCCTTTCAGATATGCCAGGGCAAGGATTCCAAGGGATACAACCAAGCAAGAGCAAGCCATGGTAGACACAAGGCAGGCCCAACCTGTGTTTACAGACACAGCTGTACAAGCATGCAGAAACACCACCAAGTTCTTTCCTGCAGCAGACAGCATCCTTGCCCCTGCAGATACGACTAAAATAGGACACTGTAATTCCCAAAGAGGAATATGTATCATAGACATTGAAGAGTCTGAAACTGATGCTGCCATACATTTATATTGTCCAGAAGGCAGACTATAAAGCATGAGTTTCAAAAAGTAAACGTGCAGTGTGGTGTAAAAGCCGACAGTGACCCAGCTACACATAAGCAACATTAAAATCAACAGCAGTTTCAGCACCATTTGGGATTACAGCCTTCAGTCAAACAGCTGAGGTCCCTCATATTGTCACAAACCTGCAGCTAAATTATGCTACCAATTTATCTACAATAATTTGTAACATTACATATCTACAACAAATGCTGAATTTACCTTGTATTTATCATATTCTTGCTTCCAGATTCACTGCCTTTTATACTTTCAGGTTCTTTGGAGTAAATGCATAGCAGGCTTAATTCTGCAGTTTTTCAAAGACGATATTAATTTTGATCTCTTCCTTCTCTGGAAATCTATCAGCAAGGCCTGGAAATGTAAAGAAAAAATTGTAAATCCATTACGCCAAATTTTTGGTGCATATGACCTCAAAATGTTAAGAAGTAGTGGCTTGACCAACAAGCCAAATGCCAATTGAGAATTTTACAAGGAAAAACTCCAGTTCATTAACAAATAATATGGAGAAGTCACCAGCATCTTTCACTGAATGTAAAAGACTGAATTTTGAATATCTGTAATTTATGAATTTATCTGGATTTTCACACTACCAGGTATAATGCAACATTACACCATAGCAACCTAGAACCCAGGTGTTCAAGATCTACATGGGCAGAAGATGGACAACATGGGAATGACAAATGACCACTTTCCTTGCTTGTCCTGCCCCCCTTGGAGACACAAGTGGGGTCTAACATCCAGTGACTCCCAGACTGCCGTTTAAGCTCAGAATATGGAATGATGGATCCATATTTCCTTCTGGTAAGCCACCAGGAGTCCACATTCCACATATATCACTAGCCTGCTGTCAAAATTACATTTCTTACAGTTATGGATATTACTGCCATGTCTTTCAGGAATTGTGCCAACAATCCTTTGCACCCCACAGACCTGAGAGGGGTTTAACTGTGCCTCAATCGTATCTCTGAAAAAAAAAATTCTTAAGTACCAAAAAATACAAATTGACAACACAGGAAGCTTTGCATTCACACTGATCCTAGCACACCCTACACAACAGCATGCTCAAAGAGTACAGCAAGAAATTTCATTGAGCAAATTCAGTCTTTCCTGAATTCTCCTTCATCTTCCTTTCAGAAGCCCATGAAGTTAACAATGAATGGAGACAATTTAAAAAAAAAAAATCTTATTTCAGTTTTATTAGAGGACAGGAAATATAGCCATTGCTTTTTGGAATAAAGTAGATATCCAAAGATCCTTGTGCTGTGAAGAAAAACCATGAAAATGCTTGCTCCACAAATATATCTCCTCATGGAGACAGACATATCCACCACCACAGACACCTACCTTTTGGAGCTGGCTCTGCATCTTTTAAACCTACCCAAAACTGACAATGCAGGAAACAAAGTGGAAGTCAGGGAGGAGTTTCATTTACATCTGTTCTTTCCCAGCACTGAGTCCAACAGAGACAATATGTCACCAACATAGATTTGACAAGCTCTCTGGCTTTTCCATTACTGCCTGCAAGTGATTTTGGATTACTAAATAGGGTTAGAAAGCTGTAACTCAGTTTTCTCCAGTCACAGGAGGAAAGGTTGCTTTGGATGGTGATTTACATTGAGATTAATCACAATCATGGCCAAGGCAAATGGTTATCCTGCTGTATGCCAGTGCTTCAGTTGTACTCCATGGAACAAATGGAAGACAACCGAGTTTGTATTCTTGGTACTCTTTGGAAGTGTCCTTATCTCCTCTCTTACACATTGGCTGCCCAAGTCAAACAATTTTATGGTTCTTTAACATAGCTAGGTGGTAAGCCTTGTGCCATCATAATGAGCCAATTGCTGGAGTGCTAAATAAAAGTGGACAGTTTGGATCAGGAGCCTGAACATCTGAGGAGCTGTGTGGTGCCTGGATGCAGGGCTGTGTTCAGACACAGGGTACACATGTGGGCAGCTGCACCACTTAGCTGTGGATCCAGGCTCAGGCTGAAACACCCCAGGCTGGTTTGAATGCTTCCTTCCAAAGTCCAGTGGGTTTCAGCCTGATGGTTTTCAGTTGGGCCCATTTTGTAACAAAAGCAAATGCAAATGAGAAGCTACCCAGAAATAGCACCGCATAGCAATTTTCTATATAAATTTATAATGCAATGGAAACAGATGGTACATTCAGCACTGTCGGAGAAAGCCATTTGGGTTTTGGTGACTATTTCTTTTTTATTTTTGATGGTATATTTACTCTATTTTCATCGCTGAGTTGCTTCAACACCTGTATAAAATAGAAATCTACCATAAGTGAGAGCTTTGTAAACTAATCCTGGTAACAGATACAGCTTTGTCAGTCCTGATGTGATTTTCTGGCCAGTGATGTAAATTGTACAGTACAACACTTTTTTGATGGCAATCAACAATGTTCACTTGGTTTCTACTTCCAGAAAGAGGGATTAATTTATGAGGGATCATTAGAAGCCATTTCCAAAAGCATGAAAGCCTCCTTCAATTTTTATGAGGCAAGTTTGGTGTTAAAGATGAGGCAACAGATCATTTATTTTGATGCTGTATTTCACACGGTATTTGTATTCTGCATTTTCTACAATATTTACAGGAACGGCCAGTATGGTGATCTAAATTCAGGACACATAGCTCAGAGAAGATTAATTTAGACCAGGCTTGGGGCAATACATAGCTTATGCAATTTACTGTCACCATTTCCACTGCATCTCTGCTGATTAATTCAGCTGCAGGAAAAAAAAAAAAAAAAAAAAAAAAAAAAAAAGTGACCACAGTTCTTTTAAGGGAGGAGCATGATGAAGGTTCCTGGGTTATACACTGATATTGTACAGCTCTGAAGTAACCCCCTCTAGTGCCTTCAGCCAGCAAGAAACTCTCCAGTTAAATGTTTTCATCAGAAGATGTTCGTTCATGGAGAGACTCAACTGCTAAAATGCACCAAACATCTCATGCCCAGAAAAAAATTTATGGCCATGATGAACAAAAACAATGCAAAAGCCCAGCTGTCCATTGTTGGCACACAAAGAAGCTGATTTATTTTGAAGAATGAACCTCAGTTTTCCAATTTCCAGTGTCCCCCATTCACTGTTTTCTCTCACATTCTGCAAGCCTTATTCTACCTTGCATGTAGTGATTACTTCCCAGAACAAACTACTACTTGAATCCCAGTCTCAGGAAAATAATAATATTGCCAAGCTACAAAGAATTTAATCTGCTTGGTCTTCGTTTTCCTACCCTCAAGTCCACTGTACTGAATCTTTTAAACAGAAAATTCTCTCAGAATAATAAAAACATTTTCCTTCAAGCAGAGTTTGTCTTTGGACATTACAGGTAAATATGAATCTTTTTGAGAGAGCACTGAACACCAATTTTTACAGTATTTCTCACTGTTCTCTCCACTGTACTGCAAACACCCACACTAGATAGATGGATACAAGGTTTTTATCATAAAAAAATAGTTTCCCTGTTTCCATCAAATGTAAATTAAGACTAATGGGAAGTATTGCAACAGTTCTCACACCGGCTCAGACATATAATAACTTCGGTTACTCAAAGAAAGGGTCATTGGGTTGTGAATGACATTCTGAAAGGTGAATGCTGAAAATGGGGAGGGTGGAGCAAGAAAAAGGGAAAGAAGAGAAAGAGAACAAGAATTTGTGTTCTGTACTCCTTAAAGACAAGAGGAAAATGACTAAGTTCAATGTAGGGCATGAAGGAGGGAAAATACCTGAATTAACTAAAACACTGTAGTTAAAAATCAAGAAGTGTTCTTCTCTGGGATGTAGAACAAATTATGTGAATTTTATAGTACTCATAAAATGTGGAGCAGACATTCTTGTTTTGTTTGATCTACTTATAAGGTGATGTCTACTCAGCAGGACCTATGGGACCTGGCCCAGTCTGGTCAGATCACATATCCAGTCTTTCCATTCTACAGTAATTATCAAAGAACCTTATTTTTTCTGTTTTTATGGATAGCACAGTCTTCTGGACTGGTGCTGCTAGTAATAACATTGAAACTAGGAGCAATACATTTCAATTGGGTGGCTGTTGGGAGTCAGTTTGGAGAGCTCCATAGAGGCATTGGAGGGCAGGAAATCCCACTGGAATTTCATTGCACAACCAGTGTTCTGGACAAAAACAGAAAACTACAAAGTATTTACTTGCCAGTGAAGGTCGTGATTAAAATTAGATTTCCATTGAGAAGCAAATTAATAAGTCATGTTATTTTCATGTATCAAAAAGAGGATGACTGCAAAAAGACTTTGTTTACATACTGCAATCTGTTTACCTGATATTTACAGATAAACAAGATAGAAAAGAATTCAGAATATATCAGTGCAAATCATATGTTTGTCTTCATCCATTGAACATTATTTTTTGTGAGTTTGTTGATAACCTATTATTTTAATAATGAAAAACAAGTAAAAACTTCCTCCAAATGAACAAATTTCTTTCCTACTTACTATGTAAATAGGAACAAACTGTATTTTCCATTTTTAATTAAACCTCTACCTGTTCCTCAATCAGGTAAATTGCTAATAGCTTCTTGCTATGTTATTTTTGGGACTATTTTGAGCAGAACTATTCTGGTTGCTATAATTAAGACTTCTAAAATTAATATTTAAATTTTATAAATGCCGGACTACAACATCCTGAGAAATAATAAATACAAGTCTGATTGCAGAGCCAAAGCGAGCTGTTATGTGCATTTGACTTTCTTTTATCCTGCAACCTGTATCCCTGTTCACCTGAATGCTATTAAGTTCTGAAGCTGATTACATGGGTTGGCTCGTGACTCAGACAGTCAACCCTTCAGGCACCTAAAAATAATGTTCTGTTTCTTTTGTTAAGGGAAAAGATGTGCCTGAACCACTTCAGACAACCTGAGCCAGGCCTGAGAGTTAAAGCCCAGCCTGGTCCAACCAATTCAAAACCCTCTACATCAAAACTAAAGGGCTACTTTTTCAGTGCTAAAGGCAGGGAACAGAAAAGTTGTGATCTCACCAGCTGAACATTCAGCTGAGATGGATGTCAGGATCTTGTCAAATCTGTCTGCAGTTCCAGTCTTCAGGTCTAAGACTCTCTGGGCTTTGATACCAGCAGGGAATTTAAAGTAGAGAACGCAAGAAATGAGTCAAGCAATTGCTCAAAAACAGCAAATGAAACCATCACAGGTCATTATCTGCTGTGAAGTTGTGTTTGGGAACGGGAGAGAGAATTCAGTGTTGATAATAAAAGCCAGAATGTCAAGATTCCTAGAAAAACAAGGAGAAATACACATTACTTTAAGGAATATTATGAGAGAGTTCAGCTCAAGGCAGAAAGTAGGTATCCATTACCTTTCATGCCACCACTTAAAGATCTTCAAGAAAAGACTGGACTTCTTCAGATACCTGAAAGGACTGTAACAGTTTTTTTACATTCTTTTTTTTTTTCCTCCTTGGAAATCATGTTCTGAATCAGAGTTTTGATTCTGTATATTCACCCAAACTTTAAGAGCAGGTCAATGGAAAGAATGGTAGAAAAGACAGAGGAAATAAAAAATTCTGCATGAAAATAAAAAATGAACCACTTTAAGAGTCTGGTTTTCAAAACTAATTGTCTACCTTCACCCCTATAATGTGAAACAAGATGCCAACCATTTGTTAGCAAAAAGATGATTAAGACTTAGTAGAGAAAGGCTGTTTATCCTGCAGTGGCTGAGTTAATGGAAGGCCTGAATTGCCCTCCAGAATCTTCTCTCTATTGATTTGTACAAGAACCTAGGACAACTACACTCCTAATTAGGATCTTCAATTAAGTACTCAAAAAAATTTGGTGGGATCAATGCCAAGCAAAGCAATTACTCTCACTTTTTTTTTTTTTTACAAATATAATGCCACATTCAGTCTGGAAGATTCATCAGTGAAGGTGCAGACCTTGAAGTGAGAAAAAATGGGGGTTCACTATTTTCTGTGTTGTCTTCATTTAAGGACCTCTTGGGGAGGCAATACAACCAGGCAAGGACATCTGCAAACAGTCCATGTCCTGCCCTTTCTTTCCTTAAAGAACTGTAGTCTCCTCCTGTATGAAAGCTCCTCTTTTGCTCTACCATTTCAACTGCTTATCAGTAATTTTACCATTAGTAATTAGTAATTTTTCCTAGAAGATGGCCACAGAAAATGAAGTCATTAGGTTCCCTACCATAGATTTGTAAAATTTCACAAATCCTAATTTTATTTTCCTCCTGATTGCTCTTTCCATTTCTTGTGCTTATATTCAAAAGTTAATAATATAACATATACCAGTTATTAGTTTAGGTGTTGCTACAATCATTGCACAGCAATTCCATACACAACTAATTAGGCATCAAGCATCAATCTGAACTATGACTCACCATATTTTAAAGAATATTTCAAAAGAACCACAGAATTCAGCCAACTCTTACTTTATGTGATTTAACTTGTCAATAAGAGAGGAGGTTATGATATTTTCACCTTAATTATATTAATTTTAAAATTCCTCTTTTAAATAAGAACAGTATTGCAGAATGGATTCCACAGTTTTAATTATTCCAAAATCATGCACTGCTTACAATAATTAACAACTGTCTGTAATTATGGGTGCATAGGGGTTTCTCTGCTTAATGCAAAGTGCCCTGTTGAAAGTCAAGGTATTTTAGTGGGGGAAGGACATAAAATGTCACAGGATATGCTGAAGAGAAAGCTTTGCTCTTCTAATAGAGTGTTATATAATTTTCAAATTAAAGTTTAGTTAATTTTACTATATTTTAAGAAATGCCAGTCTGTTCTAGAAACCACAAAGAAACATGTGAAGATATACAGTGTATTTTCTAGAAGTTTAAGCAGGATTATTTTAATGACAGTCTACCTTAATATGTCTTGGTATTGCTGAGAAAATAACAACACCCTGGTCTATGTATATGGGGAGGTGATTCTGGTGACCACATTCAGTTATTTTCACAATCAGAAATTACAAGCACCCATAATATTTACATCTGGTAAATAGACATCTAATTAACTAATGACATCTTCAAACTGAAATAGAGGAGATTATTCTGAAAGTGATCAGCAACCTTTTATTTCCCAAACAGGATTTTTTTTTTTTGCTCTAAATATAACAGTGCTGGCATTCAAGATGGCCAATGTGTTTGAAGTATTCTCTTGAAACAAAATTCAAAAATCAGTCCCCTAACATTCCTTTTTTTCTCTAAATTGGGAAACAACTTTTGTCAAATATACGAATTATTTGTTAATGGAGTCATATTTGATCTTGACATGTTCACGTTTTTAGTGTTCATCTTTGTCTATGTAGATTCATATTTCCTAGCATGACAAGATGCATTCATATACTGATCTATTCATCTTTCTTTCTTAAATAAAACTATGCAACAATGGCATATTTTAAAATGTTTTTTCCTACATTTTTTTCTTTTTGCAATTGGCAGCTTGAAGACTGCACACTTGTGTGTGTGCACACCCACGTGCATTCACATGCACATGCATTGTGTGCAGACATATTCCTAACTCTCATCATGGGGCTGAGATTTCCTCTTTCAGCTTTTGTTCAGTAAAGAGCAACCAGGCCTTTTGCAGTCAGGAATCAATGAACATTTGGAACCATCCAACCTATACTTTTTCCTCTTGATTAGTGTGAACAGCAACGCTCCCAGCGAATGAAATTTTGATTGTATTAAGTAGAACTGACGAAAGTCCATTAGAAAAAAATGCACTTTGCTACGTTTTCCTATAATGGTACCTCTTAAAAGAAAAAGTACCATATTTCTTTTGTCAACTGGCAGGCAGAAGCTGAAATTCATCCCAAATGTCTCTGTAGCTGCTAAAAAAGTATTTCATTATAAAGATGCTGCTGCCATCTATTGGGCGACATTACTAAAGAATTATGTCTTTTCTTGATTCAGCAAGGACAAATAAATTGTGTCATTCCCCTTTTTTCCTGTGGAGTTTTATTAGCAAGTAGGTTATAACAACCTGTATTTGGCTTATAGCATATGTCTTAAGTAAAGAGCTTGGTCCTGTCTTTGTCACCATTGCTAGATTTCATGAAGAGAGACATTTTGGAATAGCAATGAACTTAAATTTAGTAATATGGCACTGGAACAATGGAAAAATTTTACAAGATCAACAACAAATACACCATTAAATAGTGTCTCACATCTCAGAAAGATCTTATAGAGATGTTTTTATGCTCATGTCACTAGTGGAATGGCATCACTTGCTGTGTTTGAATAAAAGACCGAATTTCCACGTAGCTGATAATCTTTTGCAATACAAAGATATTTCTGCGATGTACAGAGACTTCACAGTTGTTTTATTTTAAGCAACTCAGTGAGCCTTCAAAGAAGTATTTTGCCCCTCCAAGACCGATTTTATTTTTCCCATAAAATTTTGATTGGAGGTCTGAATCTTTTTGCAACATCCCTGTACGTAAGTCTTTGGCACACAAAATGTGCATTTTAATGAAGAATACAGGCATCAGAAGGATAAGTACTAAAAACGCATATTTGAGCTATGAAAGTTGTAGTTCAGCCCATAGTGGGACCACATGGAGGTAAAATAGATTAAGCAAGGGGGTGAAGTGCCCCCCTGTGTTCTGCCAGTTCTGGCAGAAAGAGAGGCCTTGGAAACACTGCTCTGCTGCAGAAAACAGACAAACAAATAATACTGACAACAGAAAACAAGGCAAAAAGAATGAACCAATCTCCTTCTCTGATCTCACCTATTGCCACATCTTTCTGACACTGACTAATTGTGTTTCTCTTCTCTCGTAGCTTAGAGAAGAGCAAGAAGGCATTTTACCTTTGGCAGCCCAGAACAAAATTAGGTGATCGTAGAAAGTATAACACACATTGTTGATGGGTACACCACCAGTGAGCAGCTCGGCTTTTTATTGTTAAAATGGACTGATAAAAGGCCAGCAGCCAACAACAGCAGGAAAAAAACCTCTCTCTATTTTTAAACAGAATATCTATGGCTCAGAACAGCAAAGCAGCAGCAAGCTGGAACCTTACAATGCTAACTGTACTGGCACTGCTGAATTGCACTTTGCAACCTCTTTGATTTTTTCATTACTGAGTTTAAACCCAGACAAATTTAGCTAACTGTGTGCTGAGGTCGAGAAAAGCCATCACAGACAGTACAAAATTCTTTTCTGCCATTCTTGGAAAAGAACCATTTCTTCAGGCTAGTGTTCTCCTAGGTAAGTATAAATGCCTCCCATTACCATTAAGAGCACAGAAAGGACAGCTATTAAATATTAGACTAGAACTCAGGAGATCTTGCATCTAATTATACTTCTGCTAAAGCATTGCTACATGACCTTGGGCCAGACACACAAAAATCTATCTATGCTTCAGGCTACCACTGGCAAATGGAGATAATGATATATTTGCCCCTTACAGCTGCATTCTGAGGTTAAACTCAGGTTACTGTAATATTAACATTTGTTTTTCGGTATTGAAATTATAAAAGCACTTAAAGGCCTATTGCAGTGAGATTAGAGAGGATTCTGATTTTCTTTTTTGTGTGCTTACCTTTCCACTTACACATCATTTAAATAAAAAAAAAAAAAAAAAAGGGTGTTTTTTTGGAAACAGTCTCCGTTAAGCAGCAGCAGGAGGAAGATTTGTGTGTGGAAGAGCACCCACAGAAAAAGAATGTTTAGTAGGAGGGGAAGAAAGCTCCACTCCTGTTCTGTGGAAGATTGCAGAACATATCAACAGAAGAGCTGATAATGTGAACTCAGTGCATTCTAACAACCAGAATTTCTCCATTATTAAAGGGGAAATGTCTGCAGATGGCAAGTGGGAAATTACCACCTCTGCTCTGCCAGCTCCAATTGCCAAGGGGGTGTGAGAAAGTGACACCAGCATAATATCAAAATCACGTAGTAAGGTTGATTTTTTTTTCTTGTTGTTGTTGTTCGTTTGTTTTCATTTGGTTTTTGGGGGGGATTTTTTTGTTTGGTTCTTTGGAGATTTTTTTGGTTGGTTGGCTTTTTCAGATGGACAGAAAGTGAATTTACAGTGAAATACAAAAGTAAAAATACAATTTAGATTTGCTTTAATAATAACTTACAGCAGCAGTACAAAATGAGTTATACTGTACTCTGGTTTTGATATTTCTACTGCCCCAGCCAATTGCCCTTTTTATTCAAGTAGGGAGATGTTTTCCTTAAGGATTCTTATCCTTTCTGCAGCATCTATAGCTTAGTAATATTTTGCAGCTCCCTGGAGGGGTACTAGCAAGCTCTTACTTTAATAAGCTTTTGGTCTTTGGTTTCACTTATTTTTTCCATCCTAATCCTAACTTGGCAAAGTATCTACTGTTTATACAATAAATAGGCCATAAGGATACGTTAAAAAGAAAGGAAAAGCCAGCATTTTACTTTCTCCAAGCTGGTTTTCTGTCTAATCCAATGCCATATACCTAACAGATATGGAATGTTTTTCTAGCAGCAATAAAAATTGTAAAGAAGAGGTCAAATATTTTCTTCCTTTTAAACCCAAAGGTTGCAGAATCAAGGAATGCTTATGATGAGGTTTCCTGTTAGCTGCTCTACAAAATGCTTGCAACCTAATGTCTAAAAAAGCAAATTCTAGCTTTAAAAATGATATTCTGAATGCTTTGTTTAGTGCTGCAGTGGCTATAGAGACACAGAGCTCAAGATAAGGTTGCAGATACCTGTTCAATCTCATTTCTGCAGCAGTTAAATCTGGGTATGGATACCAAGTGATTTTGAAATGCAGGTTTTTTCCTGGACTGGAATCTTGGTTTTATTTGTCTTGAAATGAGTCTAATAATTTACCACATTCAATTAAAGTAATTAGAAATGTAAGCAATTCCTTACCTGTTCAACTGGCATCATGCAACCATTCACCCCAGGAACTGAATGACAACTTGTCAATGCAATGAAAAAAACAGGGTTTTTTATCTCTCTGACCCGAATGGAGCACCTGAAGAAACAGGACACAGCAGTGATGAGCTAGAGGAATAAGGTGTTGGGATAACATTTTTGGCTTACTGATCAAGAAAGGGAAAGAATTAACTTCTGGTTAGATAGTAATAATGAAAATATGTGTGTGCATATGTGTGTAAAATGCCTTCTTTCTGTTATACACTTATTCTTTGGTTGAGGGAATTAATTTAAATCCCACTTTTCCTCTAGTGGCTACTTCAAATGCCTCCTTTTACATTACTCTGCTTCAGAGGTTTGAAGTCTGGTTTTCTAAAGATCTAAAGGCCAATAGCTAGAACTGAGTCACAAACACTCGTATCCTGAGTACATGAAAGTCAAAATACTGACTTTGCTAAAACAGGGTTTGCCAAGCTCAGTAGGCAGTTGTTTAGATCTGAGGACTTGACATCATCCTCTTCCCTCCTTGGAGAAACAGGGAGCTTCTCACCAAAAGAGGTGAAAAAGCGAGGACTCCTCCACAGCCTTATGTACAGCAGTTTATTTTCTGACTGCTTGCAGAAGCAACAGAGAGGTGATATGGAGCCAAAGTTGTGTTTTGGTGTGGGTCACAGGCTGAAGGGGCAGCCTTTGTAATTGGGGACTCTGTATGTGCTCAGCAGATGGACCACGATCACATGTAGAAGGAGGTTGCCTATATTGCATTTTGTACTCAAAGAAATGCAGCCTGTATCTCAAACAGAAAAGACAGGAGTGCTACATTGCCAGAAAACCAGATGTAGCTGAAAGCTCGTTAGCAGGGCATGGCATGCTCAAAATTTCAGATCATGTGTGTCTCAGGTCAGATATTTAAATTTAATGGGATTATCACAGTTCTAGCCTCGATGGCTTTGAGCCTCCTTTAAGAAAAGGAACAGCAATGAGTAAAAAAGAACTGTGCATGTGTAGCAATGGATGTCATTCAGGATGATGAACCTCAACAATCCTGTGATCTTTGTCTTATGCAAAGCACTACACAACACAACAAATTTGTGGGAAAAGTGGCAAAGATTTAGTGTAACTTAAAGTGCATACCACATAGCTCTGGCACCAGGAATGGTGCAGCTGGAGATCAGCCTTAATTCTTCATTATGGTAATTTGTAGATTTCAGTGGTTGAATATATTCATGGAACAGAAAATTTGGGAATAATTCTGAGAAGAGAGAAGTGTTTTAATAATTCACACTGACATAGATGCACTCATGAATTTATTTTACCTCATCTTCTTAGTATATTCCTCTCTATTTTACTTCATTTCTTCTCTATTTCTTGCCTGTATTTTTCCCAGCTCCTCCTTTTCTTTCCAGGCTTCCAAACTTTTAAGTCTCAGTAATCTGTATTGAACACAAATAAAAACAAAGGTTTAATAACTTCTAAAATAAACACCAATGACCTTCTTCCCCCAGATCCCTTTCCTCAGGAAAAAAGAGATTGAGAGGGTTCATCTAATAGTACCAACTCTTTTTATCTACTTTTTATTTCAGCCTGTAAAGTAGTACTATGGATGGAAGGAGATAACTTATATGACAGAGGGTTTCTGGTATAAAGGGGTTTTGCTTCCTTTTGTAGCAACCCCTCAGAGAAACAATAAGTGAATAAAAGAGATAGATATTCTACTGTATTAAGTCTCTAAAGTGCAACCTAAAAAAATTTACTTGTATAGTTGAGTAATACAGCCTCCTCCAAAAAAGCAGAAACAAGAGGCAGATTCTAGTGTACAATGTCACTGAAAATAGAAATTTTTTGTAACTTTTACATTTCTGGGTTTTTATCCAAATGTCTCTGACCCCAAATTTCATTTTAGATGTGCACTGCATTTTTCACCTTTCTCCTTTTCCCTCCCTTGACAAGCACTAATTATTTGTATGCCACACACTCCTGAAGGGCACGCACTTTTTCACAGGCCAGCAGAGGCAAATATTTAAAGCTGGGGTGAAAACAGGAAAACATTTATTAGCCCCCAAAGTCAATGCTGTTCAGGGCAGAGTTAGTAGTGCAATCATGCCCGTAAATAAGCAGAGATCATGGCAAAAGGAGGAGCAGAGGACAGCAAGCTTCTTCCAACATCCCCAGCTCCACTCATCAAGCAGCTGTTTTGGAAACCCATTAGAACAACTTTATAGCCATTCCTGTAGTTTCCAAATGCTACCTATTAAACATAAATAAGTCTAATGAAGGAGAAGCTTAGCTATAAACGCTGGAAGATTTTCAGTCATATTTTCTGTCAGTCTGATGTCACTTCAGAAAATTCTCTGATTCTGCTCCACAGAGTAGACATCTCCATATTTCAAGCTGTAGTTATCCTTTATATAACCATCTTGAGACAATGGAATTAACTAAATTGAGAATTAAACCATGAGAAGGATAAAACAAGGTTAGAATAATATTATTGATATATAAATAATATAATTAAAATTATTTAATTTCAGATTAAAATTATTTTGTTTTTCATGCATGCTTATGGCATTGGCACCTGAGACATTGGTTTAACAACAAAGAAAGGAAGTGGTAAATTGTGACTGGATAGCAAGAAAACCAAAACTTGTTTTACATTTGAATCCTTATGAGATAGGGAATACAAGCAAAAGCTTCACATCAATCACGCCAAGTCCTAAAGGCCTCATATTATTTGGGAACTGTGGATGATCAGCGTGCTCCTGCTTTGGTGGCTTTCTCTCCTCCTGTGGGTCCAGGCGTCCCCAGTTCCAGGTGAGGCATCCAGCTGAAAATGCACAGGAGCAGCACTGAGATCCCCTACAGATGATTGATTCAAAAGCCACATTCACTGAATGAGCTGGACCTTCACTACAACAATAACAAAGTATTTGCTCTTTATCTTTTGTCTGCGTTCAGTTAATTTTTTTTCCACATCAGCTCTCTATAATAATCCTGTACATCCCACAATAAATAAAGCTGTAGATGGCAATCCAACTGTAAGGATCTATAGATTTGCAGATTGTTTGAACCACAGAAACAGCTCCTTATGTTCAGTACAATAACATTTAATTAGCTCTAATAAGTGTAAGTTTTAATGTTTAAACCAATGCCTCTCTAAGGATACACTTGCAAGGAGGTGTAGCTATTAGCTGATAAAGTATAATACCATCTGATTAGGACAAATTATTTTCAAAAACATAACTGCCATAAAAAGCTAGAATGAAAGATAAATTGACAGAACAACTGCTGTTATATTCTATTTTCAGCATTGTAAATGGGGTATTACACCATAATTTATTTTAATGAGCAACAATTAAGAAATGGTTTCTCAAGTTGCATGTAATTCCTTTCAGTTATTAGTTATTAGTTGTTCGTGCATAAATGTGTTTTAATATTGGCTTATCTAAGCTCCAGTAGGTGATTAAAGTCTTTCAGTATATCAATTTTTTTTTTTTTTTTTGCTTTAGAGTTGTGCATTGCAGAGACAATTCTAGCACAAGGCATTTAAAAGAAAGAGATCAGTAAAACTTAGAGAGAGAGAGATTCTTTAAGTATTACAAAAGAATATGTAAAGCAATGTGAGAAAGATGTCAGAAGAAATCCTGATATGCTTAACACTGAGTTTTGTTTTATCCAACTGCAGGTACAGTTTAATGGCCTCTGTCTTAATGAAAAATTTAAGTTAACCTGGCTGTAGAGTGACTTACTCTACTACATATTCTTTCACTTTGTTAGGATAAAGAAATATTATCATGGGAGGCTACGCTAACAAGCCTAGACATTGCTTGTATTGTTAAAGAATAAGTTCACATCTCAGAGGAGCATAAAGACCTAGAGAAACTGGCACCTCTTTAACTGAAAAGGCATTCTACTTATCGCACAGAAAGCAGCCTATTTTGAGCTAAGAACGGCTTAGAACAGCCTCTCTGCTATCAGTCACTCTGACATAACACAACATTTGTTGTGCTCGCTCTTACCCGAGCCGTGGGGGTCACGGGGGGAGAGGAAGCAAATGCTGAACAATTCTCTTCAGAAGGCAAACACCAACCTGACCTAATGTAGTGCATTGTAACCCCATCAGCATGAATCTCGTGGGAATCAATGCCTATTCTTCCAAACTCACCCATGGAAATGTTTTTTAGCCAGGATATAATGAATTATCTCAGTACAGAGAATTTTTTTTTTTTTTTTAAACTTACAGTATTCTGTCAGGTTATATCTATGTTCTTTAGGCCTCTATGCATCCAGAGACTTAAGAATAATGAATAAACCTTTGAGGATTATTTTGGTAGTTGAACTGTTGGTCATTAAAGTTAGATTAAATTGCTTCAATAAATGTGAATGCTCCTAACCACTGTGCATATGTTGCTTTTGCTATATTTTAAAATATATTTCTTATGCCAGTTACGTTTAGCTGTCTCAAAAGAACACCTCATTGTAATTAGTAATTTTCTACTGCAACAACCTTTCAGGCCAGTAAGTAGTGCACCATGATTTACGAACCACTCTTAATTGCAAAGAGTCTTTGTGGCAGTTGGATAATAAATAAATGTCAATTAAGATCACATTTCAGTGTCCTGTAGTCCTGAATTTCAGTAGAAACCAACAACTTTGCTCATTTGAGCTCTGCAGAGAGGCTTGGTACTTGGGTAATTTTTAACTATTAAAACAAATGAAGAAAAAATAAGAAGCCATTTAATTTTACTGTTTCTAAACAAATTAAGTTTTGTCTGGGTAAGACTGCTGTGATCAGCACCAGGGTTTCCTGCATGCCATTTCTCAGGACGTCAGGGCTGCGTTTGTGAGGATTCTTTACTTGTTTTTCCATTGCAATGAAGCAAAGCCTGTTTCGTGGAGATACAAGGTTGACTAAATCCTTCTTAAGGCAGCAGCACAGAGTACATGAGCAATGCAACACAAGGAGTATTACAGTCTGCATAACAAATTCATTGAAGCCCTTATTTTCCTGTACATTTAAAATCTTTTCTTTTCCTGCTGAAGATTATATTCATCCTGAAACATTACTCTTCAAGTGTTAAAATGACAAGTGCTGATGAAGGTAAAGCTGATCAGCTGCGAGACTCCCACTGCTGAACATTATAAAGTTTCTGTTGTTCAAACAGCTCAGTTAATTATCCAAATGTGAAGGATATCAGAAGGGGACCTGCTGAGCTTTACAGCTGACTTCCAGGGAATTAGCCATAATAGAGCCGTTATAAGAAAATTATGACAGACACAACGTACAGGGACCTCTGCTTACCTCCCCTGAGGATTTGTGCAGGACCTCATAATCAAACAGAGTTAGGACTTTCCTCAGAATCAAAGGGAAGCTACACTTTGCAAGGGAAAAGCAGTCCAATCAACTTCATGGTGTTTTATCACACAAACCCAGAGAGGATTCTAGACTCATGCATATTAATTGCCCTCTGCAAGAAATGACTGGCATTCCTCTGGTGCCAGGGACTACTTGCTCGAATTCAGGTTCTCAAAATGACTATCATGCCTTGCTCACAGTAAAAAATGTTGTCCCTGCTGCTTCTGTGTAAGGTTTTTTGAGAAGTCGTAATGTCCATTTACAACAAGCACCCATAATGGGTCGTGATGTGACAACAGTTTTGGCTTTTTAAGAAGCTGTTACAGTCAACATTTAGTGAATCTGGGACATTTCACAGCAAAATAATTCAGGTTGAGGAAGCTTCAGTGGCTACTAAAGAGTGCAAAAGAATGAGCAGTTTATAGGTGAATTGAGTAAAACATGGATTCTGTTCAAATCAGAAAAGCCAGAACTTGAACAAATCTGCAAAGCACCGGTTGATATTCCAGCAGAAAAGCTCTGTGACATTTTTATTTCAGGATCACAATCACTTGGGCTAAACCAAAAGACATCAAACTCTTTCTTACCCTCCCAGAAACTATAATTTGTGCACACACCACAGTGCTGCACTAGCACTATGCTGCTTACTGGTTGTTATTTTTTGATTCAAGGAATCACTCTCCAGTACAACTGCAAAGAATTTAATTTACCTGTGTGGGCATGCCCTAGCTGGGGAAAATTTCACAGACTTGTGTTCAGGCTGTGAAAGAGAAAAATGAAGGTAGTGAGGAAGGTTTTACTGAGGAGTTAATCTTTGAAAAAGAACTGAATTAGTTTATCCAAATTAAGTAACTAATTTTCCATGAAAAACAGCGGGAAAACAGTAATACTATCCCAGCTTACACCAAAGTTCACCATTATAATGATAGAAGCCTTTTTGAGAGGCCTATCACCATTGCATCTAGGCACTAGCAATTAATCATTTCTAGACATTCTTCATTTTTAATCTCTCTTTGAAATATTATTTAACTTTGTAGTATACATTCTGAGCAGGTGCACCTAAGAGCTTCTGTGAAATAATGTGCAGCAGAATGAGCAATTTGGGGTGTGATAATATCAGTGAAAATTATACCCTGCAATTATTATCATAAAGTCATAAATAGGATGGTATAATAATGAAATAGTAATGGAAACCACATTTCCATAATTAAGATAATCCACATTCTGTAGTACCACAGGTTAATTTGCAAAATTAATTTGATATGATAAATGGTCACAAAGTTTTCATTATATTAACCAAAACCAATATCAGTGAAAAATTTCTCTGATACAACTGTTCAATTTATTCTCTTCTTTCTTTCTGTTTTTGCAGACTTAGTCACTGAAAACTACATAAATTTCTTTTCTGCCAAAGACTTCAGCATCAAGATTGGGAAGTCCAAGACATTTTTTCAGATTTTATGCTAGAAGCTCCAGAAAAAGATTTTAAGAGTCTTGTTCCCTATCCCTGAAAACTAAAATGTTGTTATTGGGAATATCTCAGGTGTTCTGCGTGTCTAACTGTAGTTTATGTCTCTTTAACCTCCGGTTTACCTAAGGAAATATGATTAGCTGTTGGTTCCCTAAACCCTCTACCTGAACTGCTCCTCCTCTGAGTTAGAATTACCTCATCAAACTTCTTTAAAGTAAGTTACAAAAGCAAACAACATGAGGTATGTGTACATTAATGTCCTGCCAAACACTGAATAGGAGGCTGATGTAATTTGCAATGTGAAACTCCTCAGATGTCACCGTAGGCTGAGGCCAAAGTTCCAGGCAGCATTCTGAAATAAGAAAATGGCTCACAGCAGGAAGCTTTTGGTTTATGAAAGCAACAATTACACTCTGCTGTTACTGGGAAACCATCTAGCTAAATAAAAATTACTCTTAAATGCAAAGAACATGCTTTAAATATTTGGACTATAATGCCACAGACGAAACCTCTCCATTCCATGTTCTCTCCATCAGTGTTTTGGCAGCCCATTAGATTTAGAGGATTAATTGATTCTTCTCTTCAACACTTGAGTCAAAACCCCAAACCAAGCTACACCCACCCTAAAGCCTACTCTTTGTATAAACAGGGGGGATGTGTGAGCATGAATGTCAGGACAACTGATTTTATTGAAATGCTATGCATTCTTCCCTAAACATAAGCCAATTGACAGGGAAAATACATGTTAAATAAAATACTCATATTGCTTTAAAATTTATTTTTACTCCAAACACTTGGCAAGGAGGAAAAAAGCCCCTTCCATAGAATTTCTTGAGTTTCTGGGAATGAATCCTCAGTGTTTCTAATCAATAGCCCAGCAATACAATTCGTTCACTCAGAACAAGAGGCCTTAATTTCCTTCATCGCTACTGAAACAGAACAAAATTTTCCAGTGGTTCATGGAAGTGCTTTAACCACTGAGCTATTGGTTACACTCAGGTCAGAACACTAGAAAGTATTGTTTTAAAAGGTGGAACACAGGGTGTCTCTGCATAATGAAGCTGCTTGGTAGTTCTGGGAGAAAAAAGGAAAAATTTGAGTCTGCTACCTGCAGTGTGGCAGATTGCACATTCCCTAAGCAGTATCTGTTCTATACTAAGATCACTGAAGACCAGAGCAACAAAACTAAAGAAAAAAAAATCATAGCAAATACTGCCTTTAATCTAGACAAACATCAGCCTTCCCTGACATCAGCCTTCCCTGTCCTGTGAAATTATGATTCCATTTTATTTTAAGGGAACACCCTCTTGACTTCCATATGATATGCATACCTTACTGCTTTACTCTTCTCAACCTGCTGATTTTATATAACTCAAGATGAGTGTTATTTCTGGAAGGATAAAATTAATCCTATTTTAACAAGAAGATCTGCAAAGTCATTAACATTTTCAGTGAATGCACCATTTTTCTCCCTGTTTTCCTAGAAGTATCAGTCTGTATTGTCATCTCCCCTTCACACTGAAACATCTCCTTTAAAGAATCAGTGTAAGCAAACAGTGCCTTCTTAAGCAACAGACAAGGCTTTCATGAGAAATAATTGTTTGACTGGTGTATTTCCCAAGAGACTACAAATATTATTTCCAAACTACACCATCCAGAAGAATAAAAATCCAGCCATTTCTCATTAAACAGGGTCTCTTGAGGGCCAGCTCCCAGGGCTGCTTCTGATACTTTTCCACACTTAATTCCCAAACCCCAAATTGATTTTAATCAACTTTTTTTTTTTCCCAACTCATTCCACATGTACTCACTCTCTATTTTTATTTATTTATATTTTAAAGTCCAGTGATTTTGAGATATTGTCTTTCACATTTATAACCTCAAGGGCATTTGAAGTTCTGATGACACTGAAATCCCTAGACTCTACATGACTCTCAACTTTTATCTTATTTATCATCCTTGTCTTGCTTTCCAGCAATATGAGGAGCAAGTACAAAATAGCCTGCACTTTTACTCAGTAGCCTGCAAAACCTTTCAGAATGGAGTCCTGTCCTCCAGGAAGAGGTACCCCTTATCAAGTCCATAATTTCCAGCCAGTCAATATAAACTAATTGAATTTCCAATGATTAATGATCTATCTTTTTTATAGGCTTTCCTTATCTTTCTTTTCTTTTTAAATCTTGCCTGGGAGGTCTATACCAATTTTCAGTGATTTTTAGGTTTTAATTTGCCTATCTTTCTTCTTCATCTAAACTGTCCCCACTCAGGTGCTCAAACTACATATGCCATTTATTTCTTTTGTCAAGAAAGCTTCTTCCTCCATATTGCCATATGTCTTTATGTCCTGCTGTGTCTATGCTTTTTACTACATGTATTTATCAAGGCATTTCAGCCTTTATTCTTGGGACATATTTACAAAATGGGTATTAAGAAAAATATATATTTGTGTACATAATTAACATCCTACTGATAGATTTGTTAGTAACAGAAACCAGGCAGCTCTACCTGCATGGCATAAGAAGTACTCTGAAAATGCACACAGTCCTGAAGAAATGAGGTATTTCAATGAGTGTGGCCTTCCTGGAAAATGCCAGTCAAATCCAGACATTTTGCTGTTCAGTAGAAGCTGCAGATATTCACCTCACTTGAAAAACCTGACCCTTAATTGCTTAATATTAGGCAGTCATATCCAAAAATCGTCTTTTCAACAACCTGTGCTGCAGTATCCACGTGTGCTTGATGGGACTAAGAATGCCTATGAATCACCCACAAAGTTATGTTCACAATTGTTACAGAACACTGAATGTCACCCTGATTTTCAGCCTTCTGATGATTGTTTACATATTTCTACTGGAGATTCTCATGCATGTACCATAAACAAAATAGATTGTTTTCATTCTTTTCTGTGATGGACTTCTGAACTGATCGCTGAGGTCAGAGAGGTGTCCCTCCTCTCCTCCAATCCTTGATCAAACTCCAAATCCTATTTAAACCCCAAATCGTAATAAATGGCCCCTTCTTTTCCTCACTTCATCCTGTCGGGTGAGTGTGCTTCTTTTGTGTCGTGAACAGTGACAATTGAAGACTTTTTTAACAAGACAGCAGAGCTATTTATTGAGTCAAACACCTACACAAATAAAGAAGTAGCTATTGCCACCAAGAATGATTACACTGTAATCAGAGGTAGACTAAGCTGGGATGCTCTGGACCTTCTGTGTGTTTACACTATTTGATGATAACTCCACTCTAATGGCATGAAGCAGGATTAGGTCAAAGATAAAGATTTCTCACTATCAAAACTCCATTTCATTCACAAGGTCAAAAGATAATGGAAAACAGAAATCAAGTCTGTGCTGCTGTACGTGCATCAAGCAGCCTGAGGCAGTCAGTGCTGCTCTGTAACTTCTGTTTTAGTGCAGTGTCTGCGCTGTCCTCAGCGATTTTAACTTGTAGAGCTCAAGAAGAAACCTGAACTTCTGAGACTACAGACTTACCCCTTACAGAATTTTTCTGAATGTCATGAAAAGGGTTAGGGTTACTTACCTAAACCACTTACCCAGCACGGCACAAGAATACCTTGATTTGTTTAGTGGAAGGCTTTGATATTTTTTACATCCATCACCTTGGAAACAAAATGTGAATATGTGGTAGTTCCCTTTAGAAGGTGAGAAGTGGTGGATTTACAGCCTTGACAGCTGATGTGCTGTTCATGGCCACTGACATGCACAGTTCAGCAGTAAAAGGTTGGAGCTTTTACTGTCCTGCCGAGATGCCTCAGTCCTGATTGGGAAAGAAACCGCAGGTAAGGACACACACTTAGCTCCCACCTCCCCACAATTTCTTCCTAAACAGTGTTATCTGTCATTTTTCTTGTCATTTTTGTGACTTAGGGAGAAGACTCATAGTCCATACTAATTAAAATGGTTGAAACACAAGTTTAAGAGTTTCAGTATAAAGACTTTCTCTCTCTATTTTTTTTTAATTAATATATTTCTTATATATTTAATGAACCAAAAGTAATCTTCTGATGCTGGCTAGTTATAATGTCTCTAATTATGTCATTCGTGGTCCTGCTTTCACCACGTAATATGATAGTAATGGAGAAAAACACCTACTAATTTTGCACATCATCAAACTATATAATATTCAAACTGACAACTAAAATTCAAGAAATGCTTAACCTATATTCAGACCTCAAAGTTAAAACTTACTTTCTTTTTAAGAAATTGCTTTAGTTGCAGATAATATTCAAAGGGGAGATGTCTTCAGTGTTTGCTACTTCATGTGCTGTGCAATAGGCACTGGAGAGATAAATACATCCATGGAGAAAGGGAAGGAGTCACCTCAGTGATTATTTTGTGCTGCGTGGTTATTTTAGCTAAATCTCTTGGGATGCTCCACCTCAGAGCTTTTACTGGAGGTTTGTCACTTCTTCCTTCTGTTGATGTAGTAAGGCACACAAAGCACAGCCACATCCTTCCTTTGCCAGCCATGGATACATTTTCAATTTCAATTACTTTTGATTGTTGTATAAAAATTTAACTCTGACTTGACCTTCAGGAGCAGCTGCAAAAGAGTATAGAATAATAATCAGCATCCCCTTGAGCATAAACACAGACTTATTTGGGCACAGGTACTCACTCCACTGCAGAACACTTGTTGCCAGGTTGGATTATTTTTACTGGTACATACGTGAGGCTGGTTTTGTAGCAGAAGAGGTTCTAATAACCCAGCTGCTCTACAGTAAAACAACAAAAAATGGAATAGACTAGATATTGGCCATCATTTTTGAGTGACTTAAAAATGTATTCAGTTCCTTTAGCTGAACAAAAACCTGTTATAAGTGAAAAAATTCTCAAATTGTACTCATGGAAATACTCACTGAAGTACCTGGACTAACAGACCATTTTTCCAATGTTCAGCTGCGGTTTTTTTCCGCCCTTAAACTCATCAAAAAAATAAAATTAATGCAAAACTTCTTGTTATTAAATGGGTTATATTTGCAGACATCAATCCCTGCAGTTCTGGAGGCCTGGCAACAAGTTAATGAGGTTTGAGTATTCAGCAACTGAGATAAAACTGACCTAGAGAAACAACAGAGCTGTCAGGCTGTCATTTCTAGCTGGCAGCATAATAAAACCTACAACAGAGGGCAGTTAAGAATAAATGCACAATAATAATCTGGTTGGAAATAACACTCTAACAATCATTTTCCTTATTTAGGGATAACCCTTCTTAACTCAGTAAATTGTTTGTGTATTTATATGTTTGACAGATATGCAGCAAAGGCAGTAACCACATGAAATAAATGTGCTATTTAGCAACTTTTTTTTTTTTTTTTTTTGCAAGGCGCAGACACTATTTAACTTTAAAGACAATTCTCCAGGAGAACAATTAAACCCATGTAACTCAAGTATTACTGCAAAAATACCTCTCATGGTGCTGAGCAGCATTTAAATATATACTGTTTGAATTCTGATGTCAGTGCTCCCAATTGTAAGATGACAAAAACTGAAAACATATCATTGCTGAATATTAAATACACTGTTTGGATATACTCAGGACACACAAGAAGTGTGGATGATCATTATAAATACCTCCATCAGAAACTAATTTCTCCTCTACAATCTGAGTTGAGGAGAAGAAATGGACTTAAATTTCTCCTCTCCCTAAAAAGAAAATTTGCCTCTCTTTCCTCAGATGTGCTCAGCACTCACTGAACCTCCCAGTGGGTCCCCAGGCTTCAGCTCATCTGTGAGCTCTGGAGTTTCTGATACGCCCAGCCTGCCTGGAACAAAGGAAAATAAATGGAAGCTGTTCCAGCAGTCATCTCATAGTTTCTTGCTGTAAACAGATTTTACTGATTCCAGTTGTTCCCCACAGACTGTGAGTAACTCACATCTGTGACATCCCAGCCACTGTGCCTTACACAGACACACTGATAGAGGGAACTTTGCATCAACTACTGAGACAGCAATTGTGTCACACACCAAATATAAAAATAACTGCAATATGGAGCCTAGGACATTTGCCTGGTAGGTGGAACATGATGAGTAAAAGCTCCTGAAAAGAGAACTCATAAGGAAAAACCCTAACTTACGGGATATTGGGGAAAATGAGGGAAAAAATACCATTTTCATTCTATGCCAGTCTTTTGAATGTGGTTTCATTTCTCTGGCTTTTATTGCAATCATTGAAACACTTCTGTGTTTCAGAACTACTGCTTCAGCATTCCATTTTCATTTCAGCCCTTCTGAAAGTGCCTTTTTGAGGAAGAAGTAAAGTAAAAGGAAAATATAATTCAGCTCTAACTTCTGAGTGATCTGACTGTCTTATCTCCATCGTCTGGTCAGCACCTAAAAAATATTTCCAAAGTTACACAGTTTGGTGTGCATTGCAAAAAGTAAGCAAATGTATTCCTTCTTGTATTTAAAACAGAAGCAAAACATAAAAAATATCCTGAAATCTTGTGGAAATGGACTCCTCCTAAGATTAATGAAGCCAACCAACCAATAAATCTTCCCCTCTTTTCCAACTTGAAAAAGGTTTTCATAAAAAGACAACATAAAACTGATATGTGTTCCCTCTTCTGTCTTAGAAGTCTTTTGTTTATGAATTGTCAACTGGAAATTTAAGTTTAACCTCACTGAAGCTATATCTACACTATAAATATTTAGAAATATAAGGAAGTCCTTAGTTCTAGGCCAGAACATGTAGGTGATGCTCCTATACGAATGCTAGGAACACAAGAATTTTAATTTGCTTTTCCTTGTTATTGCCACCTCTTTTCAATTTTGTATCTGTCTGTGATTATTTTCACCTGTCATCTAATAACTTAATTTTTTTAAGCTTTATTCCATCTTTTCTTTCCTGTATGTTTTTTTGTTAAATTCTCTTTTCAAATAAAACTGGAATTAGGTTTTAGCTCAAGCTCAGGAAATAGTAAATTTTCATGTCTGGAATCAGGCAATAAAATCCTGTGCATCACTCATAAATATAGCCTGTCGTAGACAATAGAAAATGTTCTAAAATGCATTTATTTTTTTCCTTCTATTGAACATTATTGGTAATCCAGAATGAAAAATCATGCTATTTAGGATTTCCACAGCAGCAGATGATACAATTTCAGGGAAGAATACAAATACTTTTAAAGTCTATAACTATTTCCTCCTCATTAACCCAAATATGGTAAGTGTCACTTAACACTCTGGGTCAGTGATCTTCAAGTGGCATCATGGAAGGAGTTAAAAAAGCAAAGAACTGCTCTGCTACAATCTTGGTACAAAAAAGAGAATTAATTTTCCTTTAAGGGCCTTTACCCTGTTTTGACAAAATAATTCTTGGAACACTATCATCAATTCTATTTTAGAAATATCTTACTGCTGGAAAGGTAAAGGAAAAAAGTAATTGCATTGATCTGAGTGCTGAAAATTTGCATGAGTTCTGAATGACAGCCTGAGAAATCCCAATCAATTAAAGAAGGGAAATTTGGAGATTCATTTAATTGAAGCAGAGTAAGCGGAAACTTAAATAATGTCGACGGAAAAGTTGCCGTCTTCAGCTCAGTACACATGATAAGACTTTGAGAGCTGTAAGCACCTAATACCATTTCAGGAATTTAGTAGTGGGTAAAGATTAAAGCTTACTGTCTCCACAGGGTGCTGAGCTCTTGATTCATGTTTTTTAT
The DNA here is from genome assembly GCF_009819655.1 of Sylvia atricapilla. NCBI lineage: Eukaryota > Metazoa > Chordata > Aves > Passeriformes > Sylviidae > Sylvia > Sylvia atricapilla. The sequence goes on from NC_089143.1 coordinate 65,651,650, forward strand.
AACATCAAGTCTGGATTATTGTAATACCCTGTTTGTATGCCTCTTTGATACAGTGGTTTGTCGTTCACAAGCTTCAACATGCACAGCTTAGAACAACTCAGATCCTCAGTGGAATTGAACTGTATCAACATCCTACCAGACTTGACTGCCTCTTTGTCAGATTTAAAATGATTTTTAAAATATATGTTACACACTTTTTTCACCTTTTTTTTTTTTTTTTTTCAAACTAACTTAATGATTTCTCATTTTCTCTGCTTGCTGCACATGATGGTGATAACTGCACTATTGGCTACAGACTCTGAGAGCAGCTGTGCCCTCAACACAAGAAATACAGTGAGAGGAAGCATTCAGACTAGGACAGATATTAGAAACTCCACAGAACAGATTTCTTAATGCATTTTTTGTTGTTCTCTGTTTTCATATTTCAGAGCATGTCTGCTGCAGAGAAGCAACATTGAAAACTTGAGAAGTACAAGACAATTCAGTCTTTTTTAAATATACTTTTCACACTGGAAAAGTGTCATTGAAGAATGGTAGATAATATTTGATGAATCTATACAAATTGGCAATTCCAGTTATATATTCTCTATATTATATATTCCAGCTAAATATTCATGGCAGTAATACATGCAATTTCTAAGAAGTTGTGGAAATGGGAAGAGGCAGTAAGTGACTGGAGGAAAATAGTACCAGTGAATAATGGTGATAGCTTAAAATAAAATAAGAGGGTGTCATGAATGGTGCACCATCACAGAGAATAAATCTTCTAAATTGTCATGCACTGTATCTATTCACATAAAGAAATATTTAAAATAGAAAAAACAATAATCAAATATTTAGGCTTACTTTCAAGAGTATTCAGCACTCCAAAGACAACTGTAAATTTCATTGCAATCTTCTAGTTAAGTAAATGGATGTTCCTGGAATATGCAGGGTGTACCAATACAAAACCACGTGCAACTCCAGCTCTGAAAGAAATGTGCACAAGAGAAATATGTACAAGAACTGAGTGAAATATTACATGAAAATTTTAGTATTTTGAACAATTAATTAGAGTATTCCAGGTAACTGAAAGATTTAAAAACCAAACCCTAGGACACTACTGTGTAAGGGATCTTAACTCTCTTCTAGGTAGGCAAGATAAATATGTAAGTAAGTAAGAAAAACTGCTATGTCACAAAATGCAATGACAATTATCTGTAGGAGTCTGAAGATATAAATAACAAAAGCATAAATTATTCAGGTTGGTCTACAGGAATTTAGTTCTGTTTTTGTAGAATATGGGAGGGAAGCATTAAAATAGTCTTACAAAATGACAAAAGCCTCGCCTTTTGAAACAGGCAAAAAATAGAAGCTGCAATGTCTCAAACCATCCTGTAATTATCAGAAGGATCCATTGGATTAATGGATAATCCCATCTGGTTGAATAGGAATAAACACAAATCTTTCTTAGGCTGATTCCCACCACCATTACAGGGCAGCATGATGCCACCCCAACTAATTACTGGTGCAGAGATATGGTCCAATATTACGTTAATAATTTGAAAGACTTTTCTAGTATGAGTGTTCAGGATCTTTTTTGTCTTATATCATTTTACATTTTCTGTGCTTTTATGCTGATCGCATAATTCCCTAGTTACACCGAAAAAGCACATTCATAATAAAAAATGTCTTGTAGGAATTCAGTCTTGAGTTCTTTTTTTCCCAGATCAGTTTCCCCTCTAAAGCACTACTTCAGTATAATAATCTCAGATTTGCATCAGGTTTGCTGAATTTTCAGATTCACTGAATACAGTAGTGGAGACAACAATCTTCCCCATTCTGATTTTCTTGGACAGTCCTTTTTTTTCTACTCGTATTTCTTGTTTTTATAAAAACACAAATTTCCTCTGGAGTTTTTTTTTTTCCCTTCACTTTCTCTTATTTATTTGTTTATTTTATTTAATAATTATTAGTAATTAGGCTAGGTCACCTGTTTTCCCTGCTATGGCACTGAATACATTTCAAAATGGGTTTCATTGATGTATCTGCTGCTTACACCATTTATTACCTGCACTCAACTGGAGAGGCCTCTGAGTTATGATGATAAGGACAGTAGAACAGCCCAGCCTTGGAGAAGTAGATAAAGGCTGCAGCTTAGGCAAACTGAAGTCATGAAAAATGTAAGCAGGATGCCAGCTCAGCTCTGCAAGGCTGACAAAGCAGAAGTCAGGCAAAGCAATGATACTGCACTTACCCAAAAGCAGGGGTCCAGGAACAGCCACCTGAAAAGGAGACACTGGAGGTAGACAAATACCCTTCCCTTAAGAGCAATGAGACTTCTATTAAAAGGAAAAATATGGCATAAACTAGGCATTTCACTGAATTATTTAGGATTTTTTTATTATTTTTCACATAACATGACTTCTCAAAGTGAAAAAAGAAAGGAGTGAAAGCATCAAGAACTCTGCCTGCCTGCTTTCTCTTTTTTGACTCACTTCTTAAAGAAAACAGGAGGCTTAGTACTGAAAATCCCAATAAAGGAAGGAATTGCCAGGAAGCATTGTGTAAGATGCCCAAACCCCAGAGAGAGGCAGACATGTCCCCCCTGTCTGTCCTCACCATTTCCTGCTGACTGGCTGTGCTGTTAATCAGCTGATTTTCTGTCTTGCATGGTTCTATCAGACTCTCATCTTCCTCACAGTGCACAAGGAGGAAACATGACAGTGTCTACTCACAGAATAAATGTCTAAACAAAGCAGATGAGATAGTCTTGTACTAAAGAATCTTTGGGGTTCTGGGTGGTCAGTGTTCATTCAGTATTACTCTGTGCCACTGAGTCCAAGATTTACTTTTGACAGTAAGATAATTTGCTGATCTCTGAGTTTGAAGTCAGTTCCCTGCTTTTGTATCATTTCAGCTGCCAGCACTCTTAAATGATGCAAATATTGGCATGAACTGCTATAGCAGAAAAAAGCCAGGAAGACAAAACCTTCTTCAGGTTTCTGGTAATTTTTTGCACTTGTGAGGGGATATGGAATGTAAAGAGAGGAGCCAAGCCAGCAAACCCAGAGAGGTGAAGGGCAAAATTATTGGACAGACATGCTACCAGCTAGATCCTTATAGCAGATACTCAAGCATATTTCCTTACAGCATATCTCATTTCCTTTCTTCAAATAGGGACTCTTCTACACTAACTGCTGTATTCAACCTGAGAGCCTGGAAATACAGACACTTTGTCATAAACAAAACCATCCAGGCTAGGTAACATCACCTTCTTAAAATCCCTATGGTCATGAAATCGAGCTCCTTAATTATCCTCTTTGACACTCCAACTTGATAATTTCCATTTGCATGTAAAATGTAGAGATTTGTTCACAAGTGTTTTTAACTTTTGTAGAACTCAGATAAATTTTTTCCCCCTAATTCAAAAAGAACAGAAGCAGATTGAGTCCAAGGTAATTTTCCCTTTGGGGATGACAGATATGTAAAACTGGATCACTGACATTTGATCCTGTAATCAATTAAATGTTCCCAGATGGAGAATGCCTTTCTAACACTTTTTTAAAACTTAAATGCCATGATGAAAAACAGAGAATGCAAAGATTGTAATAATATCACAGAGAGCACTGAAACTGACTGGCATCAGTCGTAATAATATTAAGAAAATGAGAGAAAAAAATTTTATTTGTGTACATGAATTAAAAAAAAATCATTAAGTATTAAACCTATTTACGTAAATTACAATATTCAACAAAGTTACCAGCCACTTATGAAAAAGATAAATCAGACTATAAATTACTTATCTTTAAAGTGGGTAGAGTCTTACTCTCATTCAGAACTTCCCTTAGGTACTACCATTGTTCACTGAGGTCAGGCTTAGAAACCAAACAGTGTTGTGTGATAAGGTATTAAATAATTTAATGCTAAAGAATAAATTTTAAAGCTTTTATTTCAATTTAGACGTATTATTTTTTTAAATTTTATTTTAATTAAGAGGACCTTCTGATAGACACCTTTGGTTTAGATTAGTATTAATTCCATAGAAAACCCAAATATATTTCCTCTAACACAAAATTACTATTTACAGAAAAAGAACTCTAACTGTGATGCATTAAGGACATTTCTCCTCTTGCATTTTGTTTCCAGAAATCACACCTGAAGCACACCATCAAAATTATGTGATATTGATGCTACTCAAGGAACAGATAACAAAACACCCTCATGTCAAAAGTAATTTCATTTTTCCACCAAGAAGGATGAGGCCATCTCTAAACATATTAAAATATTATTCACTTTGACAATAAAACTAGTTCTGAGACATGAACTATTGCTATATTAGAGAAGGGAAGCAATCAGTATTTTTCATCTTCTAAGAATCTCTATAATACAAAAAATCCATCATTGTCTAATGGAATCATTAAGTACCTGGAAGGCAAATGTCTTTTCTTACTTCCAGTGTGAAATCTAGTCTGAAGCAAGCACTTACAGTTAACTCACTACTCAAACATCCAGAAAAGTTTGACCAGTAATGAATGAATATTACCCATATCTTTTTTTAAAATTACATAAATTTTTCATTACTATTCCATGGTGTATTGTTGTACCATTAAAGAGCCCTAAAGGGATATATATAGGGCTGCACTAATACTCAACAGTGCTAGAAATGATAATATTTTGCAAGATTTTAACCTAAAGCAGTTAGTTTTTCAAAGTTGTGAACTGTTATTACTCATTTGCTATAGTATTTTTTTCTGCTAATCTATGACAATTATTACATTGTGTTACACTAAATAGCAACATTTGTGCTATATATGCTAGCTGGATTCTACAGAGGCATTTTTAAATGTTCTTAATGTCAGTTTTAAATCAAGCAATATTGCTGTTAAGGAGACAATTTCATGCATTTCATTATGAAAAGCTTATTTTAAACTGTTTAGTAATCATACCTTGTGGATTTAATGAAACACGCGCTAAAAAGAAAAAGAAAAAATCACGGGAAAGTTGAGTAAACCTTTAAAATTAATTTCATGTGTACAAATCTAGAGCTTGAGTACTTCAGCTGGGACAAGCCAACCCTTCCCCTGACAATGTATAAACGGCTGCTGCTCTGTATCAGCTTTAGTAGTTCAGGGATCATCAAAGAGACCATCCAGTTTCATGTTCCATGTAGTGTGTCTAATCCCTCTACCTTTATGAATCGAGAAGCTGCACCTTGGTAATGGAATTTCTCTTTGCTTGAGAAAGAGAATTGCTTCTGATGTTTTTTATTTCTTTTTACTTAGTTAAGACTCAATCAGCACAGCCATTCCATATTGTTTGCTTCCTTCTCCATTCTACACTGGGCTCACCCATATTTTGCTTCCTAAAATCCACTGCTGTGCCACACTCCCAGAGGAACCAAGTTGCTAAAGGGACAAGCAAGCCTGCATTTTGTATCCCACTGTATTCACAAGGAGTGAAAGGAGACTAAAACCTTCTGGACCTGTATAGGACAAGGGAAGGTACTATCCTAATTAAAATTTTAGGAATGGTGTACCATTTAAGTCTACTATCAATTTTACCGGCAATATTAATTACTAAAGCCAGTGTGATTATATGAATTGTAATTGTAGGCACCTAATTAACAGAGTTTTTGGAATAGGAAACAGATTGGGATTGGCTGACACTTGGCTTTACTGTGATGCTGGAGATGTAACATAGAAACCATAGCACACATACATCTTCAGATATGTCCACCAGAGAGAAATCTCTTAGTTAAAGCTCTCTTAGTTGTATATTTTATCTTCATGGCATCATCTTACCATCTCGATTGCTAAAGCAGCCAATTCATCGCCATTAGAAATACATTTCATAATACTTAAAGAGCTCTCTGAACATCACAAGTGCATTTTACTAGTGCTATCAAATCACAGTCCTGAACCAGCCTTTCTTTTCCTGCCAACTCAGGCCGTTTTTGAAAGGACATAAACAGACATGTGCTTCAACATTTTACTGAAAGCTGCTGAGCTATCTAGACACCTTTTTCTTTAGCTAGACTTTTTAAGGCTCTGTAACATCATTATATTTTAAAACATAGATTTAAATAAACCATTATAATGGTGTATTGAATCACAGTTTTCTGTCATTTTAAACTGCTTTGTTCTTTGTTTGATGCCTATCTTTTTGCAAATATGCTCTGGTTAGTGGGACTTTACAAAATGCAAAATTAATGATCAGTTTTCTTATTTAAGACCAGCAGCTAATGTCCTTTTTCTGTGTGAAAATACAAATACAAAAGCAAAGCTTTCAGACTAAACTCTTAGTTTCTATGGTAATACCACAAAGCATGGTAGCAAACGTTATTTTAGAGCATTCTTCCATTTCCTATTCAAATGGTTAGTACAAAGTATTTTCCAGTATATTTAGTCAATAACAGATCAATGTCTTTGTTTCTCTCCTGCCAGGCATACTACAGATGAGGAGGAGTCATACTGCTGAACTATATTTCTGGGGGAGAAGGGATTAAAATAATCAATATGACTTTTAACACATGTTTTTCATTAGGAAGAAAACCATAAAATTCCAATTCTTGGATTGTCTCCTGCTAGTATTGGACTATGTTGTGATTATTATTTCCCATAGCAACTATCTGCAGTAACGCAGGGATTAATACACCAAACCAAATGTGGGGTTCATCTTGTCTGACAACATTTTTTCAGATTGCCTGATCATACAGACCCTGCCAAAATGCACAATAAAACTCGTATTTCAGCAGAAAGAGGCTGGTTAGAGAGCCTCTAACTTTCATGCTGCGTGGTGTTAGTGAAAAGGCTGTGTGTGGTTACAATGCCAGAACTATGCTGGGTGACCCACCACGGGGCTGCCAGAGGGCTGTAACTCCTAGTTATTGCTATGGACTTCAGAGATTTCAATTCCCAGATGGAATCTAGTGTGTTCAACCACATGAATCCTTCTGGAACTCTAACCTAAACAGCAAATATTGCAATGAAGGCCTTCCTTACTCATAAAATTAGTTTGGTTTCCATGAAACATTATACCTTATATCTCAGGAAAGGCTCAGAAAGGCCCTGACCTCTCAAATTCATCACATTGTTGTTGTACTGGTGGGTGTCACAAAAAATGTGGCCACTGCAGTTTTGCACTAGATCTCTTTAATGGGATGCATTGGCCACAGTGCCAGGTATGCTAAATTAGCTTACTTTTTCATCTGTGGAGAAAAGCAACTAGCATGTATCTCCCAAGGCAAAACCTATTCCTTCTACTTCTTCCACTGTGTACAAAGGCAGTTTATTATAGTTGGATGGTCACACTATTGCTTAATCCAGCTGCACAAATCAGTGTCTAACCGGACATGTGCTGTTAACTCTTTCAAAGAAAGGGGCTCCCATTTATGAGGGCAAACAGTCATTAATTCTTACACTGTTAAAAACTGTATGAGTAATGTATTCAACCATATACACAGATAGAAAGAGTTTAAGAAAGCAGCAAGGAGTGGAACTTAAAATAATACCTATTGATGTAGTTACCACCTTCATTACCAAGTGCTCATTATATATTAATATCTTAATTATTATGGACAAAAGCAAAATTTTCAAAGCTGTTTTCATGAGTCCAGAGCAAGACTAGGAAAACTTGCTGTTCAGACACCTAGAACAAATCATGCTTGTCAAAATGGGATGATAAAAAAAGGAGAATTCCCAAGTCAGTTAATTTTTCAATAATGTTCTGTTCTGCATGACTGTTTATATGTTGCCTATCCATTCTCCTCTCTCCTAAATTTTGAATTTGAGGCACTAATAAAGGTGTCATTAGAAGGACCCTGAATAAAATGTCTCTGAACAAGCATGCTCATTATATGTCCTCCAGTTTACTACATACGCTTTAAAGTTTAAATTTCTTCTTAAGTCATTTAAAATTCAAAAAGCTGCTGTAGTTTTAAAGCATTTTGCATATAACTGGACCTCTCTTCAGAGAAATAAAACAGTCAAGGATGATTCACTGAAATTATTTGTGTCAAGGGTCAAACTCCACAAAATTACAGTCAAATTGTTTCTGCCAAGGATTAAAAAAAAAAATAGAGACATGCTTATCCTGGCATTTCTGATACACTTCACATTACAGAGAAATGTAACAAATTTAAAATTTTAAAGGCATATAGGTATTTATTTACACACAACATATATAGTTGGATATAGACTCACTCATGTGAGTGGGGAGATGAAAGTTAATGTCTTTATTTAGAGTGGTGATGGGATAAGCCAGTGTTTCACCCTGAGCGTGTGCCCCTGAACCACAGGACAGCAGCACCTCTGTCTCAAGCCCTCCTTGGGCTAGCCCAAGATTTCCAAATTTCCTCTGTATAGCTAAAAATGACTGCAATAGAAATGTAATAATCTTATCAGGTTTTGTGAACATTTTTTCCTCTCCTCACTTCCCAGGGAGACACTGCTAAATCTATGTTGTCTCTAATTTCAGCCTTTGCAAAGTAAATTTGGAGCTTCTGCTGTGTTTGGAAGACAGCAAAAATTATTTAATAATGCCCCATGTGATCCACGAGTAAGGTTGGTAATATCTATCAGACAAAATGGTAAGAGTGCCTCTTGTTTTCAAGTTATTCTTCAACTGATGCTGTCTAAAAATAATGACCCAGGTATCAGAGACTGTCCCTGTAACTTTTATCTGCATACAGCTGGATTTCACAAATTAACTGAGGACTCAAGGCTTCAAAAAAGTTACATGCTGAATTTACATCATACAGCTAGCATTCATGCAATCACAGAAGATCCTGAGTCCAAAGGGGTCCCACGGGGATCATCAAAGTCCAGTCCCTGGTCCTGCACAGAACAGCCCCAAGAGTCACACAATGTGCCTGAGAGCATTGTCTAAATGCTTCTTGACCTCCCCCAGGTAAGAATAAGTGATTTAAATTACACCACTGACAAATACAAGTCTGTGTTCTCTCTGATCTCAGGTCAAAAAAGATCCAGCAACTCTTAGAGCTAAAAAAAATCCCAAGTAATCCCATGGAATTAAAGCAATTGAATTGAATAATTTACGTTGGACTGAAATCTTTAATTTTCGAAATAGAGGAATTGTTTTCCCTCAAGTATGCTAACATTTTACTTCATTTTTATTTTGTTCTAGAGATTTACCAGTAATTATTCCTGAAAGACTTACAGAAGCACAATTAGGGAAAAGAAAAAAAACAGATATCCAGGTCAAGTCTGACAGCATTTAAGATTGTAAACTTGTTAGGCAAAGGGACAAACATTCAAAAATTATGACACAACCTGTTATTTTTTGTAAGAATATTTGCAGTGCTCTGCTGGTCCATGTTAGTATCTTAGGATGTCCTTCAAAATACTGGAGTCAGCTGTTCATCACAGTTTTGTTATCTATCTAATCCTTCTAGTTTTTTAATAAATGAAGTGTTCTGCAGATCTTCTCTAAAATTTAAGGAATGAAACTTGCCAGTGTTTCAATATCTCTTGTTTCACTCATGAAGAAGATATGTAACCAGGAAAGAGAGTCTGTAACAAATACAAAGCATCAAAATGTTTCATTCTACAGCTTTCTTTTCTTAGTGTCCTATTTACATTTTCAAAATTGTTTCTGCTTTCTTTTGTAATATATGAGGGAGTCCTGTCAAGTATTGGCTCTGTCAGAACAAGTCTCAGACTTTAGCAATCCTAAATAGCAAATTTCATTTTCGCATTCTCTTCAGAAAAATTCCTATACACACATTGACACACACAGTTCTTTCTTTTATTGAAAGCTGACATTCTACTCAAACCACTAAACTTCATAAAAGGAGGTATAATCATCAGTTCTGAGGAAGTCTCTCTCTTTTTTTTTTTTTCCATTTATACATATACACACAGATGGGACTAAGAATAAGAGGCTAGCTAGCTTTATTTAAATATTTGATGAATTTTGGTATTGTGGGATAGAAAGGCATCAGGCTAAGACAAAAATAAGAACACTTTTATAGAGATTTTGAGAAAATTATTGTAAAGAAATTGAATTTGTGTTTTCAGTTGTACTTAATATATACTTAGCTCCTGTAGTTTTCCTTTAAACGCAGCTGTGAAATCTGAACAAAGGAGGTTGATTTGTCTTTTTCTAGAATGCACAATGAAAGTTTGGGTAGATATATCCAGTATTCTACTGAGCAGAACGCTATTTAGTACTGTTATATAATAAATAGAACTTCAGAAATCGCACTGACAGTTCGAATAAAAAAGAATAGATCAGCTCATCTCCTAGGACGTGACCATGTACTACTTTTAATGGGCCTCACAAATACAGAAGATCAGCTCTCAGGAGGAAAAGCTGAAACATTCCACCAGCCAAGCAATTTAAATTCTAACCATTTACCAGAAGACATAAAGGTCAGATATGAACCAGTATCTCTAGGCACAGAGATACGTTATCTCCATCTCTGAAGGAAAAAAATTATTAAAGGGAGATGGTACACGAGACTCAGAAATTAGATGCAGGCGCTTCTGCTAGAAACAGCATCAGGTGAAATCTCACCCATGGGATGAAAAATCCTCCCAAACTCAAGTTCTAAAAGATTCTGTGGATTAAAGGAGAATACTCAACATCAGTCCCAAAGCATGGCTATTCTTATTGAGGATTATTTTATTCTTACATACCAACTATGTGAACTGTTATTCTCACATGGATATTTTGGGATAACACAACTAATGGAAGTATGACTAACAGCAAGTCAGTATTTGGGAACTAAAGAGGCTGAAAATTCACCAGAAAGAGCAACTCTGACTGTGGATGTCTGGATAATTTGGATTCTAGTGTCTTTTCCTTAAGAAAAATCCACGGTGCTATCTTACTTTGAATAATGGAAACCAAATGAAAGCCACACAGTTAATTTGTTTTATTTTAGCCTCCCTCCAAAGCTTTGTTTCCCCATTCTATTCAGTTCATGCTACTAGTTAGAGCTGATCTCCCTCATAAATGAACCTCTTTGGAGATATAACTCTATTTATAAATAGAAAACAAATCAAGCAGGCAGACAGAACAGTCTCTGTGAACGCCAAGCTCAGACAAAGTTTTTTTTTTTTTTTATCTAGGAAAGGAAAAAACACCTCTTATAAATTCTTTGTTAAAATGCCTAGAGTTCAAAATGCAACTGCAAAATTAGGGGGGTGTGGCTACTAACCCTGGCATAGATTTAGCTTGGCAATGACTGGGAAATCAGCAGGGGCAGAACACTAAGTCAGGAGATGAGGTAGCACATAACAAGCTGTTTTGAACAGCAAAACCATTTGCACAAAATAAAAATCAAGATTCTGTTTCTCATTCAGATCCTGCTAGATTCAATCATGTAGCTGAAAGACAAGTTCCACTCTCAGTCCCATGAGAGATTCTTTTAGCCCCAAATTGTACCAAAGAAATGTAATATTTCTTAAAATGATGGAAGAATGGTTATGTGTTTTTTTTCCTCTATTCTTCTCTCTCTCTGTTTTTTTGGTTTTTTTTTTTTTTAACATAAGTTTTAGCAGCAATTGATTCACTGCCTAGTTAAGTCAACTCTAGGTACATCAGAATCTCTTCATGAATATTCACAGAGCTTAATAGAAAAGCTGCCCAAAAATCAGATTTGAATGAAAAACTAGGACATCTGTCACACAGACAGGTAACCCTGAAGAAGTGTTTTGTTGGAAGAAACTGAAAGAGGAAAGTTAGCTGCAAAAAAGAGACTTGTCTGGATTTTCACTCTAAGCAGCAGGGAAAGAAAGTCAAAACATCTCTCAAAAATTATACACATTGTTGAATTTTCCAATGTCAATACTGTCATCCTTTCAGCAAAAAAAATCTATGATATATGCTGTTAATCGAGGAAAGGATGGATTCCTTGCAAAATACACTGGGCTTTCAAACCATTTCAGAAAGTGTAAGGCGTGTTTCACAAATTATAGTAAGAATTCTTACCCATTTGCATCAAGCTTTGCTGTTGACAAGTCGTCTTCCATATGAGAAGGCAGTGGGAGGGGATTTCCAGAGAACTAGGGCAGGCTACAGAGTGTGCTGCTCTCCTGTGTCCATTGTACAACTCCAGGCAGAGCTCCTGATGACAACTGTAATCGCTCAAAGGATTCAGATACCGCTTTTTGTTTCATTTCCACTCCATTGTCATGCTGTAGTGCTTTGAAATTAAGAGATAAATTAGTCTTTACAGAAATAGGCAAGTTTATCTCCTCCTAGACCCCTATGCACACTCAAGCACTGAGAAAGCCAATGGCATGTCCATGCCTTCAATGTGCTCTGCAAGATCTTGTAAAATTGTACAGATTATTGCCCATCAGGGCCCTACAGGGTTTCTCCTGTTATTGCAGATTCTATACCAGGACCATTTCACACCATTTTGCTTACAGAGACAACACCAAGACTTTCCAAACGGGAAAAAAACAATAAACAGCTGTCTTTTCTTCTTGCTGATGTGTCAACAGTACCAAAGTACTGAGCTGTTCAGTTCACTTCCTCTCCCTGCACAGCTCAGTGTGAATATGCTTTATAAAGACATGAACATGTCATAAGCCACATGAGAAAGCTGGGGTTGAACAGGCTACTGCAGTTTTGGGTTTGCTCAAGTTTAAAATACTTGTTACTTACTGCATATCAAAGTAATTACGGTGACTTGAAAATGGATTGAGATCTTTTAGAATTAGAGAAATAATGCTGATTTTCAAAGAGACAGAGTTTTTAGCATTTGATCAAAATGGATCAAAACTTTTGACAGAAAATATTTTGTACTTTTAAATCCTTACTTTCCATTTAATACCTATTAAAAAGAAAACAAATAAGTTCAAAGAAGATATTTGAATTGTTCTTTCATGATGTCTATCAGTACACATCTTCCTTGAACCTGAGCTATCATGTCTGGGTGATACCCAGTGGAGCCTATAACTTGTTTGATCTGTCACTATTTGGTTTTGTGCCTCCTGGACCAAGCCCCTCTGGACACATCTGACTTTAAAAAAGTTGCTATTGACCCAGACATCATTAATTCAGCTGTCAACTGCAGCAGTAGTTTGACTGAAGTTAAAGTTAAATCATCCTTTACTTAATCCAGTTTGCTGGAATCCACTCAGTCTCATTGAGTTATCCATTTAATAAGAGACCTTTCACTAAGTTTGTTCTTAATACAGAAAGAATACATCAAGCATTAACATCCTTATGTGTTATAATACAAATTTATACCTATGCTTTAAGAACACTAAGACCTTTCTTTTTCATACTTGGCTTCATTGTGAAGGCTCAATACAATCAGATTTGACATTTTCAAGTAGGTATTTTCTCAGTTATTTAATGGCAAAACTCTGAACAGAATGTATATGAGAAGATACACTCTGTTAAGTTCACAGAAGTCCCAAAAATCTACTTCAGCTCCTCATAAAGATACACTGGGAGTCATTTGCTAGGGAATCAAGGTTATTTTCTTCTCCCCCTGTTTTAGAACTTGCTAGTATAAAGTAAACCACTAAATCATCTTGCACTGTAGTAATTAATATAAGTTGAACTTGCAACTCTCCCAATTCAGCTTGAATGCGTAAAATTATAAACATGAAAAAAAAAAAGGGTGTGCTGAAAGGCTCACTTAGAAATTCTGTAAAGGGTGTAGAGACAAGAGGGCTTTTTATTCTGTCTGTAAGATGTCCTGATTATGCTTGAAATAGTCTGTGCAGATTTGCACAGTAGACAACCACCAGGTACCACGGAATGGTCCCATCCAAACAACAGCCTGGGAAATAACATTTCTCCTGCCAGACATATTTATGATCTGTGCCACTCATTTTTGAAGAGTGTGGACAATTGCTAAACTTTTCCAATTGAAGACTGAATGGTAAATACAAAAAAAAAAAAGTTTTAGAAGTTATTTATATTACCGTTTCAGTTAGGCAGTGAACTACTAGTACATCACAGAACTCATTAAGCACAGAACTCATTAAGCAGTTTTAATATATAAAACTTTATATATTTAAAATTTTTTCTGATCTGAATTCCATGCTTCTAAAACAAAGATTATAAGTCATACTTATGGTTGTATTCCAGCAGTGATTCTGGCGGGGGGGGGGAATAAAAAGTCCCTATAAATGTCCATTTCAGAAGGACTCCTTTGAAGGATGTCCAGCTGAAAGAGTTTATAAGGTCTTTAGCAGTATTTAACAGGTGGATATCGAGACAAAAAATAAAGTGAAGATATTATTCAAGATGTTTACTGAAATAATATATCCAAGTCTACTCTCCACATGATTAAAACCATGCTGCAAAATTTGAGAAAGTAGCAAACAGCAAGGATGATTTAAAGACTGGAAAATCTGCCTTAGAGAAAGAGATTTAATAGGTTCAATCTATTTAGCTCATCAAAGTCAAGCTTAAGGGATCTATAAGAACAGACAGGGGGAGAGTGTATCTTTCACCAGAAGGTTTTTCCACATAGCAGACTAAGATACAACTACATTCCTTAACTGAGAGCTAAAGCTCACAAAATGGAAATTAGAAATAAGGTCTGTTTTAAACAGTAAGAATTATTAACCAGTGAGGAAACTTAACTAGGGATATGATTCCCTCATATTTGAAACCTTTAAAACAAATGTGAATATTCCCATTTATTTCTTTGGAGACATGATGTGCAGGCTTGCTGTTGAGCCAAAAGATTGGCCAAAAGAGCCAGTCCTTTCAGTCTCTTCCACATTTGTGTTGTTCCTTTTCTGGAATGGTCAATAACAAATCTTTGTGTCTAAATTGTTCAGCACAGGCCAAGAAAGCTCTGATTCATCTGCAAAATCCCACTATGGCCATATCCATTAAATGCCCCCTTGGGGTCAACCAAGGTGTTGACTCATTTTCTGGTCAATAATAAGAATTAAAAAGGCACTTTCATGGTGGTGTTATCTGATCTGCTCAAGGAGATGCATCTCCTGAAAACTCCCCTTTTTTGCTGTCTAATATTGCTACAGCTATAATCTTGTTGAGAAAAGAGGAAAATAGGAAGTATGTGGAGTGAAGGATTTATTATTTGCCCATTTAATGTTTTAATTGGCTATAACTAGAAATTATGTAACTGAGATCTTAAAGAACCTTTGAACCTTTAGGTGCTTTTAGGACTCATACCATTACTTCTAGTTCTGATTTACTTAATAAAAACAATAAAGCTGCCAGTTTTCCTTGTGGAACTTTCTCAGACATCTTAGTTGTTGATTTTAATACAAAAAAAACCCCAAACTTCTTTCTGTATTTTTAGGGCAAACGTCCCATCTAAGCAAGCAAGCACATAACATTCCACCTAATCTCCTCTAACGGATTATTACAAACCAGCAAACCTAGTTGTTCCTAAAAAAGTCATAAACCCCTTATCCAGAAAGCTGCTCACTTCTCAGAGTTACAGCTTTTGATAAAACTCATTCTTGATCCCAATTAGTGGGACACTCACTATGTGTCCTGAACACCAAAGATTCATTAACCTCATCCTTTTCATCACAATTTTTGTAACTGTAAATGCTATTATTCATATGGAAAAATCAGCCTTTAAAGTGCCATAGCTGCATTATTACCTTTTGAAGCTTAATCAGCACTTTACTGCAAAGCTGGTCTCATTACTCTGAATGACAAGGAACTTCTTTCTGGCTGAGGAATCTGAATGGAATGTAACTGCATGGGACTTCTACCAAAGGAAAATATTAATTGACATTTATGTTCAAATACAGATTACTTTAAACATTTTCCAGAGTATAGCCTACATATGAACCAAAGGTCTAAAAAGGTTTTGGTTATTTTTTAAGTTTTCTCTCTGACTGTCACCATCCTTCAGGAGTTTTTTTTTCAGAGTCCACCTTCCTGTTCAAATGAAACAACTTCAATCTCTCTGACCAGCTGCTGTTTATAAGCCCTGTCTTTACTCACACTTTAATCTTATCCTTCTTTAGAGCACATTTACCAAAATAATGAAGTGTAGGAGATGGTTTTCTTGGAAATGCTTTCTTTTGATGTTCTACTGAAAGTAATTGTGGATTAATTTTCAAGTGCACATTATAATATTTACACAGTTCAGACAATATTTAGAAATGTAATTTGGCCTGTTGGAAAAAAAAAAGCCATTCAAAATTTTGAATTTTATGCTGCAAAAAAACAACAGAAAAAGAAGAACTGGGAAATCTTAAAACAAATACAACACTGAAATTTTTTTCCAATGCTTCATCAAAGACTTATGTAACTGAAAGGCCACCTAACACAAAAGTTGCAGCCCACATTAGTGAATAAGATAAATAGAGGGAAGAAATGAACACAGGCACAAAATCAAGAGCACGAGGTGGGGGAGTAGGTGACCTCAGAAGTAAATCTTTCATCAGCACAGTGGGTGGGAAACAACTGAGGGGAAAGAATGGGCAGGGAGTCTGGGGAAAGCAGTGACAAAAGCAGTATTTTCTGTGTTCTTGCCACTCTGCTACTAATCCCATATTTTGTTTGTATCCAAACCCTCACCATTCACCGATTCCCAAAGCTGGTTTCTCCTGCTATTTACTGGACATTTTACAAGTAAGAAGCAGCTTTAAATTCGGACCTTCAGACAGGGCACAGGAGCAGGACATTTTGTCATCCCACTTGCATTCACAAAACAGGGTTTAGAAGGCAGAATATCCTTTGAGGGCAGATTTTACTCTCAAGCAAGTAAAGCAAATTTATGCACAGCTTCTGTTAAAAGCAGGGATTAGAGATCAGAGTTGCCAGCTGCTATGAACAGGCGTACTGAAAAGCATCCTAACACCTGGGTACAAACACCGTGGCAGTGGACTGGATGTAGTAAAACATAAAAAATATTTCACAGTACTGATTACTGCCAGCCAGCAGAAAGCTGCAGCTCACCAGAACACATCTCTATATGTAAAATTACCTTCAATCCAATTATACTCTTCATGAAACAAAAGTTGGACACATACACACATACAAAGTCAGCAGCTGCTTTTTTTTTCTTTTCAGTTTTTTTCTAGTAGCAGATATCAGTCCTAAATTTGCAGAGCCTGGCAGTTTAATTTTCTCAAGTTTTTCTTATTTAATCCTGATATCAATGTTTTTGTAATGTTTAGACTGTTCCTCAGAAAAAGGCAGTAGTCAGGCTTTTTTATGAATACCATTGTTCAAAGGCTGAAAGAGATGTATGTGCGCAGAGCACTTGGCATTTCTTTATTTCTTTATATGATATATTGATTTTTCCTGCAGAGGTGGTGTAAGGGACTGAAATGTTATGGTTAATGGATTAAACATTGTTATTAAGAACTTTTTGCCTGTTATGATCAATTTTGTTCTTATTAGATCTTTTAAAGCTGAAAGTAAAATGCTGAGAAATCACTTACTTAAAATTTCTGCAAACAATAGTACACTCCTTCAGTTTTCCAGAGATTAATTTCCATCTGAATTGGGGAAGACATCATTTTATTTTGGACCTGCCACACAGACTACAGTAATTACTGGTGAGTGTAGGACCAAAGGGGTTTGGTTCTTAATCCAAAGTGCAGTTTGTTAGGAAATAGCTGCAGGGAAAAACCACAGGAGCAGCTTGAAGCACCAGTGCTGGTCTGGACCAAAAAACAGCAGAAAGAGGTATAGGATATGCATAAAAAACTTAAACATAACCCTGGAACTCAGTATCCAAAACCTGTTGATTCTTTTTTTGAAGAAAATGGAATGGCAGACTCTGCACAATGGCAGGCATTGGGCAGCATTCAACACTCTCATGTGAAATATTTAACTGCAAACTACTCTACTCCATGATGTAAATGTACAAATAAGACGTAAGAAATGAGCTCTCCAAAATTATAACTGGACAACATTATTTTGTTTCAATAGTTTTCGCAGGGACTTTTTTCTTCTCTCTTACAGCCAGTGCCAGAACCATCACTTAAATATTGTTACACTGAGAGTACATAATTAAAACCTTTATTATGCACCAGAACTTTACTTCCAAGTTATAGGATTATTGCTTTTTTTCCTCATAATTAAGCATTATATGTTAATTCTGCTTTTTTCCCTATAGTCATTAGCATATAAATACAGACACTGACTCAATCTGCAATTCTCTGTGAAAGATTAAGTTTTTAAATTTCAATGGGCAAACAATTTACTAAAAAAATAAATATGCTTGATGAAGTTACCATTGCTTTAACATTTCCTTTAATAACTGCACATCTAAAACAGAAGCAATCTTAATACTAAATTGGGCAGGATTGAAAAAATTAAATTATTAAATGTATATTTTCTGTTATAAATATTTTATTTTCTTTAAAATATATTCCTTTGGTTTAGAAGTTATTTTCTTTTCCATTTTCAATCATTTAAAAAAATATGGTTAAACATTTCCTGGTTGACATTTCTTATCTTTTGCAGTAATCTAAAAGATCAGATGACAGAGTCTCAGTATCAATTACCAAAAACTGTGGGAATATTCCGAAGAAACTTGCCAAATTGGAAGAAATCTCAGAAACATAATTTTCTACAAAGTAAAAGAATTTAAATTTTCAGCTGCCAAAAAACAAAAGCTGGAATCTCAGTTCTTCTTCATATCCCATCCATTCCTTGTGCTGTTGCTGACTGAAATTAAATAGATACATATATAACCCTATCCATTTTTCTAAACCTGAGAGAGGCACAGGCCACGCATTGTAACCACTGATATAGGTAACTCTAACAACACCACTGGTGAAAATGAAAGGCTCCTGTGTGAGGGATGGCATGTTTGTTCCCACTTGTATACAATAATCCTCTACAAGGAACCCTCTGGCAGGAGGAGTATGCTCCCCCACCTTCTGAGTTCTCACCCAGCTTTTAGAAGATGGCAGAAGCTGTGACAGCCACACCAAAGAGCAAAATTCACCTCCCAGACAGGGAGCCTACAAAAAGATCAAGGTGCACAGTGTCATGGGGTGCATGACTTGGACATTTTTTGTCTCAGTCTATGTTTTGGAGAAATGGGACAGATTTGAAAGAGAATTCAGAATTAAGTAGCATAATCTTTCTCCTACAGCCTGCCAAATGTCAGAGCCTCTTCTGTCTTACGCTGACAGCCTTTGTAAATTGTTCTGGGTGATATTTGCTAATCCACGGGGAATTTTCACATCTTCCTTTGCTTATGAATCAGATGGTGAGCTCTTGGCAGCTGACCAGAAAGATAGTGCCTTTTCCCTGCTGCATTATCAATCAAGAAAGTTTCTTACTGCTCTCTTCTGCAGGCACATTCCTTCACACACTGAATTATCTCCGATGGACCGATTGCAGCGAGGTTTTAGCACGCTAAAGCCATTTGAATGGAATGCATAAAGCCATTTATTGCTACACAGACACAGCTGCACCAGCAATTCATATCTTTGAGTGGCCCAAAGGAGTTTTCTGTATGGCCTTTTCAGCAGTTAATATATGCTCTGTAACAGCTTCTCTGGCAAGTTTCTTCCAACAGTGCCCTACAGGTTATGTGGACCACTAAACCCACTAAATATCCTCGTGACAGGGAAAGATGTCACACATAGGAAACAACGAGCAATTCCATGCTCCACGTAGCCTCAGTTCTGCTCTGCAAACCCTCCATCCAACTCAGTTCAGAAAATATTGGCAAATCCCACTGAAATATCATATCAGAGCAAGAAAACACTCATTCTCTTTCTACCTCAGGCAAGACACACATAAAAAGCACCTGGCTTGTCTGCTTTGTTCTCAGTGGTAGCAGCTATCAGTGATGTCCCAGCTCTCCCTGTGGAGCCTTCTCCAGCCCCCTTCTCTTTCTACAGCACTTTATCTTTGTTGACTTCGTTGCTTTTTCTCCCCAAATAACACTGCTTTCAACTGTATGCTCTGTATTTTGCAGATACTCATCTCTCACAGCACTGTAGTTTGTAAAGCAGGAATGTTTGTGTGGCCAGGTTTTGGTAGAGGGGGTGGCTTCTGTGGGATGCTGCCAGAAGCTTCCTCCATGTCCAGCAAAGACAATCCCTGGCAGCTCCAGGAGGGATGTGCTGGTTGCCAAGGAGGGGCCAGTTAGAAACTGTGTTAATGCCTCTGTGATAATGATGCCTTGGGAAGGCTGACCTCAAATGGAGGCTGGACAGAGCCAGAGAATAAAGCAGATATTTATTTAAAGGCCACTAGTTAGGCCTTGGGTCAGACAGGGCCTGACCAGGGCTACACCCAAGGTGGGCTAAGAATGGACTAAAAATGCCTGACCCATCACAAGGTCTTACACTTTTATAGGCTTTGGTTCACTTGCATATTTGGGTTAATTGTCCAATTACAGCTTTGGGTTGTGAGGTCCCATCCTTCTTGTTCCTCCCTCCAGCCCACTGTTTGTGCTTTTGGGCCTGAAAGTTGTCCTTGGTCTTCAGCAGGAAAAGGATTTGTTTTGTCCACCAACTCTGTGAAAGGATCTCACTAACACTTAATATGAGGCACCGAACCACACCCCTAGAAAGCAGACAATCTGAAAAGCATGAAAGCTAAAACTTAAGGCATCAATAACATTTAGGAAAAACCACCCATGAAGACGCCAAGATCAGTGGAGAAGGAGGGGGAGAAGGTGTCCAGAGCTGAGATTCCCTGTGAAGGAGACCCACGCTGGCGCAGGGGGATGCCTGAGAGGAGGCTGTGAACCCACAAGAGGTCCATGCTGGAACAGGCTCCCGGCAGGAGAGAGGAGCCCACACTGGAGCAGGTTTCTGCTAGGACTTGTGATCCCATGGAGATCCAAACAGGAGCAGGCTGGTCCTGAAGGACTGCATCCTGTGGATGAGCGACCTATGTTCCACTGTTTCAAGACAACAAGAGAAAACCTGATTCTGGATAAAAGCCAAGATGTAAATAATGTTGAAGGAGGCAGAAAAGAGATACATAGAGGTACATCTTGCATTCTGACTGTGCTCTCAACAGCACACTTCTCTTTGAACTGTACAAAACGAAATAAGAAATATCTGAATAACTTCTAAATAACTTCTAAATGAAGTTATTTATTTTTTGTTTTTCAAGGAGAGATCTGGGTAAAACTATCCTAAAAATCCAAGAGAATCAGTGCTGAAGTAAAGATGTGGCCTCTCACATCTAAGGATTAGACCACAGCAGGGGAAAGCCAAATTTCACATCTAAATTCACCCTAATTTTACCTATGTTGGTGTTTCAGATCAAGCACTTAACTCCACTAAAGTAGTATTTGTAGTTGAAAAAAAAATCATATTAAAACACTGTCTTAGACTTTAGTAAAAGTCTAAGACAATTAGTAACTAGTAAAAACTAATTAAAAAATTAGTTATTTTATGCTCTTCCCCTATGGTGTTTTGGGACGTTAAAAAAGTTTTTGTTACCTTCTGTTTGGGAAAGAAAATAAATCCCCCTTAGCAAATCCAATATTCCATCATTCCATGAAGGACAGAGCAGAAAACCTCACCAGGGAGAGGAGCACTGTGTAGAACATGGTAAGTAAAACCAGGAACGAACCAACATAAAGATCAAGGAAATTCTCAATGATCAATAGATCCAAAGAGCTCATTATTATGATAATTTATGTCATTACTTCTGTCTACTACACACATTCTGTGGCTGCTAGCAATGATGATGCTGCTGGTAAAATGACAAGAAAAATGCCTCTCTTTTTTCTTGCCTACCCATCTAGATTAATATTTTACAGAACACATAAAATAAAGTAGCAGGTTATTTTAAACCAATGTTTCCACTAAACACTCCAGAAGGACCACAGAAACTAATCAAATAAGAATGCAATGGGATCAGTGGGATTAATCATGTGGAATTAAGTTGCAAGAAATTTTGCTACATGTGTCAAATCAGAAGAAATTTCAGTTGGGAAATACCAGGAGAAACATCATGCTAGTGGCATTCGAAGTTAAATCTCAAGCTAAAAGATGAAATTCTGTTTTTATTATTTTCTTTAATTTAATAAAAACATGAATGCTGGGCTCAAGGAGAACTGATGCATTATAACTTGGATTGCTGTTGAAAAAATAATATAGTCACCAAAGTCACTATAAAGCCTGTTTTTCTAATTTTTTTCATTGAAAACAAAAAGAAAGGAACTGAATAAGAAAGAAAGTATTTTAAAAAAAGTTAACATTTTCTATTCATGGGAGGTGTAGCATTTAATAAAGAACAGACTGTTTTTTGCCCACAAAAGATAACTGATTTTGATCAACCCAAAACTTCTCACTCTACAAGTGGAAGACACTCATTTCAAGACAAATACTCGATTCTGAAGAAAAGACAGTTTTCAAAGATAACTACTGAAGGTCATAAATAAACACAGGGCACTGCCTGACACAAGTAGATGGGGCCTATTCTTAAAAGAAAATGTTTGGTTTGGGTTTTTTGTCCTCCCATTCAACTGAATCAGACCACTCAACTGAGATGCAGCTTCTCAAATGAGAAACCAGCTCAAAACAACTTCTGTTAACCTCAGCTGACCTTAAAAATTGATCTCTATGTTCAGGTGGATACCAAAACATCTACTTCCAAGGAGAAATATAAGAAATATATTTCTTTTTGCTTTTTCCTGGTTGGCAAGCAGAAAGTTCCATATGTAGCATAATTTCATTTTTAAGTGTAATGGGTTTACTGTTTAAAAACACTTTTGGGGAGGCTTGGGCTCAAAGATGGATTTTGTGTTTTCTCACAAAATAAAAAAAACAAGAGTCATCTCATATTGACTTGCCTTGGTGAAAATACTATGGACACAATAGTTTCCAGCAACTGGCCCTTATTTCAATTCACAATGGTCAATAGCCATTGTGGACATTTTAGAGACCCTTTTGAGGGTCTAACTGTGTGGTAGATTCTGCCAAATACATCATCAAGAGAAGAAAAAACCCATGTGACCCCCACTGCATATAGTGTCTAGCCCTTCTTCACAGGCTAGAACTCCAGCTTGGCATGAAAATCAGCCTGATACTTTCAGTGAGGGGGGAGGAAAAAAAAAAACGAGCAAAACAAGACAAATGATCCCACCCAAATCCCTCCTTTCCAACTGTTAACTGTAGCTTGCCAGCAATTTTTTTTTGAAAGAGTCTCAGGCTTTTCAGGCAGATTCAGAAAAAAAGTTATAAATCATTGCTGTTGATAGCTGGGTGAGCAGTCCAAACCTCTCCATTCTGAGGTCACTTAAAATGATAACTTGGGTTCAAATGTTCAAAAGCAAAAAAATAACCTAACCTTGTTCAAGCTCCCACTTAGAGGTAGGACCCAATCATACACTCACAGGTAACACTGTGGTTCTGCACAGACAGTTTTAAATGAACACATGAACTGAAAAGGTAATTAATTTATTACAAAGGGCTATTTTTATAGGTTATAGTGATGGCTGAAAGCTTAAAGGTTTTTCTGCTTCAAATAATTATATTAATATTTCTTTCAGAAGATCAAAAGGAGGTTGAAAAAATTATTTCTTTAAGAAGCAGTAGTCTTGTGAAGCAATGCCATTTACTTTCAGCCGTGATGTGATTTCCTTTGGATATAAATGTACTGAACCTCAATCAGGATGCAGAGCAGACAGTTAAAGGAGAACTTCAAAAAGCCCTGAAAAAGGGAAACCTGCATAAAAGTTCACAGTAATTTCTGCATACAGTTCTGAAAATGAAAGGGCTTTGTAACACAAGTCCTCAGTTTGCAATTTAAGGTGCCCTGTTCATCTAAGATGCTTAAGACTGCTTTTTTGCTTTAAGATTCAGACAGACAAAAATTAGCCTTTAGATGTTTTCTCTTTTAAAAATTCTGTTTCTTCTTACATTTCAGAAGCCCTAAAGTCTTTAAAATGGGGCTTTCTTTATGTAGCTTTTTTGGACAAAAAGAATACCATCTAACTGTATCATTTTCCACACTTTTAATATGAAGTGCTAGAAAAAGTAACGCACCTCAGTGGGTAAGGATGACTAATCCCTCAAAAATACGGATAAAGAAAATTGAGAATAGCTAGTATGAGGCTGTAAGATAAAGCATATCCTATCTTAACACAATTTTAATATTTTAATACATTTCAAATATCTTTCTAATCATGAAAAATTAAGGCATATGATTTTAATAAAGTACTGGGAAACCCTCCAGGAGATATAGGAAGCTTAATGCAAGCCATATGCAAATCCAGCCCTGTGACTTTGTTATAAGTATATGACATATGTAGAAACATATAAATATACTGGGTTTAAAATTCTAGTTTGAAAACAGCAATTTTCATCTCAGCTATATTTTGATATAAATACAACAACTTGCTCCACACAATAAAATGTAAATAGTCATCTCTCTAGAAATGACAGAGAGGGAAAAACAGAAATGAAAAATATTGTGTAGGAAAAAGAAGCATCCACGAGTAAACCCTTCAGAAAAATATTGACAGGTGTAATGAAGAAATACCAGTAGAGAACGTTAACAGAGTAGCTCATGCCCTTGCCAAATGCAGAACTGGTGGGTTTTATAAGATGAATTAATACAAGACAAGACAGTCAGGGATTCTGGGAACGGCAAGTTGTCAGAGCCAGATCCCACACTTTTAAAAGCCTGAAGCCAAAGAAAACACAGAAAATCAACAATGTAATTTATATGCCAGCAGCAAAGATGACACCACATCAGATAAGACTGATGTAGAGATGATGGGCAAGACAAGGCTGATAGGAGCAGTAGCCCTGTACAGCTGTACCACAGGAAACCAAACTGGCTTTGCAACAGAGCAAAACAGACTGTGGGAAATGTGGAAAAGCATGAGGCCAAAAGAGGAATTAGATTTCCAGCAGGGGACAGGGATGTAGCAGGTGTTACAAAAATATTATTTTCTGAAAGCACTCAGGCCACTCAGTGCAGCCCATGATGGGATGCAATCATCAGATAATGGTCTCCTGGGAGATAATGTCATTAGTACAGACCACAGGGATGACTCTAAAGAGACAAAATATTGCACATCAGGCTGATTCAGTGCAGAAGGGGTCTTCCTTTTTGTTAGTCACTTTCTGTCCCATTTCCCACTGCTATAACCAGGATTATGATCCTGCTGCGTGCTGCACATGAGGAAACAATTCTGAGCAGAATTGCAGTCCCTTGCTGGGAAATCGTGGAGGTTTCAGCAGCAGCAACTGTAAAAGTCCATTTCATCATTACTATCCTAAGCCCTGCTAGAACAATTTCCTTCCCTCCTCACCCTAGCATACAGAACATACCTAATAAAGAAATTGGTATAATACATACACAAACAATCTGATAAAGACTTGAGGAACCAAGCTGGAGTCAATGTTTCAAGAACAGAGATAAAGCAGGATCCCAGGATTCTGCTGTGAGGTGGACACTTCACAGTTGTTTAAGCATGGGATTATTTTTTTTTTTAAGCTTCTCTTATTTTGATGTGTCTAAAAGATTCTGTTTATGCTTTAAGGAATGAGAATGCTTCACAGTGCTGTAAAGGGACTGGCTAGTATTTATGCAAGTCATCTAACATCAAGCTCTAAATATAGTACGGAAAATTACTCTCACAACTGTCTAAAATGCATTTGCAAGCTTTTCTGCTCTTCCCAGAACAAAAGGACTAAATTCCAAAGATCTCAACCTGTAACCAGCCCAGCTCCTCCTTGATGCTCTCCACATTCCAGCTAGAATTTCCTTCTCCAAGTTCATGTTGCTTCATACTCAAAAACACACCGGTGACATTAAATGAGAATATCACAGAAAAACCCTTAGATGGTTAAATGTGTAACCTTAAGCTTTCGTAAGTTGCTTCTGATTTTAAATAAAGAGGACAAACCAAAGACAATTATGCAATTACATTATACCCCTGCTCAAAGTACAGTTAGTGAAATTCTTTGCTAATGCCTTAAACATATTCAAAAGTTTCATAGTTGCTTTTCTCCTGTTTCATTGCAGTATTTGATACTTTGTTTTGACATTTTGACCGACGTACAAAAGTTATTTTCACAAACGCAGAGAGAAGCATGCACACATTTGGTAATTACTTTGGCTACTGAGCAACTCTTTAAATGCATTTTTATTGAGCAGTATGTAGATGTCTATCAAAGATGAATCCCTTAAAAAAATGAATGTGCTCATTCCACTAATATGATAAGTATTCTCATTAAGAGGAACAGAAAACATAAACATAACCAAGGTTCACTCTGGGTAACATTTTTTTCTTCAGGGTTTAGTGACACATGAAAAGGGAACAATATCTAATTTTCTAAATCTGCATTCTTCACATCTGAAGCAACTGAAAAAGTTAGGCCCGTCCATTAAAGAGCAGGACAAAAATTTTCCTGTCCATTTGTTGGTTTCCACTTCCAACAAGGACAATAAATGTATTAATGAGATTTTTAATAATTAATTTGCTCTACATTTTAGCATCAGAAAGAAAGACTGAATACCCCTACCACATAATGCAGACAGGTTTATCAAGGTCAGCCTTGGTAGGAGACTGTGAACTTTAATTACATTGGTTTGCATTTTAGGAGGGACATTTATTTTAATGGAATTACTAATATTTTTTTGTGTGTGTGTTATTTTCCATGAGTTTGCAAAAGAAACATAGCACTATGATGCAGGAGATGTATATTATTGCTGGCATTCTAACACATGGCTTGCATTACATATTAAAAAAATACAGTAACATGTATCAAGGTGTATGCTGGTACAAAACCTTCTGCCATGTGAAAATCACTTATCAATTTTACAAATTTTCATAAATTTTGGAGGAGTTTGGTTATCTGAGCCCGATTATAAATGCAAAATTAGAAACACTAGGAAAGAAGCTCAATGATCTAAATGCTCAAGAAATAAAACCAGAGACATCAGTGTGAACAAGAAAGTGAATGCAGAAAAAGGAGGAATAAATAGAGGACTATAAAGAAAATATGCTCAAAAAATAAAAAGGTATTTGTAAGGGTTAATTATATGAACACATGTGTCCATTTGACAAGAACAAACTCCAGCCTAGGCACATTGCTCCTGACAATACATTTAATGGTGACAGTCCTAGACTATAACTATAATCTGCCCATTTAATAAACTGGGGTACATTCAAGTTTTAAAGCATGAGTTCCAAATGCTACCTGATTTTATACCACTGTTGTTAATCCTTAAAAATCAACATTGAACCCAATCAACATCACATATCTTAAGTCACCAAATTAATTTTCTGCTCTAAAAACGATGGGCTTCAACGAGCAGAATTTCTATTAAATCAGGTTAATGATCACAAGAATTACATTTCTGCTACTGTTTCACCAAAATTTAAATTAAAATGCACCTTTAAAAACTTACCTTTTTTCCTCTGTTTTCTCTTTCCCTTCTATAGCAAGGATACCAAAAGCTTCTGTCATTCCTTTATCTTTGATCTTTATTTTCCTGGTCTTGCAACTTTAAATGTGTTTTCCCACATAATTCAGACTCACCAACACTAGGGCAAAGGGAAAAGGAAAAACAGATGAAGAAAGTTTAAATCAAAATGAAATCTTGCAAAGTAACATTTGAATTATGGTACTGTGAAAAAAAAAAAAAAAAGGTACCTTCCTAAGGTTCTGTTCTGTGACTGCCACCTGTGACTGTTGGCAAGAAAAAGAATAATAATTTTAGTCTCAAATACAGAGATTTAATAGGATCCTCTCATACAGCTAACATGCAAACCTGGCTAGATCTTAGTAACTGAATTGTCTATGCATTTGTCATATATGCATGTCTCTGTCATATAAGCCAATGCTTCTATGTGTTTTCCTTAATCTGACCTCTTCTTAATGAACATTTTATTTTGGATAGCAAATATCAAAGCATACAAATCTCATAATCTCTAAAAATACAGTAATTACTCTAGTGACATCCAACAAAAACCAATCTCAGTTTTATACCAAACAAAAGGTAAAGCAGGTAGCTAGACTGTAAGGGTTATTTCCATGTGCCTGAAATACGGCTTTTGAGAATGAAAAAAATTACTGTCTTACTGATTTTGCTTAGTAACCTGAAAGAGGAAAGGTGAAAACCTCCAGATTTTGCCAAAGCTCTCAGCTAAGTTTTTCAAAACCAGGAAGAAGTTTTAAACACAGAAGATTTTCAAACTCAGATGTAAGCCTCTGTGTTCAAATATCATTGACTCAGGCAAACCTAAATTTCCAGGCCACAAAATATTTGCAGCTAAAGATATTTTTTTTAAAAACAGAACTGAAACTAAGGAACTACTTAAATGCATATTTCAATATGTTTGCACTCTGAAAATGAAAAAAAATCATATTTCTGTATTCACATTCATAACACCCTTTTGCATATCAACCAAAATCTGTAATGATTGCAGTCCTAGTGATAACAATTGCACTGACACCTGAACAGCTTAATAAGAAAAAGCAATTTTATATTCCCAGAGTACACAGGGTTTCTCTTTTTATTTTTTTTTTTTTAAGATGAATTATAAATTGGAATTACCACATTTTTTTGAAAAGGGTAGACATTTGACAGAAATGTTAATAAAGGATGCAATGCTGAGATTCAAAGCTGGAAAAAAGAGAAGTGAAAATAAATCACAAAATTGGAGTGGGCTACGTTCTGAGAGAAAACAGAGAAGCAGCTGCAACAAATCAACAGCATGTTATGCTATCATCTATATAACAGCTTTCTGGGACACAGAGAAACAGAAGTGTTAATTTATTACTTTACTTCATGTTCAATGTATTGCCACTTGTCAATGTATGGCCTGCATTTCCTTTTAATTCCTTTTTTTTTTTTTTTTTCTCCATTTTGCTGCTGGATACATTATTGACTTAAAGCTGCAGTTTACAGCTTCTTTAGCTTCCTTTGCCATTGGATGAAGGACACTTGGGTGTAAACAATATCAAGGTAACAATATGCATTACCATAATAATTACTTTGATGTTTGGTAAGACAGCAGGAAGTAATCAACCACTTTTGCATTGATGTGATGTTGTACAAAGCACTGGAGATATCACTGTAATTTGGCACATGCTAAA
The DNA here is from genome assembly GCF_009819655.1 of Sylvia atricapilla. Classification (NCBI taxonomy): domain Eukaryota; kingdom Metazoa; phylum Chordata; class Aves; order Passeriformes; family Sylviidae; genus Sylvia; species Sylvia atricapilla. The sequence goes on from NC_089143.1 coordinate 65,680,614, forward strand.
TTACCCAAAAATGCAGTTCTAAAATGCATCTGCTTTCACTGAAAATAAACAAATAGGAAATGGGGACAAAAAAGGAGTGTGCACTTGCCTTGCTAAAGAGTCTAAGTGACTGAGCACAAAACAAAAAACACAGTGAGGCTAAAGCAAAGGACATAAGTTAGTTGATGCATTCTTTCCCATTACAGCAAAAGCAGAGCTGTTGAAAGGAGTAACTCTGAAAGCAAAAAATAAAATTGCACTGGACTACTCTGCTGTTGTTGAATATGCAGAAATCTGACAGCCTGGAATAGGGTTACCAAGGTAAAGTCATGTTCCACTCTCTGGAGGTCAAGGAATAGTGAACCTGTCCCTTAGCTTCTCCAGTTACTTAAGGGGTTTTTTTGAAGATTAATAGACCCTTGTATTTTGCCAGATAGGTAAAAATGCAACTTTGTAACTCCCACTCACCCCTCAAAAATACTGATTTGAAAACAAGTTGATTCCATAACAACACAGAATACTGTCCCACCTCCTTCATAGCTGCAAAGAAGGACTCCACATCCACAAGACAGTGGGCTTCCATTACTATTTCAGCAGCATTAAGGCCTTATGACCCTTAAAGTTAGTACTGTATGTCTTTATCTTTATGATACCTGCCAGGACAGGCTATCAGAAGCAATAAAAAAAAAAAAATTCATCTTTCTACTCTGGCCTTCATCAATCATTCATAACCACTGCAGCTACTCCCAGTTTTCTGCTTTTCAGCAGCACAGCCCAGAAAGGCATGTCTTGTGCCTTGATATAACATGAGGTCCTGCAGATGAAATCAAAGCACAGTGGGACCAAAAGTGCTTACTGATGTGCAATCTTCCAGCTCAGAAAAAGCATTTCTTTCTTTCATGACAATCGCATTCACTCCCAATACAAAGGATCGTAGCCCTTTCTGAACACCAATTTCTGCTAAATAATGTTCCTTCATCATTTAAGCTTTGGGTCCGTTGCTGCCTCAGGAAAACCAGGAAATGAGACTTCTTTCTCTTTTACTAATTTGTTCCTGGTTAACATTTTAAAACAGAGAAAACACATTTGCCTCAAGCTTTCATTAAGTAAACAATTTTTTCTACTCTTAGGTCTCCTTGCATGTGTTAGGGGTTTTTTCCACTTTTTATTGATTTTTTGCTTTGTTTCATTTTGCTTAACTGTATTTTTTTTCCTCTTTAAATTTACATTACTCTGGTATTTATCTTGCCATCTTTTCCCATTTAATTAAATTCCCTTTTTCTGTGTACAGCTTGCTTTCAGTCTCCTCTCTGCCCCTGTTACCCTTCCACATCAATCACCTCTTCCCTTCTGTGCTTTTGTCAATTCCTGTCAGGAGCCTATAGACAATCCCCAAAACACCCCCACAACCACCCACAACCTCTCAAACTCTTGTCTGTTCCCCACACACACACACCCACCCATGTGCACATCCACACACCTACACAAGGATTCTTCGGAAGCAGTCACTATTTATTTCAACAGAACAGTTGACCTTCCCCACACAGACTCTCCATCATATGTATCTTTCTTCCCCAGAACTATAAAGATGGGCACATAGAGAGGAAAATCAAATGCTTTGTTCTTTTCTTAGAAAGGCAAAATCATTAACTCTATTTTTCAGCTTCATTTGCTGGTCGGTGTTGGACTGCGGGCATACACGTTAGTTACAACTGGATAATTAGGGAAAGGAAGTATATTGTCTGACTGTGTATCATTGCCTACTTATTAAGAGTGAAGTGAAGATATTTTAAAGAATACTAGGCTGCCATGAAGGAGACAGAGGCAAGCTGCTCCTTCAGGAAAACATTTCATACCTGATTTCCTGAGTTCATGCGTGTTCGCACTGTTACCCCACCATTTGCACACACTGTACACCATTAAAGTCAGCACTTCTATCTCCAACACAAGCAGGTCATAATCCAGCCATTTGAGACTGCTGCCTAAAAAACTAGCAGCAGCACTGCAGGTGACTGCCTGGTTTTGTTCTGCAGTTCCCAGTACCATTTTAGAAAGACTTCCACGAAGAGGCAACTTTTGTTTGCCCACAGAAGTGTCCTTGCTTTGGTTTGCATGATTAATTTGAGGCAAATAAGTTACTTAGGTATTTCTCTACATCTAGTTTTCCAAGCTTGCAATAAACTGAGATGCATGCCCACAAAGAATAATAGAAGTTATTTTGATGAAAGAGAGTGAACCATACTAAAACTGGAAAATCTGGTCTTAGCTACGACTAGTTTCATGTGTGTCACATAGAACAAAAATAACTGGAAGTAGAAACAGATCTATTTCTCCCCTTCCAAAGTTCAGAGATGTCCAATTGATCTAGCTTAAAAAACTGCACAGACAAAAAGTAAACTGTCAATTATTGTGTAATTTATCTCTGTCAACTCTAGACATGCCATGCAACGTTACAAACATCTGTGCAAGATAATTCCTTCATCCAAGACTGCTGGGCCAATTAAGGAATCTTGTGGATGGATAAAGGGGCTCTCTTTTTTCTTACACTAGAATGTTGTGCAATTATACTAAGTGTTCAAAAACTCCTATGTGTATGTTTTAGGAGACCAAAGAAAAACTGTATGTTTTTGGCACTACTTTAGCACAAAATACCAGTTTCTCTGTGTTTCTTTAGCTGTAATTTAACCTGTCCTTAAGGTTCACATTTTCAGTGAACAACTCCTTAACAGCAAGTCACACTACAGAAAAATGCTTTGTAGAATAAAATAAAAAAAAGTGTCTGATTTTATGTGAGTATAAAACACCACCGCAATTTCTATTATAAAAATCATTTGTCTCCTGCCCCTGAGGTACAAAATTTTAGTCAGCCTGTTTCCTAATCCACATTTGTAAAAGGTTACCGGGGAGTTCAGATGCCTGAATTTTAGAACTTTGACCTGAAAGGTCAGAAACTGCTCTGAATGGTTTTGCTGAAAAAAAGTCTTCTAGCCGAAGAAACAAAGAAAATTTCAAAGTTTGTGTAGATCAGCTGCTCAATGCAGTTAGCAGACTTTCTGAAAAAAGGGTGTGTTGAGCAGATGCTTCTGCTCTGCAGCTGGAATAGGAACAGGAAGCTCCTACCTACTTGTTGCTAAAAGAAAAACATTTTCAAAGCAGCAGGTTGAAAATCTTTAACTAAGAGCATTAAGCAAAGTAGCTCAGAAGACTGCTGAACCACTAATGGTACTTTTTAACAAATCTTGCAAAGAAAACTTTCCAAAGACAGCCTGGGTCCTACCAACACTATCCTAATATATTCAACTTAAAAACCATGGGGAATTACAGGCAGATCAGTCTGACAATTATCCCCTATGAATTAGTGGAACTACTAGTATATAATGAAATTCTTGGAGATGAAGTAATTTCGAGTTAATTATCCAGATGACTGGAAGGAATGTAGCTGAGGTGTATAAAACAGAGTGGAAAAGAGAATGTGAAGAGAGATCAACTACTGACTCTGTCTTTCAGGTTAAGACCTGGAGGTATCAAGCAAAACTAGCGAGAAGAAAAGTCACCCAAAAAATTGAATTGGTTCTTAACAACACTCTAGTTAAGTAAGATGACTTCTCAACTTAAAGATTTTTTGTGGGTGGTATGTTTATATAGGTCAAAAAAAAAAAAAGCACCAGGCAAGTTCTCGAGGAAAAAATAAGCCAGGAAACTCAAATATTAAAAAAATATTGTTAGCTCTCGAAGCTTCAAATTGGTAAAAATGTCCAGAACACTCCAAATGAAAAAAAAAATGTTGTTCAGCTTAAGCATAAGATATTTGATTTTGTCCCAATCACACATTAATGTGCTACAGGCTTCTTTTCTATGGTCTTTTTTCATCATTCTCTAACAATCAATCACCTTGTGAAATACTTGTTATCTAAGAAAATTATAGACAACACCTAATACTTCAAAAATTACAGCAGGCAAAGTATTCAGAATCTTCATAAATGAATGTTTAGCATAGCTGAAAACAGGAAAATGCCTCTGTTCACATGTGTGTATATATATAAATATATTTAAACTGAAAAGGCATATTGTTACAGCCATCATGGCTAGGACCTTTTTGAGGTCTGGCTAGTATTTGGAGCTGTATAAAAAAATGGGCTTTATATCTCAAAATCGGCTTTATATCTCTCCCAAAAGGGGAGCTGCCTCCAGCTTTGGAATTCGTGGATTGATGAGTCTTACTGCTCATCCTTTCCAGTCTGGGGTTTTAATAAGATGAAGGTTGACAGACTACCTCATATGCCTATGACACTTGCTATGAAAGACAAGAATTACTGTCAGTTTGCTGCATCACAGTTTAACACTGTCATCTTCTTGGGTAAAGCTTTTACATACGGATGCTGAAGTTCACCTGTGTGGAATGGAGGATTTGTTCTGGCTGAAGAATGAGAAATTGGCCAAATCTAGAAGCAGTGAAAGGAATGAACTTCTCCAGCTGGTTTTTTTTGGTTTTTTTTTTTTTTTTTTTTTTTTTTTTTTTTTTTTTAATTGTTGTATCTGGTCTGGCCTTTTCACATATTTAACATTGTCTTTGGCTATGCTTTAGTGAGCAAAAAGGAATCCCAGTCTCCTAAAGTGAAGGAGTAATTCTTATCTATCCATATGCCAAACAGATGGAGAGGATTGGTCCAGGTATCCTGTATTCTGACATCCACAAAAGAGAAAACAGGGAACATGTGAACCTGTCATATGAAATGGACAGATTAAGCCAAAAGCAACCTTGGTGTCAGAAAGAAATTTCCCTGTAAAAAGTGTGTCCAATGGAGCGTTGGAACACAACTTGGAGGTTTAGCACCTCCTCTTACCTGCTAAAATCTTCTATGTAGATATTTATTGACCAACCTCCTGCCAAGACAGAGATCTTGGTGACACCAAAATCTCTGTGCTCTCTGCTGTCTCAGTGTTCTAAGGAAAAAAATGTTTAGTATAATTATGATCTCCCTACTCTAGGAATATGAACCACAAAGGCCTGTGATATAAAAGAGACTAAATTAGGTGAAATAATGCCTTCTGATCTGAAACTCCATGAAAATTTAAAAAACTTTACAAACTCCAGTTAGTAATGGTGTGTAGTAGCCTGTGTTCTGAGATGTGGTTCCCTGATTTCATTTTACTTCTGCAATGTCAGCCTTACTGAGTTTGATCTGTGACAGCTTGCCTTTGATACTCTGGCCTTGTTTTAAATAGTGTCAGAGAAAATTTGTAAAAGACTCCAGATCAAATGACAGTGACACAGCTCATTTTCAATAATAATTCTAATTAAAAATTACCTTTTTTTATTATTATTCTTAGAGGATTGATTTTAGCACAGTGTTTAGATTTGGAATCTTTATATAATAGCTTCAGGACTTGTGGATAGCTGGATTTTTTTTTTTTTCTTTTTAAGCTTTTCTTACAGCTCCTACTATGACAAATTAGAAAGCCAGTGTTATCTGCTTAGCTCAAAAACATTCACAGAAACGCAAAGTATTAGGTAGCCTTTACAGAAACACCCAAAGTGAAGTCTTTGCAGCTGAATGTCTTTTAAATACATGTCACATGAATATTCAGTCAGATATGTAAATGTAGGGTTTCTGTTACTTTAGTAGATTGACTTGTTATTTGAGATCAAGGCATAGATCACACCAAAAGCATATCAAAACATCAGACCTTTTATAACATTCTTGTACAGAATATATTGGGGGTAGTCTTGTTTGTTTTTCTATTCCTTTTGGCAGTTAGCTTTCTTTCTATAGGAAAAATAAAATCTAAATTCCTTTTAGCTTTGTCACTCCATATGCTTTGATAAAGTGCTTCATCACTGAGGCTTTACAAATAACCTGAAAAGGAGGTTTTGATACTGTAATACCAGATCTATGCAGTACCCAGCATCTCAGTATTAGTTACATATTGCAGATAAGTGTAGCTAAAAGATTTGGAAAGTCAAATAGATTAAAGATAACTTTGTATTTCACAAGTAGCTAACTGACTCTGTAATATGTTCAGGCCAGTGAGAGAATGGGAAGAACTGCTATTCTATTTCAGGTACTATTCCAAAGCAGGTTATTCACCAACTTCTTTAGGTGTATTTTAAGAAAAAAAAATTGAATGTTACTCGTGAAACGCTTTCAGAGAAAAAAAAGAATAAATATACTGGGTGGAGGGCTTTTAAACAAAGATCAAAAGAAAGCAATTACTGACCACTGAAAGCTTGGTTAGTAGAGATGAAGCATGTAAAGTTCTGCAAATCTCCTGCTATACATGTCAGGATATTAATAAATCAGACAAGCAAATCCAAACTGCCACGTGTCCCAAACTTCAGCCAAAACCCCTCTGCTTCCAAAAAGACCTGGGTCTCCTTACCTTCCCTTTCTCACTCTTTCTGCCTTCTTGCCTCCCCCCCTCCAAAAGGATGCACACAACAGTCTTATGCACTGGGCAGTTTCACTTGCCTGGGTGAGGATGGAGTCTCCTCCAGGTATTCTAAAAAGTAGTTCTTTCATGTGGAGTCTCTGGGAACAGCTGCTAGTCATATTGCTTCCATTCAAAACTATGAGTGGGCAGGACACCAAACTGTTTAGCCTCTGTATAACCCCATTACACAATGGAGGATAAAAGTTGTCTTTTTTGTATTATTTCTCCCTCCCTCCCAGAAGAAGAAAATCTCAGCTCAATGTTGTCATTCTTCAGTACTGTCTATTCCACTGTTGCCGTAAGGGATTAAAAATCTCTCTGTAGCACTCCTTTTTTTGTCAACTGTATTGCTTGGCACAACAAAAGATGACAGTTCTCCCTACAAACTCTACCTTATCTATGCTTAAACCACTACATCTACAAAACTACTCTCAAAAGTTGAAAATGCAATATAGGCCAGCCAGGTTTATCTAGAGCAGGGTTTGGATGTTGACAGCAGTGCAGAGAATAGGATTGCAGTCACCAAAGTTTCCCAAGTTTTAAGGAAGGGTACCTCTCTCACTGATATTTGTCTTGACTATTGAATTTATTTGTAGGTACCAGTGGTAGTGATAAAGTTAATCTTCTTTGTCACAAATCAGCCAAGGCTCTAAAGAAGCTCAACACCAGACCACACAACCCAAGTAAACTTTAGGCTTAGGTGCATAAGTTCCCAAAACTCTGCTGTGACTAAGATGAGTATTATATATCTGCCTTTTTCCTTTGGAATCTGTGGTGCTTTTTTTACAGGATCTTGTGCAAATGAATGCTGTTGCTGGAACTATTCGTTTCATTTAGGAAACTCTCTTTAATGTCTTTCCATGTTAAGAGGCTGGTATTCCAAAATTAACAAACTGCAGAAGAGATGTGACTTGCAGCTGCACTTATCTGTTAGCCAGGCAACAACCTCATCGATGATAACAAGCAAACAGGAACTAAAGATCAGGAAACAAACCTCATGAGAAGTGAGAAGAGTGACGACTTGAAGAGCAATAAAAGAACAGAAGGAAAGCTTCTAACTAGTAGCAGAAAAATACAGAGAATGTTGGAGTATTATGTTATCACAACTTTTTACATTTACCTATTTTTTAATAATAAATATGTGACATATAGTTATACTGATATAATTTACACTTAATATAAATTTAGTAAATATGTATGTATACATATTTACTATTTCACTACCACCAAAAAGAAGATACTAGTAATTTTTTTTTGGCTTACAAAGGACATGTGCCAATAGCAAAATTGTCCTCAGAGACAGAAGACTTTATCAATTTTACTAAGAACTCAGTGGCTGCTTAGTTTTTATTTCAGTGAATGAGACACAGAGAATCATGCAAATTGTGTCTGTCAGGAAGAGCCTCTCTCCAGAAGTAAGGAATTTTACAGAACATGTCATGTGTGACTATGACCAATGATGAAAGGAATCTTTCCACATAGAGCACAGGAGAAATTTGATGGCCATTTCACCTTTTGCAGCTATCAAACATCATACATGTAATTTTTATTATAATCAATAAAACCAATTCCCAGACCATTGCAGATGGACTCTATTTAATGGTCAGTTTCCTACTGTCATCATCTCTGCTGCTACTGTGTAAAATGTAATGATAATTCCAGTGCAGAGCACTGTTGCACGTAGATCAGATTATCTGGGTCAATGTAATTGTTATTACTGTATCAATGATATTGGCCTAAGGCACCATTGATTTTAAATAAATCTCCAGATTGTTTAATTACAGTGTAAATAACAAGATTAGCTCTGTTGGTCAGAGCACGGTGCTTTTAAATGCCAAGGCTGCAGGTTTGATCCCTGTGTAGGCCATCCACTCAGGAGCTGGATTTGGTGGTCCTTGTGGCCCCTTCCAGCTCAGAACATTCTGTGATTTTGTGAAACATGAACAACTTTATGTACAGATCCATCCTCCATATCTAAACAGATTCCCAGCACAGCTTCTAATTCTGTGATCTATCAATTCTGATAAAGACTCGAACAAAAACTCTGTGTAAACCATACATAGAGAATTAATCATAGGTTTATGCAGTTGTCCTGCATAAACTGCATTATGGGAAAACAGAAAAGAACGTTTACAAATGAACTCTAAAAGGATGACATGTTGCGTAGTTCAATCAATGATTAAAATACATTTTAGTTGGAGCATATACAATACAGAAAGAGTAGTAAGGTACTTCCCTTTAAATTGAAAGACATGATTATAAAGTTTTAGGCCAGAAAACCATTTTACACCATTTTTGGGAGGTTTTTTTCTTCCTTAGTCTGTCCATGTACCAGAGGAAGTGACTTGTCAATTACATATGAGGCCAAGGATTAAAAATTAACAAATCTAGAACACAGAATATTTTTACAGATAATACAGAGTATTCAGGCAAATACTGCTGTTTTTTCTAAAACCTAGAAATTTCACATGAAATTGGATATCTAGTGCAATGTGTTAATGCTTGTTAAGTCAACAAAGGGATTTCTCTGAAGGAAATTTATGATACTAAGACTGGGAGAAGTCTAGCTGTAGCTTACACAGCACAGAGGCATATCTCAGGGTATCAAGCACAACTATAAAAACTGATCTACAAAATAAACAGTTTGCAGATAAATCTGTGTAGAAATTCTTCGTTAATGTTGCAAAGTCTAGCTGTTGGCATTTAGGGAAGATCTAAATCAGAGTTTAATACACAACTGTTTAACTGACTATCACATTTTCCATAAACCCAAATTAGGCATTTCTGAGACATATATCTGCAAATACACTCTGATGAGATACTGGTACTATTTACTGGTTACACAGTAAAGATTAATTACTTTCCTTGTGTCTTTTGAAATCTTCGTTGTTTCTAATAGTGGCCACTTTGTTTGTTTTAATGCTGCACCAAAGTAATTATTAGTTGGCACTTCCTGCCCCATGACCCTTGTATTTAGAGCCCATTCCTCTGAATTTTGGCAATGCCAAGTTCATAGTAACAGAACTGTCTGTTCTGAGGTCTAGGCTTTAGCTTTGTTTGTTTCTTTTAGCATTAAATGTGGTTAAAGTTACTTTATAGTTAAGTGTTTCATCTTCACATTCATTATTCCCCTTTTTTAACCATCTTGCACTCATATCAAAGAGTCATTAAGTATCATTACTTAATAGAGCACTCTCAACTCTCCTTCAGTGGAAGATGTATGTAATCAAATTCCTGCCAATGACAGAGGTAAGCAGGCATTTGTTGAGATATCTGGATTATTAGATTTAGTAATTTTTAAACACCTAGCTTCACATCAAAGTGAAATACAACAAGGCATCAGTACCAACATTGCTATTAATCTTCAGGAAGGGCTTTTCTTATAAGCTCCCTTATCTATACTCCTACTCTGGTCCTTCTATATGGGAGAGCATTGATTATAGTCATTATTATGTCACTGTAAATTAAATTCTTCAACTTCTTTACATCTTGAAAATTCTCCCAGTTGATAAGGAACAACACAACTCATCTAAAAAAAGCCTGCTTAACAAAACTGAATCACTCCGTTATTAGAGACACCTTCACCTTCCAGCTCCTCATCTGCTCTGTCTCAACATTTGTTTAAAAATTCACTGGAGCAGAAACTAAAATTCAGTATAACTGTATAAGATAGAGTCTTGATTAGCTTAAAGATCTCTGGGTCTCTCATCAATGTAACCAGGAAATAGAAGAAACAAGACCTACCTTGGGAGCACAATAACAGGTCATGTGGAAACCTCCCTACTGGTGTCAGAGTTGATCAGGATCTCTTTAGCACAGGCATCTGGAATACAAAGATTTAGAGTGAAATTATGGTTTCAGTGAAGTCCATGCTTTATTTTTTTTCTTTTTGCTATCTTATTTTGGTAATAGTATAACTTACAGAACATCTGCGTATAAAATTATACTTAGAAAATGGCATATAATTTTCTCTGTTCTGCAATGGCTTCATTATTGTATTTACACGTAGTAAAGACAGAATGTTCTTGTTTTCATTCTTGGTTTTGTAAAGGAGCTATTTCTTTTTCCTTTCAAGCTTGTGAACCTGATAGCCGAGTGTCAGTTTTGTAAACTTGACAGATGTGTGCTGTTAAGGGAGGAGATCAAAGGGAAAGCTGGTGGGTCTCAAAGTTTTGTCTATGACAGGATGAACTCATCACAGAGGACTGAGCTGACAAATGTTGCTGCCAGGACACAGCTGCTTGCTTAGGGATGGGGAGCCAGGAGCTGGGAGGACCCCTGTGCTGGCTGTGTTCTCTCCAACAGGACAGAGAGCCCAGGGTCTGAGCAGGGCAGGCAGAGCTCAGTGCTGGGGAGAGGACCATCATCAGCCCCAGACATGGCAGTGAACCAAGCTCAGCTAAATTCCTGCCAGGAGCAGTCGCTGGGAGAAGAGACAGGGCCAGGCAAAGGTCCTCACCTCAGGCAAGCATTGAGCAGGGCTTGTGGCAGTTCTCAGGTGAGGTTGGTCAGAGACCTCCTCAGTGCTCATCAGTGAAACCAGGCCCCACAAAGAGCTGTTTGCTTTTAATTCCCTTCTCTAGTTTTCTTTCTTCCTTCCTTTTTCTACCAGCTGCCAAGCTAGCAAGGTAAACACAGGTTGCCTCATTCCTTCTGTGAATGAGATCTGTGAATAACACTTAAGAGGAGAAAATGCTGAAAGTCTTCTTCATACTTAAGGGAAAAAAAATTAAATGCTCTGATGCATATGCTGAGTTGTCAAGTGGCCCCCTAACTATATTTTCTTAAACAGAGCTCCTGAGTCTACAAATCAGCACATAAAATATCCTTTTTGCATCCATATCCTTTGGACTTTTACAGATACAATTCTGAAAACAAAATTATAGTTTACTTGCACAGCCACACACAATGGAGGAAAATTCTGGCTAGCACTGAAAAAAGGGGAAGTTTTGTTCAGTGGAGATTGGATTTCATATTTGCTTTTTCACTGTTCAAACAGGTTTATCCATGAATGTCACAGATGCATTTGGAAAGATCAACACCTCCCTTGGGAGCTGAAATAAAACGCAGATCAGGAACAGAAACTTGCATTTCAAAGGAGGTTCTTGAGACCAAATTGGTTGCAGAGAAGTATAAGAGGGACTCTCTCCTTTTTCTTTTAACTAGCTTAATACAATGCTTTTGAGATTAATTTCTCTTTTACTTACACTCCATGTATTTGTCAGCCAAATTTGCTCAGTTATAAACCGTTAATTTGCTATTCTGTAACTTACTACGTTAATTCATTTTACAAGGCAGCATGCATGGATTTTTCCTTCTCTGTCCAAATAAGGCATAAACCTTTATAATAACCTCCACAAGTGATGCTGAACTTGTCAGGAATATTTACCAGTTAACCTAAAAATGTATCTACAAAATTATCAGTTAGCAATATTCTTCATTAGCTTACTTTTTTTTTTTTCCACTGTTTTATCAGCATGTACTGATATGGCATTTGTGACCGAATCAGTTTACCTTGCAGAGTTAATCAAGTCAAAAGAAAATTAGTAGAAGTCGGTCAGACATTTTCATTGATTTATCAGTTCTAATGACAGCAGGCTGGGTGAAAAGGTTTAAAGAATGCCACAACCATAATGAAACAATCTTGCTTCAACACTATGATAGCCCATAGTATTGAAAAGTGGCACAGAAAATCCATTTAATGTTATTATCGTGTTATTAGAACCATTTTGAAAAGTAGATAGTTATTGAAAAATATTTAATATATTAATAAATTAATATAATGTTCTTAGCCTGTGAACGTGAAAACAAAGTACTGGTTTGTTTTGTCTCACTAAAACCAACACATACTATTGAAGTTGGAGGGAAACCAAAATGTGACATAGTGCTTTTCAGCGACATTTAAGAGCTTATTGACTAAAAGAAACTTCTTCTAAAAGAAACTGGGTGCTTTGCCACAAATATCCCATTAACTTTCAGTGGGCTTCTTGGAAAATTAGGTCACTAAGTTACCACTATTAGCAGTATTAAAATAATACTTTCCAACATTTTCATATGTCTTAACCCCAATACTTGAATGCCTAAAGGTGCATTCATAGATCAGTTTCTTGACTTCCCATTCTATAATTTATTTGAAGGTCAGATTGACCCCAGCACTTCCAAAAATACAGCCTGTGTTTATTCAGAACTCAGCATCTCAGAAGAAAGCTTAAAACATCCACACCTAATAGACAAACATTGATTTCCCTCTCCTAATTTAATAGTTTGTTGTCACTAAATATTCAAATAATTTCTCCTTTGATTTTGCCAACATAGCAACCAATGAACAAAATACTGGGAAGCAGAATGTGCACACTGTTAGCACTTGGGATCCAAGCAGATTTTAGGCCAAAGGAGGAAACAAATATAATGGAAATCAAAATGTTCATTTCTTTCCCCTCATCAAGAATTTTTCCTTCCTTACTCAGGTAAGTGAGTGCTGTCTGTAAGAATCTTTCTTTCAGGAATTTTACAAGTGTATGTAGAAAACTAATCATTGAAACTATTCTATGGAAACTAGCAGAAAAGTGCAAAACATCATTATCCAAACAAGAGTGCCAAATAATTACAAATAAAAATAAAATTATTGTAGAAAGTAAAACATCCCTTTATACAGCACAGGCTGACAAAAATACTGAGCAACTTGTGACTGGGGAGCAAAGACCAAAGATCCTTGTGAGATACCACTTCTAGCAAAGGAGATTTTTCACTCCAAGAAAATTTGAACACATTAGATGGCTATGCTATATAAATGTTATTTAATATATATAAATATATTAAAATTGTATTTATACCTCTCCTATTTAATGTGTTTAAAATACAGTTTAGGCAATTACACTTTTGCCTACTGAAAAAGTCATCTACGGATGTTCCTAAAATCATTTATGTATACTGGTTCCCATAAAAATATGGATATTAACTAAAATATCTTAATTTGTGGTATTTACTGGTGACCTCACTGTTACAATTCCATGACCCAAGTTTGTCCACTTCTGACTTGTTTTTTTCCAAAAATCTTCAGAGATCTTTGATTTTGTTGTCACAACAAGCCCCCTTCAAATGGAAGCAGAACTCTGTCCCAGCCACTGCAGCACTTCAGTCTCATTATTTTAATCACTGTGCAGCATTTATATTTGGAAAGGAAAAGGGCTGTTTCCATTGGCTCCATCTGCCAAGCTGCCTGTCATCTTTATGGATGTGTATTCCAAGTATTCTTACACCCGTGGCCACACTTGAATCCATCCCCCTCAGCACAATGCTTAACAAGTATTGTTAAATAAAAAAAAACCTAGTTGAATGAACTATCAAGCCTGGTCTTCAGGGTTAACAGCTGTTTACTTCATTAAAAGGCTTAGAAAACATTTTTTAAGGTTTTCTACTTTTATTAGCTTTTTTATTTTTGTTTTGGGGTGTTTTCCTTTTTTTCCCCTCCATTAGTTACCAGTTTCCATCACCAAGACTGATTCTTGTTTTTAAAGCAGTAACAGGACTAAATTAAATTATGGACCTAAATATCATCTTCTCAAAATTTATCAAAAGATTCTAGCCCTAGAACGACTCAGTGGTATTGCCCTCCCTTTTGGGAAACTACATTATCAAAAAAATAACAGAATACAGGACATATTCATCTGGCTTGATGCTCTTCTAGGTTTAGAAAACAGAGGGGAGAGGAATTTTTTATTAAGGCATTTTTGGCAGCCCAAACAGGAAGTTTGGCACTTGCTCAACTAAAATCGTGTTATTCTTGTAAAGTCTAGTAATTTATGCATACTTCATATAGGTGTATTCTTAATAATTTGGGGAGAGTCATACATTAAGAGAACACAGAAAAGTCCAGCCTAAATAAATTTTGATTTAGAAGACAGAATTCAGTGTTTTAAAAAGAACAAAAAACCCCAAAACAACAGCAACAAAATAACTGGAAACAGGGAAAAAAAAAAGACTAAAAGACACAGCTGTAATGACATATTTTCATAAAGCATACACTTCGCAAGTGGAGTGATAACTAAACAATAATTGATTTTGTAATACCTATACCTTAACTGTCGGTGGCTAATCCACACTGTGAAGGAGATTTTAATTGTAAATCAGTTTCCAGCTGCCAATAAATCAGATCATTGACAAACATTTAAGCCTCACGTTTTTGTTTTACACATGCACATGACCACGTTCCATTTTTAGCTTCAGCACGCATTTGCAAATGAATTTAGGGGTGATAATGGAGCTCCATAAAACAAACAGTTACACTAATTTAAATGACATTAAAGTACTTTTATTCATTGCATTTGCAATAGCTTTTGTTTTACAAATTTTCTCTGTGCATTCGCATTCCTAAGATTAATAAAATCAATATTTTTCAAAAACTGCAGTGTGCCTGTAATTACCATGGGTACAAATTCCACACATTTCATTGCCTTCATTAAGCCTGTAGTCCTATGTGGCTCAGAAGATTAGTAATTAATTGGTTAATGGACAGTTTACACTACTTTTCCAGTCTGCCTTCCATTTTTTTCCCAAACCCTCATAACTTCTTCAAGCAGTTGTAGGCTTTGCATGCTGATATATCTGGCCAAAGGAATCACCTATGTGGAGTTTCAGAAAACTCGCTGTCTTATAAATCAGTACCAAATTGCACAGAAATTAGTTTACTTTATTGAAAAGCTTTCTTTTTAATTAAATGTTGCTGCCTATAGTAACAAAAAATGTCAATCTGTAACTCACATTGTGGCTATTAACAGTTAATAAAGTACAAGAACATTTTTATTCCTTACAGTATTAAGAAAAAAAGGGTATGCCTATTCAGTAAAGATTCAGTCTAGATTCCTAGCAGGTAGACCACAAGTTCTTAAGTTGACCAGCACTTTTGTCATGTGTTTATGGGAAGTCAGAAACAGGTAAAAGAGCAAATTGTAATTTTTTCTTGTGCTTTTCCCTCAAACCAGGGATCCAAAAAAATTGCGTATTACTCCAGCAGGTCATGTGACATAACAAGATTCAGAGATTCAGGTGTATCATCACACTCTGATGACCAAATCCAGATTTTTCCTACTCAGTTCAAGGTTTTTTTTGAAGACAACTAAATAAAAATATCTCCAAAGCATAGAAAGGCATCAGGCAAATTCT
This sequence comes from Sylvia atricapilla, assembly GCF_009819655.1. Classification (NCBI taxonomy): domain Eukaryota; kingdom Metazoa; phylum Chordata; class Aves; order Passeriformes; family Sylviidae; genus Sylvia; species Sylvia atricapilla. The sequence continues at coordinate 65,696,187 of NC_089143.1, forward strand.
GGTTTAGTTAGAAGAAATCTACCTATACACCCAATGCCTTCAATTTTTTGGTGTAATCAAGAAGAGCAGGGGTCAGACAGAACCCCAGCCCCTGCTCTAGTGTGTGCATTCCAGAGATAGGAAGAAAGAGGCAGGACTTCCAGCTCACAAGCAATTATTGAGTATTTCAATCAAATATCTTCTCTCTACGCCTTCTCTGGCAATGACTAGGTGCCTAGAACATCCTAAGTGATTGCAAATGTCCTGCAAGATCATATTCTTTTGATCTCCGGTTAGCTATCAGTTAAGGATGCCCTGCCTACATCACTGGCAGATCAATAAAGGATGTAAAGGGCCAAGAATTTTGAATGGTGTAATGATGCAGCAGCCCTCTTGTTAGGGGTAGAAATGAGCCAAGACACAGACTCTCATTTCACAACATGAAAAAGGTCCCAGTTTATTCTTCTTTACAGCTCAGACATTCTAAATCTGACTACAGCAAGCTCCTACTGCAGGGTCCAACTGCAGTCCCTGACTGCTGGTAATTTCCTGCTGGAATATGACTGCAAGGATTTCCTTACCACCTCTGACCACAGGTTTTACCCAGCTCAGCCATGGCTGCAGGCTCCAACCCCATCAGAGCCACACTGACCTCACAGCACATCTCCTACAGCAGCAGCCCTCTTCCTTGTTTCATCCTTCTCTGCATTTCTCTGGATTGTTCCTTCTACCTGCTCCAGGTCTTCCTTCAGTATCTCCTTCTTCAAAGCCCTCAGACCAGCCAACGCAGCCCTTTTATCACACTTACCTTTATCAGTCAGGGCTGTGACCCATTAAGGGCCAGGCTGTTCCTCATCTTTGGTAATTAGTGCAGCTGTGATTTATCAGGGCTGAGGTCACCTGTAATCCTGTCTTCTACACCTACAGTGTAAGGCTCTGCTTTTGCTTTGACACTCAGGATCCAAACCAGCTAAAGCTATTGAAGCTTCAGAATTTCATCAAATGCAGATTTTCAGCTTTGGTACACAGCAGGTTAACACTGTACTTCTTAGTGCTGGAGTGATATATGAAAATATACAGTCAGTGACTTCAGGAAACCCATTTAAGCCCTGCATGTACATTTTTCACTTCACCAACTACTCTGGTGGTAGCCAGTAGATCTAATTTCATCAAGCTTGTGCTCCTGACAGCAGTCACATCAAATTAAAGAATCTTCCAGACTTAGCTGGCACCTTCATCTAAGCCTTTATATCAAATAATATGCCTGTTGCCTTCATCATGCAATCCTTAATTATGTGAAAATCAGCAGACTGCTGCTTGTGCCAGCAAAGAAAATGAGGAAAGAATAGTGTCCTTTACAATGCACATTGGCTGGACACCCTTCAGAGACATCTGATTTGATTGGCAGTAACAATACTCCATCGATGTTCTTCTTTATATCTGTAACATAAGGCCCTTTTCCTAAAGAATTAGCTTGTGCATGCACATATAAAAACCTGCACTTTTTTTTTTTCTTGGTGACAGAGATGCTGCAAATTTAAGTCCTGGTTTTTAAACAGATGCTACTTGGTGGATAAGTGTGATGTGCCCCTAGGACGACTGCATTTTGCTAAAAAACCAAAAAGATAAGGAGGATGGCTGAAGATTGTTTGCTACAAAAGCATGCTGTGCATAAATCACTTGGGAGACTCACAAAATATCTTATCCAAGTCCCAAACAAAGATGTTCTAATTTCTTGAAGTCAAATACAAAGCCCCAAGGGGGTCAAGGTAAACACAGCAAACTAGGTGATCCATCAACAATCTAATTACATTCCATTGACCCAGAAGAAAATCTAGAAGCAACATGGATACCTCTGGATGCTGGAACAGTCTCTATCAATTGCTGGCCTCTGGATCTTGTCATTACCTGACATCTCCACTGCTAAAATCACCCCTAGGAATCTTCTTATTTCTATAACCTGATCATTTAGACTGGATGCTAGTATCTAACAAACTGCTTCATGCTAAATTCCAGCAGAAAGCAACATAAAAGAGATTTTGTTCCTTGTAACATCCTGCCTCTCATTACCAATGCAAAATATTAAAAAATAAGCTTATTTAGAAATCACATTCTGATATTTGCCAAGCATTTCAGGAAACCTGGCCAGAGGGAATGTCTGAGGACTCTTATCTGCCTTGGTTATAAAAGAATCAAACCCCAGTAACTTCACAATAAGAAAGGATAATAATTAAATATTTTTAAAAACTGAAAGAAAGAAAACTAGGCATAAACCAATTGAGAGATATAAACAGATTGTTGATATCAGCTATTTAATACATCCTATTTTTTTGTTTACCTATCTCAGTTGATCTGGTACATCTGCCTGCAATATACTATTAATAACAAAAAAAAGTTATCAAAGTCATGCATGACAAACATGCTTTACAAATGCTTCTATTTAATGGCTCAGCACAACTGCTCTTTTCAATGATGTCCACTGGTGCACTGAAGACAGCTGAAAGAACAAATGAGAAACTTGCACTAGAAAAATAAAAAGAAACTGCTATAAGGATTATCTGTTTCTCACAGCCTGATGACTTTTCAGGGGGAGAGAGAAGCACAGTGTTATTGTCAAGAAATTAATATTAAAATATAGAATAAAAGGTACATTATGTCAAGTCCCAGGACTGTGAAGTACCGTGAGTGTGAACTGTAAAAAGCATTCAATTGTTGCAACTGTATTGAACTGTACACTATGCATGTCTTTTTGTTTATTGCCTCACGCCAGAAATATTCCCTTATTCCAAATCTCAGCCACACGCAGGAAAATGTATTTGTGCTGCAATCTAAATGGACTAATAAAAAAAAAACCATTCAACCATTTGGAACTGAAATATTCATGAAATACTCAGGGAACAATGAAACTGAAGTGCTTCAGCTATCCTCAAGGAACAAGAGTCAAGAACACGCAGAAGCAACTAGAAAGTGTCCTACTGTGCCTTCAAACTTTACTCTTTATTTTTCTTCTGCCTTTTGCTCTTCTTATTTCAAATCAAGTAACTTTCTTCCCATTTAGTAGATACACCTCCTGGCTACCCAGGTGGCTCACATCCATTTATTTAAATTTTAGCCTGTGTTAAATTACTATGAAGGCAAAGTAGGAGACTACTCTGCCAACCTGAGTGAACTCCCTCTGCCACAGTACAGTCCTACAGCCAGATCATGTATTTATGAGTGTGTGTGCATCTTCACATGAAAGAAATACTGAAATTAATTTTAAAAATTTCCTAAAACTGAATCCTCAGTCTCAGGGAAAACTGCATATCCCTTGCTTGCTAGAACTAAATGATATAACTGCTGAGAACTATCTCTAGGCCAGGCTTCTTGAGACATTTGTATTAGCTGACCATTTCCTACTTCAATGAAACATATGACCCAAATAAGAAAAACAGTTTCCTAATTAAAACTGGAAGCAGTAAAACAAAATTATCTTACCCCATTATTTAGAAATCTGGGTCAGTGCTATTCTTGCCAGGAGTTGAATGGGTCTAGAAATAATGTGCAATGGGGCCAGCTATTTTAAACTACTGCAGCTCTGTGCCTCAGACCCTCACGACTGACATCTGTAGCTAAAGGGGATGTTATCTGTGCCTCTTCAGTATCTGCAGGTCTGGGCAAGCAGAGAGTGAATTCAGATGATTCTGTTTATAAATCTTTATTCTTAGCATCTATGTAGCTCTCTGACATGTCAAATGTAACTGACACCTTTCTCTTCTTTTTAATGGATGCCCCTTTTCAGAAGGGAAGGTGGAGCATTCCAGCAACAACACAGAAATGGTCTCTGTTTCTCCCATTTTACAGATGTATTCAGGTAATCCATACTTTTTCTCTCAGACTTATACACAGGAAGGCAACTAAAACCTAAATTAAAAAATAAAGCAGTTAATCAGCCTGCTAAGTGTGGAAATAAGAAATATTTTAGAGAACTTTTCAAGGATCCTTTGATCTATTCTGATGTTTTTAGATGATGTTCAAACTGCCAGGACTGCCTTTAATATCTACACTACAATTGTTCCTCCCTTTTGGTGTAATAGCACTGGCCACTCACAACTTCTCTTTACACATCCTCTAGGAGCAAAGGCTGCTCTGGCTGCAGCCAGCCTCCTCTATTCCAGCTCCCCAAAACTGCTTATCAGCAGCTTTCTGCACCACCTCTAAGCAGAACTATCACTCTCAAAGTCCCAGTTAGGGCTTCTGCATCAACACCTAAACAAAGTTTGAAGTCAGGAAATATTAAGATAATTCAAAACCACACCTCTAAACCCAAGGCTGACTTTGAATTGTTTAAATGCTTGCCCACTAAAAGATTTTTCAAGAAGAAGAACAAAAAGATTTGATATGAATTATTGTCAGTTCAATCATTATTTTCTGAATATAAGAACATTAATAGTCTTAGTGGGGAGGGGAAACTCTGCAAGTTTTTCCTCTAGAAAACCAATTTTTCTATGGACATTTTAAATGACAATTTTGACATGTATTTTAATGCTGATGACCATTTTTTGCCAGTGTTAAATGTCTCCTAATTTCCTACAGTTTTCAAACCCTAAGTAATCTTCACATCGTGTGTCCTGTTGAGAGAAGGCCCATGGATGTAGGGCACGAGTACTAATAGAGGACTCAGAAACTGAAGGACTGAACAGCAGCTTCCATAGATTTATGTGCAACTTACCTTTGTATTAAACTGCCATGTGCTAACAGCAGTCCAGTTAAAACAGGGTCTTCATGCTTTTCCACCAAAGAAGCTTCAGTAAATTCATCTGTGTGATCCAGCTCACCCCACAAGCCCTCCATTAGCACAGCCTTAATCATGAGCTCTTAAACATCTTTCGGGGCCGTCCAAATTTCCAGATTACAAGCTTTAGGACAGTTTTTGGCTGGTTTGTTGTTCCAGCCTGGCCCTTTTGCTAGATTTATGCTGTGTGTTTTCTGAAGTCTTTAGGAACCCCTCTGGGATACAAACAACAATCTCTGAATGTTTCACAGGCATGGGAATGTGCCATCCTCTCTACTGAGTGTTGGCTTCAAAGTTATGCACGGAATTCTTTCTGTTCCCACTTTCACAAGTGTTCAAGGAATGATATGAGAGAAAAACGATCCTCTGTTTACCTTTTAGTCATAACAACCTTTATGTATGTTTAGCATCTTCATTTACATAAGCACTAACGATGGTTTGCTTTTTTTTTTTTTAGAAAAAACATTAAGTGGAAAATAGTTTAAAAATGAAGAGGACTTTAAGTTGTCATCAAGCAAAAAAACCTCAAAGAGTAATGTAAACAAGTTTTTAGTTGGGTTTTCTGAAGGCATTGTATGTAACAGAAAAGTAATAATATAGTTTCATCTTTATAAATCAACCATTAGCTTTGTCTATTGAAAATATTAATCTGCAGTCCTTCTGATTTGATTCCAAATGTGACAAATAATTATTATGTTTCCATGCCTATTAACAGAATTCTGAATCCAACTCAATTAAGTCTCCTCAACTTTTTGGTTACTATTAACAAACATGAATATTTATATTAGAATTTTTATTTAAGGAATGCTATAACTGAAACAAGATATATAATTTAAATGTGAATTTTTAAAAGTCTCCTAATTTATTTGAAATATGTAGGAACTGAAAGAATTGATTCATAAAAACAGTGCAATAAAGACCAAATAAATAAGAGAAAATTAAAGAGAAATATAGAACTGTACTTACAACTACTTTGATAATAATGCTTATCATTCTCTAAAATATCAACCTCTAATTTCTGTTCTGCGATATCACTTTTTTAGTTCATTATTTTGGATGAAGGGCTACTCAAAGCATTGGATTTCAAGGCATAAACCTCTTGCTACGAAGAAATTAATGACCAATTATTTTCTTAATCTCCCCTTTGAAGAACTGCCAGCCAGCAGTAGTTATATTAAGCATTTATCTACTGAGTTATTGGACCTTTAGATTCGAATCTGTAGATGATACCTTTATCTTCCAAGGGATCTGTTTGGTATTTTCCTAAGAGAAAGTCCATTCCTCACAGCACGTGCGGAATAGCAGAACACCTGTTCTGCATAGAAGACCTACTTTTTTCTCCCTCATAATGGCAAATCAATTAAACCTTGATTAATGTTTGGCTCAGTGTCACATAAATTTGTCTAAGAGGTGATGCTACATAAGTTAAGATGGCTGGATGCCAACTCCCTTGAAATACTACATTCAATGCATCCCTTTTGAAACACAGGTTTGTTCCCTCTCGCTGTCAAAAATCGCCAACACATAGAATGAAGACCTAGAAATACCCATTCTGTGTCTTTTGTTTGCTATGAAACATAGCTAAAACTTCAACCAGAAATATGATCACAGCGCAAATTGTAAGTTTCAATAATATACTTCAGAGTTCACACTCTACTTGCTACTCCTTTTGTTTGTGTGATAGCATAAAGAGCACTAAACAAACTGGAAGATTGATAAAGCTGTCACATTCTTTCAAAATAAAAATTCTTGATGCAGCTCAAATACTTTGATTAAAAATTCCATAAGTTTGAGTCATTCAGATCGATTGTCTGACTTAAGTTATCTCTACAAGCAATCTATCTTCATACTTAGGCAAAGAATGGTTAATGTTGTGCTGAGCTTCCTTTGAAGGAAGTAATAAACTGACTTCTGATTATTTGGCAATGCCAACCAAAAATGGTGCAATCATATAAAAAGGTGGTTCTAAAGAATTTGCATGAGTCCCAGACACACAGGGGGAGAAAAGTGTGCTAGAAATGCAGAAGAAGACAATAAAGTACAGTACACAACAAATTACAAGGTAAGAATTCAAATGTCCTCTTGATAATACTATGATAATAATCCTTCTTATCATGGGCAAAGTATGTACAACATCTTTAAATGCACACCTCCCATCTTCTGATCACAACAAATGTGGAGTTAACATTTCATACATTTAACTGACCATGGCTGCAGTAATGTGCCCAGAAGTTCACTTTTGATGTAGAAAAAGCATTTCTATCATTATGACATCATTAAAAAGCAGCTAAGGATAGCACACAATAAATACACAGGCAATTTGTGACATTAAATAAAACCAACCCAAACCAACTGACAAGGAGTCATTAGTATCACTTTTGACGTATTTAATCAATGTTGATTTTATAGTTTAACAATACCCATTGTGGTCAATAGCTCCACCATGGGCCCTATAGAAATATGAAGTATTTGATGCACTTTGCACAGTCCAGTATTAATGGTAAAGCCATCTGTGTCACCTCTATCAAGATCCAGTTGCAGGCAAATGCAAACTGTAATTAGGATGACAAGTCAAGCTTTCACTTGCACAATGGCAGGTATCTACAAAGTGACCAGATTTCTCAATTATTTCAGATTACTTTTCTCAGAATGCCTAAGAATTTTCATCAGTGTCCACATTTAGATTTTAATTAGATATGCAGAAGGCAATTAGACATTTATTTCAAATGCTGTTAGAATTGTTTGCTGGCTCTCTCTTCTCAAAAAGCCAAAATAGCTGACAATGGCTAATGACTACATATTTCATGTGAAAAAGGATATGCAGACATAATTACTGCTGCAATCTCATCAGAGCAGCCAAGTCTAATTAAGTGTCAAACTAGAGTTACAGAAGGGTTGTGAAACTTTCCCTCAAAAATGACAACTCAGCTCTGGTGACACGTAGACAATAAAACAACCTCAAGAGCAAGAGAAACATAACTTTTGTGTAGATTTGTGAGTAATGTTATGGAAAAGACACTGTTCTTTCACATTATTCTTAATATATTACTGACATTAAAACAAAATTGCAATATTCAACCTGTAGCCAAGAAAGAAAACTTATTGTAATACTCCCACTTTCATTAAAGTCCTTAAAGTTTTTAATAACTTTTTAAATTCTCTCCAAATCAAACATAGGAGGCTCTCATAAACATTATCTTTCTTCCACTTCTAATAATTACATTTTTTCTTTACTAATATATCCTAATAATGAGCACGTTAATTAATATTAAATTGATCCTTAAAACATGAACGTTCTGTAATCTGTTGGTAGGCACAAACAAACCATTTGAAAAATGGTAGTGTGTTAGATGTTCAGAAACAAAGATGGGAAGGAAATAATACTATTTGAGCTGTCAAGCTGCTAGTTTTCAAACTTTCCTCATTCTATGTTGTTTTCCTCATTCTATGTTGCTCTCAGAGCTTTCAATTTCTCATAAAAATCTCAACAGAGTGAAAAGCCCAATTTTTACCTAACCTTAGTGTGTGCTATGTAAAGTCTGGTTCTCAAGAATAGAAGATGTAAAGATGACACATTTTATATCCTGTTTATCATCCTGCACTTACACACTGACATTCTTTATAATTTCTTCTTTAATGCAGCAATGACTTCTTCTCATTTGACAAACATCCCCTAGAAAAAAAAGGCATCCACTGTGGCTCCATCACATCCCATTATTTCTAGAAGTGGCTGCCCATCTCTAGTTAGATGGATTAGATGGATTCTTCTTTTACTTCTTCCACAGAGCTCTGTCATTTCCATGATATTTGTGCTGAATAACACTGATCCTTTTTTAATTTAAAAATGTAATTGTGTTTCAAGTCAATTCCTGCTACCCTACTTATCATGTAGAGCAACACTGCTATGCTAATGCTTGCTGTGGTAACAATACAGAATTTGCTCAGATTTTACTATTAGGAGACATTAAACTCCTCATGTGTGGCATGCTAATCTTGTTCTAATTCTTCATCCCTCTCTTTTGAACCTTCCTCCCTTCCTCACCCTAAATAAGCTGACAATCTCATGCCATTGAATATTATTACAGTTTCTAGAACTGTTCAGTGTATACTTTATCTTGCTCAAGGAATCCTCCTAATAATATGAATATGTACATGGAATATCTTAAACTGATTGGCAGCCAGTCACCTTTTCCTCAGTCAAGATAGCTATTTAGTATTTTAATATCTTCTATTAAAAATGCAAGAAAGAAGGCAGAAATTTAACCCCACCTCTAACCCAGTCACAGTTTTGATTTTCCTTGCAGCTATTCACAAGCAGTGATGTCCATGCTATGTTCTAATCAAACACCACCCAGCCAAAGGGAGTGAAATATCAGGCTTACTTAAAGAAATTACAAATAAATCTTGGGTTCTTCAGTCAGATTGTTTTGGGGTTGTTTGTTTGTGGTTTCTTTTGGTGGGGCTGTCATTTTGGGTTAGTTTTCTGATTAGTTTTGCTTTGTCATGCCATCAGTTTGAAAGGGAAGACATGACAGAAACACTGGCATAATGCAGTCCACTCCTACTGGTGATCAAATGTAGGTATTTGAGATTTGGACTTTTCACATAATAACTTTGCTGCCCTCACAGAATACTCCTTACCTGCAAAAGCAGATAGGCTGTTAAACTAATTTATCTATTCCCTATATAAAAATCCATGAAAATCACTTCAACTTGTTTTTTTTTTCAAAACAGCTCATTCAAAGTACAGTCAGTGCTACACAGTATTGAAAACAATCCTTCATCACAGAGTCTGACTTGAAGAATCAATGTGTGCATCCCACAATAGCCTAATTATCTGCTGAGATAAGGACATGGATCATCTCATCTTCTCCACTCTTACTGAAAATGGCATCCCTGTACTTGAGCTGAGCTGCCAAGCAGGGCAGTTAGAGATGGGAGCCAGATGATGCCCCAAAATCTAGTATCAGCAAAGAGAAAGCCTGAGTGAAGGACTTAAAAAGAGAGGAGTGCAAGGTGAGGTAATAATGCACTGCTTATGCACTTGCATTGAATAAATTTATTTGCTTTCCTAGAATTTTTATTTTAAAAACGGGAGTGAGAGCAGATTTTGAGAAAACTTCAGAAGAGGATGTGCAATTCCTGAGCTGATGTGGGCTGTAAGACACACTACTTCACAGAAAAAAAAGAGACTTAATTACCACTGAAATTAAACAATATGCAATAAAGCCAAAGAAACATTATCTCTAAGCATAAGCACTGTTTATATCTTGCATTATGGCTTCTCTTTTCCTGCATGCAAGTTTTATTTTACTACTGATGCCATTCATGTAATTTTGGGATATCACTCACATGAGCAGGCTAAATTCTAGGAGCTCTGAAGATTATGAGAACATACTCATACTCACAAATGAGAACAGAACTTGTCTGTAAAATCACAAAACTGCAGCAAAGAATTTACTGTCTAAATGATTTTTCAGGCCTTTGTCTCAATGGAGCTTTGTCCATTGAAGCAAGCCTACAATGCTGGCCACAGTGACACTGCAAAATACCACTGTGAAATAAAAATAAATTGGAAAGAAAATAGGCTATTGAAGTGACACTCGTATTTCAAAGGCATTGTCTTTGAGGATGAGAAATATATTTTGAGAATTTTCCAGTTGTTTTAAAAACTCCAGTGACATAAAAAAATAAAATATCTCAGATCACTGTATGTCTCTACATATCTAAATAAATAAAAATAAATCTATAAATTTTCGATAATTGTTATCATAATATAATTTTCAGAACCACTCAAGTAACACATGAAATTCACTTGCAGAAGAGGCTTCTAAAAGGACCTTAAAAAAATCCAGAGGACTAATGTTTCTCATTGTCTCTGTATACAACAAATAAACTGCTTAAATTATATTGCTGTAAAAGTCTTGCTAGAGTGAAAAGTACTGTCAAATCTCTGTAACTGTTCCTTATATTTGGTGCAACACTCAACATCCTTGCTGTCACCAGCTCTTCCACAGAAATTTAAGAAGAACAAAATCCAAACCCATGAAGACAATTCTTCCCATTATAGAGGGTACCATTAAAAGTGAATCTCCAGCTTTAAATTAATATATTTAAATATATATATAAAAATAAAAATAACACGTTAAATATTTCATATTTTAAGTAACAAAACACACAACTCAGATATAACTATGTTGTTGCAAAGACCAAAAGCCATCTCTATAGAGTGCTATTTTGAGCAATGCATATTGAAATTTAGTTAAATATTTAACACGCTACTAACCTCCCAGAGTCAAAATTGTTATCTGTAATACTTTGTAAACAATGCAGGAATGTTAAGCATAAGAATTAACTAAACTGCAGCCAAAAGTTGGCTCCTTCAAATTATGTCAAAGCATGAAAGGCTACAACAAAAAATAGAATATATATATTGAATATAAACATTTTGTACCACATGGCCAGCAGAAATTCATTGCATCAGTAAAAATTAATAATGTTTAATATGTTGTGAGAAGCAGATAGCCTCAAGGAGACTGTTTTCCTCTTATGTTTTCATCCACATTTTTTTAACACCTAGGAAACCCTTATTTTAAAATTCCAATTTTTTTATTTTTAGAAACAATGTACTTTTTTTACAGGTTTAGGTTCTTATTATGGCTGTCAAATACTGTCAGACAAATTTAGTTCACAAAGCACCAGAGAGGCCTGAGCTGCTGGTTTTACAAATTTGGATCACAAATTTAAAATCTGCCTTGTCCTTACTATCTACTTACAGCAGGCAAATGTCTCAATACAAAAGAGATTAATAAATCTGGGGGCTTATGAGGGAATCAAGTTTCATAGTATAAATACAATATTTATTTTAGAAAATTCAATAACTATTCAAGGTCTCTGCAAATGTATTAAAAGTTTTGCTCCACTAATATGATACATTAGATGATAAAGTTTTCACTTTTCTTCCTACACTATCTTACACCTGTAGAGAAACTTCTCCAAGTCCACAATAAATGAACAAAAACCTAGTAAAAGGAACTTCCTCTTAAGGGTTTTGTGATAGAGTTCCATTTGGAGTGTCTCATTCACAAAGAGGATTGCTTCATTTTTATCTCATCTGAATACAGAGAGAAAGACAATTATTCACGGAGAAAGGAATACCAGCATCACTGATTTTATTACAAAAAGAATTAAAATAGATCAAAGCCTACCCTACTAATAAAAAACAGGTTTTCTAGATGCCCTTTATCATCATGAAAAATATGGAGCTTGCCAATTTCGTGAAATTATGGCCAGATGCAAGAAACTATATAAATCCAAAATACCTTGATTAAAAAAACTGTAAACAGGAAAAAAAAAGAAGAAGCTGAAGTCTCTGCATGTCTGGAAGTATCCAGTGACATAGTGAGTAAGAAATTTATACAGTTGAAAGGTTCGGGATCAGAAGAATGAAGGGGGTTTAAAGGGAATTATTAAAAATTGTCACATTTCTATTACTGTGAGGAAACTTAACTCAGCCTTTGAAAGCATTTCAGTATTTGCTGAAAACCAGACCCTGAAATAGAGCAATACATTCCTTTCTGTCACTCGGTGCCTCTCCAATTATCAAGCTTCAATCCACTTCTCAGAGGAGTAAGGAACATGAAAGACAGCTTTGTGAATGACTGATTAACACGGAAAAGATCATTTCTCTAAGATTATATTGTATTCCTAACAAGACCAAAAGTGTGCACTAAATTATTATTATGATAATTAACTTTGGCAGACTTTGTCTTATTGTTAAAAAGCAGTAATAAGGCACCTTAAGAGGCAGAATAATTACACTTAACTGCTGTAATTAGTAAGATAATTCTCAGGTAAAAATGATTCATAACATAGGAATTATGCAACTGCTGCCATTTAAATTCTGACTGCAATACCTTCATATAATTTAAATCAAGCATTGTTAGTATTTCTGAACCTTTGCTTCAATAAGGTAAGAGAAAAAAATTGGTTCAGGCAGGAGACTATTTCATTTCTGCATCAATGGACTGGAATGTCAGAAATTGAATATCAAAACATGCATATATAATCCAAATGAGGAAAAAGAAGAGAAAAAAGAGCAGAATTTAGTATTTGTGCACACAATATTTATTAGTTTTGTTCTTTTTCCACTAGGTGCCATTCCAAAATCTGTCTACACTTTCATTAATTTTCGAATTTTACTGCAGGATCAAAAAAACCCCTCCAAAATTTCACAAAGACATTTAACTCTCTTTTCTGTTTGTAGAGAATTTGTGCCAAAATTCGTGAGTTCATATAATTTAAAGTGATTTTTTTTAATTGCCTTTCAGATCTATTTGTCTGGTGACCTACACTGCCGTCTCTGGGTGATCTTCAGAAAACCAAAAAATGAGTTTTCCATCACATTTTATAATAAATGCTTCATCGTGGTAATAAAAATAAATTGTATTAGATATTTCATATGGATAGACTACTTTAATTTTACTACATGTACTCACAGACGACAGCACACAGCTCTCATGTCCTTATGTCTCATGACACATGAAGTCATACAGGTCATCATTTTGCCAAAAATGAATACACAAATCCCATAAAGGGGCAGTGAGGGACAGAAAAGGCCTTGACACTGTACAAGCACTGCTCAGAGATAGGTGAAATGTTGGTGTATTATCAACACTATTCTGGTCACAGCTTCAACAGAAGAAAATAAGGACATGGGAACACATAGAAGAAAAAGAAGGGGTAAAAAACCCAGTATTGTGCAGATATAAGAGAGCAGCTTGATTATCAAAGAAGGATGCAAGTTGTGTCTCTGTCTCAGCTGAAATGCCAATTTTCTCAATGGCCTGGTGTCCCCCTTTCTAAGATTTATCATCAGTCTCTGGTATTCTATAATCCATTTGTGTTATTTTTATAACTGAATCCCCCAGTTTAGGTTCTGTCTCTTCAAGAACAAAATCTCAACACATGCACCAGGAAATGGGTTCTTCATTCAGTTCCTATTTACAGGACCAGACAGAGTCTCAGCACTCCTTTTGGCTTTAAAAAGAACAGTTAAATTCTCAGTGTTCAACCCTACAAAAATCTAGCTTCCAGATCTTGTGATCCTACCTGAATCTATCACTGATAAGCAGTGTTACTGATATGATAATTCCTTTTATTTAAACTTTTTTTTTTACCTCATTAAACATCCTTAAGAATCAATAAATACTTTGAGAGATAAAATAAACCCACTGTTACATGATAAATGAAGCAGGTTCTTATAAAGATGATAAAAGTTTAAAAGCCATAAAGGGTTCTCTACTGGTGCTAATTTTACTACTTGAATGAAATTAATAAGACTCTCCATAAAACAGCAGGAGATCCTTAGATTACATGAGTAATCAGCAAGAAAATTTATTGTGGATTCATGAAGCACTAAGTGTTTGTGTAATGTATGCAAAAGTGGTACTTTATTCTCTGCAGTGAACAATTCTGAGTCCTTATAATAGAAAAATATTTAATAGCTTGAAAACTCTTGAGGCATAGTTTTAAAAAGTTGTTCAACTGTGATTAATTCAACTCATGACAAACTAGTAATGAAAGGTCTGCCTTATTTTAATATTCAGTAGGAGCCATTATTAAAATAACTACTTAAGGTTGAACAATGGATACAGGCACAACTGAAAATCCAACCTGATATCTAGGAATGTAAGAGTTAGGAGAGTGAGATTCACAAACTGGGTAGTGCATGAATCTGAAAAGCTAAACTAACCCTTCACCTCGGCTGCTGTATGGATAATGTATTTATTTACATGACTAGTTGTTCCTGAAAACTTCACGTTTTATGAACCATATCAGATGAAGTTCCAGAAGCAGTCCCACAGAGGAAATTCTGTCACATTTGTGCTATCAAATTCTCAGTAAATTATGCCCTCCAAGGAAGCGTAGAGCCAAGCTTTAATAACTTTTTTCAAAAATCTTTTATTACAATGTACCATGGATGGAATCATGACTTGGTGTTCAATACTTTCCATTTAATATTTATTGATTGCTGCAATTAATTGCTTTTCGTTTGAAGCTTGGGGCTTAATTAAGTAGACTAAAAGTGTCCATACACTGAGGCTGTTCAACTGACTGACAAATGAAACTAAATAATGCTTCACCATGACTGGTTATTAATGTTCTATCAATGAAACAAGGAAGGGGAATGCATGGGTCAGGGAAGTAGTGATAATAATCATTTACAGAGCCTTTAATGTTTAGATTAGCTGCTCAGTACAGATTAACAGTAGCCAAAATGACTGTAATCTAGGGACCCCAATTAATTCATGCTGCATTATGTATTCTGTGAAATGAGATTACTGATAACAGTACAGTGCTTAAAGACATCTCATGCCCTGAACAGAGGTGAGCAAACTCTGCCCAACTTTAGAACTGATTGAAAGGCACTTGGCTGGGTCAGTACACTGCTAAAACAAACACATGCCACAGACAAGGCCACAGTGCTAGCTGGAGTGTGAAAATGTGTTCCCATGGCTTTGGAACTTAAATCTGTGCCATATTCCACAGTCTAGGCAATGGCACCATACAGCATGGGTGTATCTGTTGACTGTCCAGGAGAGGGTCTCTGTATCAAGGAATTTGGGGACTGATCGACACTGTGACCTTTGGAACAGCTCACCCCCTTTACAGGACTCTAACTCAATTACCTAAATAAATTCCTTTCTGCACTTACCAGGTAGAAAATATAAAAAATAGGAAAATAGGTAATTTTAGAGCTTTGGCACTGCTCAGGAATATTATGTTAAAACTTAGGCAAAAGAAGATGCTGTGTTTGTTGAGGTCAATTGGTACATGATCTTTGACAGCAACATAGCTTTGGGGAAGTGAGAAAACCTAGCCCAGAATATGAATTAAAATCCAGTTCCCCTGCTTAAAATAAAAGTTACACGTTAACAGATGTTATCAATTTTAACTTAGTAACATCTTATATCTGTTCTATGCAGGTTTTTCTAGTCATCATTTAAAAGTCTAGACACACACTGCTTCTAAGATCTAATTGGTTAACTTACTCTAAACCACAGACATTCACAAATTGTTCACCATTAACTAAATTCCTTAAAGTGAAACTTAATTTACCAATATTGCAGGTTATCCATGAAGATGCTGCCAGTCTTTTTGGGGTATCAGTGTGAGATAAACCATGAAAGCCTGGGAAAAGATGGTGTATTCCTTTCCTATGTGCAAGGCAATTGACCATTTATCAGCTTCTTTTCAAACTTCCACACCTTTGCCCTTATCAAAGGACAACATTCAGCTATAAATGTCCCTAAGACACTTAATTTTGAAAAAGCTGATGGACTTGGCTCTCAAAGTGTCACAATTTCACAGAATCATAGAATATGCTGAGTTGGAAGGGGCCCACAAGGATACTGGAGTCCAACCCCTGGCCCTGCACAGGACCAGCACAGGAGTCACACCATGAGTCTGAGACCATTGTCCAAACACTTCCTGAATTCTGCCACTTTGGCGCTGTGACCACTGCCCTGGGGAGCCTTTTCAGTGCCCAGCCACCCTCTGGGTGAAGAACCTTTTTCCTGGTATCCAACCCAACCCTCTCCTGACACAACTCCGGGCCATTCCCTCGGGTGCTGTCACTGTCACCACAGAGCAGAGATCAGTGTCTCTCCCTCCTCTTCCTCTCATGAGGAATTTGTAACTGCACTGAGGTCTCCCCTCAGTCTCCTCTCCAGGGTGAACAGACCAGGTGACCTCGGCCACTCCTCATATGGCTTCTCCTCAAGCCCCTTGCTCAGAACTTCACAAATCTTTTTCTCCAAGGTATACTGTTTCTGTGACTCTTCTCTCTGAATGCCTTACCACGCTGAATATCTGCTTTGAAAACTACTTCAGCCTTTTTTCCCCCCTCCCTCTACACACTAACACATATGCATGTATCTATAAGTGTATTTATACACCTTCAGGTGTACTGGGTCTCATCTGCTGCAGATCTCCTCTAATGCCTTCAGCTATTTTCTCCCTGTGGGGCCAAATCAGCCTCATTAATACTTCAGTTTACTACTTAAGGATAAATAATAATCTTGTGTTCTGGGCAGATAAAAGCAGACCACCTTCAGTAATAAAGCACCACACTTGCATTGTATAACACCTATAAAAATGGGTTACACAGAAAGATAAGATTTAATAATTTGTAAAATATTTGTATATTGGAGGAATATTTATGTTTTCATATTCTCTGCAAATAGCAATACAAGGCATGAATCATGCCCTTTAACATATTTCTCTGAGTTTTCTGAGACTAGATCAGATGGAACATTTCATCAGAATCCTTGAAATCATGCAAACAAACATGAGCTACTGCATTTTAA
Organism: Sylvia atricapilla; assembly: GCF_009819655.1. NCBI lineage: Eukaryota > Metazoa > Chordata > Aves > Passeriformes > Sylviidae > Sylvia > Sylvia atricapilla. Next base: position 65,713,311 of record NC_089143.1, read on the forward strand.
ATATTAACTGCTAAAGCACCATGAAAACCTCAGTGCTGGCAGATTTGCTCTGACTCCTCTGGCAAAGCATGGGCTCATATTCTTTACCTTAAAAGCATTCTGCACAAGAGATGAATGTGAAATTTAGCTTTCATAGCCGACACACATATAGCAAAAAGCCTTACCATCATTAAATTTAATCCTGATAAAGAACACAGTAATTCCTGTGCTACATTATTTATATATGATTTAAAGAGACTATTCAGTAGACCCAAATTCAAATTATTATATCCACCTTTCATCTTTGAATCCTATTAATGTTATTTCAGCATCTCTGGAAGTGACTTTACCTACCAACAAAGTTTTCATCCTGATAGTCTAGTTCCATCCTTTAGGGGCCTCTTTTGTGATGGATGGATGGATGGACGGATGGATGGATGAATGGACGGATGGAAGGCAGCCCCCAGTCTGTTCCATAATAAATTATCCCATTTAATGACAAAGTCCAAAGCATTTATGTAAAAGGAAGGTGTGGCCAGCTGTCTGCATTTTTTGGCTTTGTAGACCACTCTCAAATTTTCAGCCATGTCTACACTGGGCAACATAGTCAGTGCAAGGATCCCAGTGTTTGGGTTCAGTCAGACTAGCAAATCTGGAAATGATGTGCATACAGCGGTCTAGCCAAAGCACTCACTCTGAAAAAATGCCTGGGATGATGAAAAAAAGAGACTGCCAAAGAGTATGTACAATGCCTCTGAGGAAGATAAAGACTTTAAAACCAACAGTAACCACGAAAGTATGCAGACAAAATCTGAATGGTCACATAAAGTAAGATCTGGAACAGAATTTATAGCTTGGCAGAACTTCAGCTTCAGTTTCTTCCTTTCTACGTATAACAGTATATTCCTTCTATCATATATCATTCCCTGCACTTGTCTAAGTGATGTGGTCAAATTAAAAACAGCACAAGCCCTAAAGGAAAGAAAGCAGGCATAAAGACTGAGGATTCTACCAGCAGCCCAAGATTCCAGTCTCCAAAATCCCCGAGGCGGCTTTGAAAATCTCAGCCTAAATGTTTAGCCGAGTTACTATCTGCTTTTCTTTCAAACTGCAAATCCCAGTTGTTCTCACAATTTCCTAATGCTCACCGTGCTTATCCATGAAACATAAGCTGTGGTTAGGATGAAACCTTTGCCCTGCATTTTCTCCATGGATACAAACTGTCTGTCAATACGCCGTAGCGCCGCTCCCATTTCCCACACATTGCATCTACCAACATCTGCACTTCAGGATTTAGGAAGGCTTCAGAAACCATCTTTCTTAAGGATTTTCAGCAATGCTAAAAACATTGTTGGTCGATTTCAAGTTGTTTTTTTGTTTTTTTTTTTTTTTTTAATATGATGCAGAAGAATGTGAGGTGGTTGCAAACACAAAACGCTGTGGAAAGGAAGCAGGCATTCCAGATAAAAGTGCTTAAGATTAATTTAATATGCACTGGATTTCCCAATTAAAACTTCCACATTAGCACTGCATTTTAAACAGTTAATCTCCTAACGAGACATCCCCAGCAATAAGAAGTGAATTGCAGGACCGAGTAAGGCCCTGAGGCCTGCATCTGGAAAAGGCTGTGCTTTGTAAATGTTGGATTTATGCCGCTGTCACAAATTCTGCAATGAAAGAGCTCCACTGCCACCTACTGCCAAAATGTCTGTTCCCACCAGAAATCGCCACTGACAGTGAAAAATCCTCTGTGCTTCTGCACAAAATGCTAACCAAAGAAAATTAGGCAACTCAATTCTTTACACACACACACATTTTATGCTTTTTTAAAAATCTCTAGTAGATGGAAAGGCAGATTGTTTATTTTTCTGCGCTTTTTCTTCATAATATGTTAAAGCCAAAGAATGCTGTGCTGAACAATGTGGAAGAGAGTACGTGCAAAAGTCTAGTTTTCCCTCTCTTATTCCCACATCTCCACAGTCATACCTTTGAATCCTGGCTGACCTGCAGTCATCTCTGCTAATGATACCCCCACTGACTCCTCCAAAAGAGTTACACTGAGGTTGGCTTCTTCCCTTCCCCGAGGGGCCAAAGACAACACCCCTGAGATGTGCCTGATCTCCAAGAGCCTAGATGTGAGAGAGCTTTGCACAGCATCTCACAGCACCTCTGTGGGGACACTGCCTTAATGGAAAATGAAGTTTTACCCTGGTTTCCTTTTGGGGACTTTTTTGACAGCTAAATTGCAAATCAATTAACATTTCTAGAAGAGCTACTCCCTTGCCTTGTAGATACAGAAGTGCTTGTGAAATAAATTATTGGGAGTTGCAGAAAATAAAGGGAATTAATATTTCAGAACCTAATGAAAGATGCTTAACAAATAGTGAAGCAGGAAAGAGAGAACATCAGGATCAATGAATGTCAGCTGTGCTTTCTGTAAATTCTAGCCAACTTGAACAACCATGGATCTAGGATTCGAGATACACTACTCTATAATTAGGTGCTTTTCCTGCTCTTTGCCTTAACAGTATATGCAAATAATATTATAGGTGTATAGGTGAGAGAATCCCCATCCTCGTGTTTATAGTTATTTGGTAACATTACAGCACAGCTTGACTCGAGCTGCTGCTAGGAAAATCACAGCATTACATATCATCTGCAAGCACCCTAGAGGGAAAAATATCTTCAATTCACTGTGTCAATGGTGTCTCAGGCTGAAGCTGTACGCACACACTCAAGAAATATTTGCCCTTCCTATATTACCATCAAATTAAGTACAAAACAAGCAAGATAGCTTAATTGCATTCTTTAAGACAAGACCTTTCTTGTTTTTTTTTTTCTTCTTTTAGACAGGAGCTCCTGCAAGTACAGATGTGGTGAGATTTACTTGTTGAATATCTGGGGAATAAAACTCCAGACATCGTTACTATCTCCTGACACTATCTCCTTCTCTGCCTTCAGGCTTAGCAATACTCCACATTTCAAGTACAAATTCAACTACAAAATTTGTGTATCTCCATTCTGTATCTTTTTAGATACATAATATCTCACAGTACCAAAGGATTTCTTTGTTTAGGGCCTAGAAGAAAGATGTTTCTTTTTAAAAGCATGAAAACAGCACAGTAATCCTTGAGAAAGCATGAATTTTCACACATTTGCACTTGAAAAGTATCTTTTCACTTTTCATTTATCAAGAGATTGGTTCTGAAGAATTAATTCTGTTAGACATTATATTTTCTCTGTTGCTCTGGAATTAAAATCTTGTATTTATCTGTTCGTCTTACGTGCTTTAGGGTTTTTACTGCAAATACAAATTTTACTACAAATACAAATACTGCAATTCCAAATTTTTGTCTCCATTACAGAACACTTGCAAAAGGTAACAAAAACCAAACAAATTTTGCCCTGTCTTTATGGAAATTCTGCCTTCTCTTCCCACTGGAAATGCTTAAAACATCTTCCTTACAGCAATAAGCCCTCACGCTAAGTTTTATATGGCATGCTATGTAGTGTTAACAAAAGAAATTTGTACTTTATCCAGTCCTTCTATCTACTGTGTTTAACTGCATCTAATGGAATAGTCTCCATCAGGGATAAGAGACTTTTAAGTCATCTCTACAAAAGTCCTTCAACCAGCAAAGTCAGTCTAAATAATTACATGTTTTCATCCTGTGTTTTTACACAAAATCATAAGATGATGAATACATAGCAAGAGAAGTCCAGAAACAACTTTAGGAAGGCTAACCTGCCCCTCTACACTTCCAGCATCTGCTGACTTGGGTTTCATCCCTAGCTGGCCAGACCAGCATGCCCTTGGCCCAAGTCATTTGTCACTTTCACCTATTTTAGCAAAATGCATCCATGAAACACTTCTGAGCAAAAGTGTAAAAGGCTAATGTCCTATAACACCACAGGCAGCCCTTAATCCAAAAGCATTTTGCAAATGCAAAGACAAAAATATTGAATTCCTTTCTGTATTTAATTTCATAGAATTCGAGGGGTTTAAACTCTGCTCATTTCTATTTCCTCCCCCCAAACTGACTCTCTTGATAACCTTTGTCTTTACACAAAGAAACATACAACAATATTTGAGCTAAACCTTCTACAATGTTCATCTCTATCCATGGGTTAGAAAGAAAGGTTTTCTTACCATGGTAAGAAAAATAGGTTATCCATTTTCAAAAGAAAATAGAGTAAATATGAGAATCAATGGAGAACTGGAAATAAAAATTTATAGGAAATTTATGAAGGTGGTTTTGGCACGCAATCAATTTCGAACAAACCATACATATTCTCTTTCATTACTATTGTTTGTGAAGAACCAATCCTGCAATGCATTCCCTTTTGCAAGTAACCTTTTTTAGTACTGAAAAGGCAAAGACAAAAGGCCAGAACCTCTGGCCCTGTAAATTGTGGCTTGATGGCCCATAATAACACTGTTCCAATAGGAAGCACAATAAAGCAAAATCCTGATGTCCTACAATGTAAACCCAGGATTTCTAGTGTTTGCATTGAACTTGAGAATTCACTTAATGAGAAGCTTCATTAACACACAGCAGATATTTTGTTATACAGGTTAACAGAACAAAACCCTAGCTCTCAAACAGGGAACAAACCTTTCAGAGCCCCAGCAGCACTTTCTGACAGAGACTTGAGTGCCCAGCTTCCTGCTGAAGAGTGACAGGATGTCCAAATGACGACGCTGCGACTTCACTGGGAAAAACAAAGATACGACCCTCTGAATGACAAAGGTTAACCACACTCAGAGACACGTCCAGGCTAACAAGAATTTGCCAGGTTGCAAAGGCTTTAGCTGTAATTTTTCTCAGTTTTGGTTCACTGTTAATAACCTGACCCCCACTACAATAGTCATCACCATTGTCAACTGTTACAACTGAATGTTCTGGCTGGCCAGCATAGCTCTTTCACATCTTTCTCTGCTCTCAAACTGCACTACTGATAGTTTCAGGTAAAAGTTAATGAAATATCTGCAAGATCTGCATACATAATTACATATTTTCTAAGAATTTAAAATTCTGTTTTATAAATCTTAGTGGAAAGCCCAGGTCATTTTAGGGCATATCTTCCTGGAAAAAGTAGCATATCCTGCAAAAGTAAGGAAAGAAATGAAAACCTTTTATACAGCATCTCTGTTTATTTGGAGATTCAGATTGGTGTAGGCTTTTACAGATCTTCCAGTTCTGCCCACCTCAAAGGCAATTATCTCACCTCCAGCTTTGTCCTTGGACAGAATAAGGATTGCAGCAAGATTTCTTACTCAGGAGCTGATATTTCTTGAGAAATTTAATTTTATTGTTCCTTGTTATTTATGCTTCAACTGATTAAGTAAATTAAATGGCTGAAATTGTTAGAAACCAGTCTAGTACAGAGTTTAGTACCAGTTCAGTACCATCCTTCATTTTCTACTAGATGTTTTATTTTGCAAATTCATTTTTTTGATAAGGATGCTCAAGGAAAAAAGAAGAATAAAAAAATGTACTCTACTTTCATTATCAGCTTAAAAATGCAGCTCTACATCTTGAAGTCTTTACAACCAGGCTTCTTTAGTTTTTATTCTCTGTGATGGTTAGGAAAGAAATAAACACATTCAAGAGCTGGAAAATATTCCTGGTATACAATCTATTTTCAAAAGGAAGAACACAGCTCAATACTAGACATAAAAATAATTTTGCAAAAGTAGTGTCTTTAAATAAAAGTGGTTAAGCTTAAACCACCACAGCTTAAGGAAAAAAGCACTTTTCTTTGGGTTTGTTTTTTCCATTGTATTATGCACAGAGAGTTGTAATGAAGTGTTCCTGACATTAAAGAGAAGATGATGAGTAAAATGTTCTGTACATCTTCCAGCTGCTGCCAATGACAGCACAAAGCAATAAATACACTTCACATATTGACTGGTCTTTGTGAACACCTGCCAAGAGCGGAACATCCTTGAGATGAAGTCTCTGCTCCACGGTTCTTCCAACCACAAAGAAAGCAGAGGTTGAGATAAAGAAACAGAAATTCAGATAGTAATTCTGCAGCTCAGAGGGATAGGATGCTGTCGAGCTGAGTGATACCTCAGAGCTGAGACAAAGTTAAACTGGTATTACTTATCCACACACAGTGATTTTATATACGTATTATACCTGTACCTGGCTCTTACAGTGTCATCTATGAAGCATCTGTGAATCTTCTGCTGAAGGTAAGAGACACTCAGAGATCCATCTGCTCCTCAACTACATGAAAGAACAAGTCAGATTTGACTTTAATCCTCATTATTGTACATGGTCAACTGCCTGAATTTAAGATTTACAACTATATTTAGGTATAACAAAGTTTGTGTGCCTCTTACTTGGATAACCATTGGTGAATCCATTGGTGCTGGTGAGGCACAGATCACTCATCTGTTTCCACGTGCAACAACCTGATATCAAGTGAACCTCTTCATTTCTGAGTTGCTTTCTACCACAGCTCAATCAAGCTGCAGTGACAATCAGGCTGGAACCCTGCCAAGGTTTTGCAGCTGATCACACAGGACTCCACAGCTTTGGCAGGATGCTTTACCAAGCATTTTCCCCAAGAAGGAAAGCCATGACTCTCCTTACTTGGCTGTTGAATTATTAAGCTCCTGGTTTAAAAAATTTTCAGTCAGGTGAAGAGGAAATTTATGATCAACGTAAACTGAAAAAGCTCTCAGGTTAAAAGAAACAAAAAGAAACAGAAACCAAAACCCTGTGGCATTTAAACAAGAAAAGAAAGGGATTCAGAAACTTGGAAGAGATTTCTTGTCATCTAAAGATTAAATATTTCAAAACCCCCAACACAATAAGGTTAAATAAGGTGCTTTGAGAAACCTGCATATTAAGGTGGTTTCCCTATAATGAAACAGCCTAGGATGACCTATCTTTCATCTAAAGAATGTGAGTGCAAGCCCCTTTATCTTAGGAACCTTTTGTGGGGTAAAGACACAAATATTTTTTTGAAAAGAAATTAACTATGGCCAGGACTGACCAAATATCTGAGAATGTAGGCTAAGCTCTTCATGTCTTATTCCACCATCTTAAAAATATTCTATTATTCTTGAAGGAACAAGGTTAATGTCAGGAGAAGCTACCAGAATTTCTTCTAGATAGTTCAGTTGCTTTCTTTAAGGCCTAAAAGACCACTGTTTTCTGCCATGCCACGCTGAGGAACAAACATTAAAGATGCCAAGCCACAGTTTTGGATTAGCCAAAGCACATGCTTTTCTGCAAGAGTTACAAGTGTTGTGTTCTGGCTCTAGTACACAACAGGAAATTAAAGCAGAAATATCCACCAAGAATAAGACAGTATTACGAAATTTACTGTCAAGACAAAAAAATACTTGCTATGTGAACCTGCTATTTTATACTTGACAATGGCAAAATGAGAGCTCAAAGCGAAGAGCATTATATTGAGAAAAATATCTTCGCTTCATCTTAAGTATTGAAATGGTCTTCAAGTTTTCCTGAAGTAAACAAAACTGAGAAAATAGTTCTTTATTTTGATGGCATCACACTTCTGAGAAGCTGCTGCAGCGGAAGAGCAATGGAGTGTTTGTGCTCCAGTAAGACAAACAGCAAGGCTCTACATTATATAATCCAGCTGTCCATCACCCTAAAATCTGAGCACAGTTTGTAATTGTATAGAAAAACTGTTAAACATGACTAAATATCATTTCAATCCCATCAGATCCTCCTATAATTCTCTTTAGGATTCATTTTAGACTTCTAAAAACACAATATCAAGTACAGATAGTAAAAAGGCATTAATTAGCTCCATTTGTTCATTTTATGAAGCTCTACGGTGCAGCATTTTGCAAAAAAAGAGATACAATGAAGGATGTTGAAATGCATGAATCGGTATATTAAACATATTCCCACTCCTACCAACAGACTTTTAACAAAAACTGAACGCAATCCTGAACTAAAAGCAGCTATCAGGAAAAAACTCTCCCATTGTAACAAAGCCCTTACTTAAATTTCTGTTATTTCCCTTCTTCCCTTGCACACATTCATTTGTTCATCAAATTCACGGTATCAGAAGCATTTGAAGATAAGTCAGATAGATCTAGGTTCTAAGAAATACTTAAGAGAAAATCCATCCCAAATCTGCAGCCTCAAAAAAGTTCATTAAGAATATGGACATCTGAATACCATGGTAAGTGTTCCATTATACTTCTTATGAATATATGTATTTTGATATGGATTTGTTATTAATGTGGTAGCCCTGTATCATACACCAGAGTGGGCACTTATACCTCGGAAGTCCATCTGGGACCTCCTTTGCACCAACAGGGTTAGTGGGAAGCAGCTGACTTGATATCTTGAAATTGAGACCTTGTCCTTGTATTCTACACAGGGTAAATTGTTTTCTTGTTCTGATCTTTTGGAAGGGGCAAAATCTTTTCTCACAGTACTGCATGCACACAGCAATGTGAGGAAAGAAAACCATGGTGCTCTGCATCAAACGTAATTAATGTACATTTAATATGGAAGTCACTATGTAGTGACAATCAATTATTTAAAAAAAACCACATTAATTTCTGTCCCTTTCCACATGTTAATTGAATAACAACCTTTCAGAATTTGTGTTTCTATTAATGCTTCTCAGTTTGAAAATTAGAACCATTCTTGGGAACACGTTGACTTCTGTAAAGGTTTTCAGATGGTCGTTTCCTGGAAGGTGGGAGGTGACAGCTGCTGCTGCACAGTGCTTTTCTTTTGTCTCTTCACTTACTCACTTGAATGCAATTTATGTGTCCTGAATCATCCTGCAGTGGCGTTACAATTATGACAAACTAAAATTCCACTGTATATAGGCTCCCATTAATTAGCTCCCTTGTTTATATTATTTCCTTGTTAACTTTGCAGAAGGCTGTAGAATCCCACGGTCTTATTAGGCAATATTAAAAATGTACATAGAAGCCATCTCTTCATATAACATCACAAATTAAATCAGCAGCATCACTAAGCATTTGAAAATATGCATTCAGTCATAGATGCACCATGATGCATTTCTGACTTACTTCAGTCACTTTCCATAAACATTCCAACGCGTTTATTTTGACACAAATATGCATTGAAAAATACCAAAAGTGATGTGAGTAATGATAGAGCCATGCAGCTGCACAAGTGCTTATGTTAGATGTCTTTCTGCGTATATTGAAAGCTTTTTGTGGGATTATGGTTCATCAGAACACAGTACAGCAAAACAAAATTGCTATTCAATATATTATTGAAATTCAGACAGGCCAGAGATAATTGATTTGTATTAAAGGCAAAAAACACCACAAAAGCATAGATTGAAAGTGGTAGTAGAGAGGTGCTTCATGACTCAAATTCTGTTGTAGTGGAAACTTTAGATAGGCAAACTATAATTTGCTAAGTCAATTTGCACTGTGATCAAGACACTAGGGTATGGCAGCTAATAATAATTTCAAATATTTCTTTCAATAATACCTGGTTTTATTTAATTTACAAGCTTGTCTTTTCATGTCATACTACCTTCACATTTCAGATATGACCATTCTATTTAAAAAAGCTTGATAAATACATTTATAGAAATTACAGACAAGTATTAGCTGTCACCATCCCTTTAAAATGTGTAAGCTTATTTTTAGGCAGATAAATTTAAAATTAACAGATATGCATTTCCCATCAAAACAATTTACAACAATTTTATGAGTTGTTTAGATTAATTAATCCTGTAAATCTTTCATTGATAGTTTAGTAAATATGTGCTGCTTAATGGGTGCATTTAATTTAACTCCATTTGCTCTTTTTTTTCAAATCCAGTATTACCTAACATGAAGCTGATAATATTTTTGTCCAGTAATTTCTATCAAATGAAAATCAAATAAGATCCAAGCTTAGATCTTTGTGCAGTAAAATATGACAGCATTCATTTGAATTAAAGCATGGAGTGGTTTTTTTCTGTTAAAATCATTATGGATGTTCACATGATTAAATCTAAGCAGGCCACCAAGTGGTAAACTGGACTGGGGCCCAAATATTTAAAGGAAAGATCAATCCTTTGAAAGCCACCAAGAAATCTAAGTAGAGAAAGCCAAGGTTCTCACTTACCAAGATTTAGGCGACGAGTCAAAAATGATTAACTGGAATCAATTTGCACATATTGTATGCACTGTATTTAGATCACACAAATTACTTCATATTAGCAAATCAATATTTCCATTCATTGCAAGTTCCAAGACTGATTATCCCTTGCAACTCTGAAAAGACCATAGAGCATTTTTATCCATTAATAATTCACATAAAGATAAAGGCATTTTCTAGGCATATAGATTAAAATAGATACTTATAAATACACCTTTGGTTAATAGAAAAGCTAAACTAAAGAGCATTCAGGAACTTGTTTTGGAAACAGCCGAAGAAAAATTGCAGTATTGTGTTCACAGATTCCTATTCTGTTACTGAACTATTCAGTATCTTCCCTTATAGCAATCCCATTCCATTGTAAGCAGTGACTGTTATAAATAAATATAAAGGTGAGCAAAATTTGCTTACTTGGAAATGACTACCTGAGCTACATAAAAAAATAAAAAAAAAAAAATTAAAACCTCAGAAGTACCTGGTTTTTAGGCAAATAATCCAGATGGAATAACATAGCAACAATTCCTGACATAAAAATTCATCCAAATGGGGCATGCAATATAATGACATGTTGGCTGGCATGAAAATACAGGTTTTAAACAGAATGCTCTCAGTGACAATATGGCCCTCAGTACTAATATAGGTGGGTGCAGCCTCATTCTGTTTGCTGGCAGAATTGCTCTCAGCTGAAAGCTGTGAGATTGTATTAGCAGAGAGCTGAGCTAACAAGCCCACTGAGAGCTAAAGCAAATGCCTGCACATTCAGGTCTCTGCCTGTGTGGCTATTCAGCCTCCAGACCAGAGCCCTCACATCTCTCACCTCCTGAGCAAATTGGTTCTCATTCTTGGGCAAGTCACTTCATCTTTTTGCTTCCCCTCCCACCTCCATATCCTCCCCACTCAGCGCGAAAGCTCTGCAGAGCAATGCAGGCATGATTTCAGCTGGGGCTTCTAGAGGCTTCTGTAATATGAACACCAGCAATAAATCGGGAGAGGATAATAGAAGTGTCAAGCAAGTCCTAAGTGCAGCAGCAGAGCTGTAATGTACTGTGTGACACCCTACATCTAGCACCATTCTTCAAGGACTTTGCACAGTATGGTTTATTCCGCTGCAATAATAAATGTATCCGTGATGCATCTCCAAGTATTACCCAGCGTTAAAAATGAATCACAGTAATGTTACCTTCACTTCTCTCCAGCAAGAAGATAATACTTTTTTGGATGTGATACCACTCTGTACAGTTTTTGACAAACTGGAAATACTTTAGTGAAATAAGGCAGCACAGGGAGCTCATGATTCATTTTGAGGCAGCAGCACATAAAAAGACAGTGCTGAAATAAGTGTGGCAATTCAATCCATACCTATTTAGTTATGCTTGTTTATACTGCTATTCATAATGGTTCTAGATTCCTGCAGATACTTCCTTTGCAGCTCCTTCCATTCCCCATGATCAGTAGTTTCTAAGAGGTTCTTAAGGTACTGCAAGCTAAGCAGGAAATACCAGCAGGGGTGTGTATCACTAGCTCATGGAAAAATTGGAGAGCAATCAGCGTGTAATTTTTAAATATCCACTAAGTCAATGATGCTTTTTCAAAATTGGAGATACTGCTGTTGGTTCTCTCTCTCACAAATCAGTAAACCTGGTTACTGGTAATCCCATGAGTGTTAGCGTGAAGAGCATCAGTGAATCAGTTATCATTTTCTATTCATGCTGTTGCTTTTTTTCTGGATGTTTGCTCAGGCCACATTACTTTTCGTTCTATTTCAGCAGTTTGGGCTGATATAATGTTTCATGATTTTGTAAATCCATCTAAGTACCAAACATTTTCCTAAAACCTCAGTAAGTCCTGCCATATAGCTGTTTCAGTGTTACCTACTAATTTAGCAATGCTCAAAAACCACACATTTATCAGTCTCAGTGACCTCTTTATAAATCAGTGCCAACAGACATTGCAGGGAATGGCATGTTTTACCAGCATACTCTATATCTTCCCAAGAAAATTTGGGTTGTTCCCTTAGTTCCCACAACTCTACAAAAACATCTTTCTCTTCCATACTACTGATCACATCTATTAATCCTCTTGGCAGAAGACTTTCTCTTTTCTACTGCTAATAATTTTTGAAGGCTAATATGTGATTTTTCTGAGTGTGATTCTTCATCAGCTTTTGATCATTCTAATTGCCTTATTATAATCTGCTCTCCTACAGTGATAAAGGCTTTTAATGTTTCATGTGCTAGGAATGAAAGAGGAAAAAAACGTGAGCAAAAATCTCTTTTTGTTCCTGGAATATTACCACCTCCACAGTTCATAACTATTAGGGGGAAGAATTCATTTTGGCCCTCTGTTGTGTCAAAGTTTCATCCTTTCAGTGGTCCCACTGTCTCTTTGTGATTTTGTTCACTTCAGGAGCAAAATGGATTGATCATTGCTGCTCCTTTTGCCACCTATTTCGCATGCTATTTTAACATCCCAGAATAATGATTTGGACTGACTTCTTTAATTTCTCTCTGAACTGTACATCTCATGCCACTTTTTAATACAGTTTCTTGTATAATGAGAAAAGCATACCATCATTACATTTGCCCAGGATCTGAATTTTATAATCTCAGTTTTAACATTCTTTTCTTCGTTACAAGGATACACTTACAAAGTGGAGATTTAAAAACATGACTGAACGTGTGTAGATTTATCCACCATTTTGAGTTCTGGCCTTTGAGAAGTCAGAAATGGCTCCAAATAATAGTCTCTACCACCCTCCACGTTATGCTGCCTTTGAATTTCAGACTTCAGAAGCATACACCAGAAGTTTCCAACCAGTGCCACCAAATTTCTCATTAAAAAACTTTCCAGATCATCTTCCAATTATTTTGTAGCCCATTTTATTCAAAAGCATACAAACTTAACCTTGCAATTTTTTAATCTTTTTTTCTTTGTCAGTAAACCAAAACTGCTCATGGAAACATGCTGGCCTCAATAAATACTTTCTGTAGAAGGACTCCTCAGGTTCATAGTGGAATTAGTGCTCAAAACAAAAGGCAAAGTAAAAGATGCAACACAGAGAAACAAAAACACTTCTGCCCAGGTATAGTCCAAGCCCATTAATTCCCAGGAGATTATCCTAATTTAAATTAGAGAAATAGTCTGCCAATAGTCCCATGAATATTTATTTTTAATAACTCCAACAGTAGAAGAGGAAGAACAAGATAACAGCACCGGCTTTACAGTACTGCAGCAGAAGTGTTCAGTGCTTGGCAGGAAACCTGGGTTCCAGTTTGGTTTTTTTCTTTCTTTCTTTTCTTTTTTTTTTGGGGGGGGGGGGGGGGGGGGGGGAGGGGTTGGGGGTGTTGGTTGGTTGGTTTTTTTCAGCCTAGAGCATGTTTTAGAAGGTAATTGGAACACTTCTTCCTTACTGATGGTTGCTGAAGTTTTACAAGTCTGAAGAAGGGGCGTGGCTCCAGGTCTTTTGAATGCCAGGATATGGAAGGTATGTTCTGGATATGAGCCTCTCTCTGTCACCCCTTTGTAAAGCTCCTATTTTGGACAACTTTTCTGCTGTATAGAAGTTAAATGTTCTATTTGGACAAGAGAGAACCAAATGTTACGTGGTGTGGTGGCTACAGCATCTGCCTAGGAGATTTGTATCCAATTATCAGGTTCAGAAAAAAGGAGCAAGAAGAAATTATTTGAAACCTATTTTCAACATTTCCTGTCTAGAGCAATTGTCAAGAGCAATTATCTTAGAGAATTAGCTAGCTACTATGTACAGTGTCATAACAAGGCTGTGCTGTACTGGGGAAAAGGAAACTCTACTAACTAGGTCTGCTCCAAATATGGTAATCTCACATCTTTCCTTGCAGAACAAAACCAGTGAGCACACTTAGGATTTTATTTTTTTACTTTGTGTAAATCTTTCAGTGACATAATTATGCTCAGACTAAAAATTCCAAAGCATTTTGAAATTTTGTTGTCATAGTATTCCTATTTTAGTTCTTCCTGTTTCATCAAATTAAAAAAAACAGATTTTTTAATATTTAATTGCATAATAATGAATTATTATTATTATGAGCCAAAGGAAAGTTAAATGCACATTGAACTTGTCAGTCCAAACACTAAAATCGCATTGTTCTCACTACAATTATTCTGCAGGTCTACTTAATTTAATAGTTCAGACCTGTATTAACACTTTTAAACTGATCTGCAACAAGTTTCTTGTGATTTAGCTTAAGTAAGAAATCTACTTAAGGTAAATCAATATAAGCCTTTTGTAAAACCATTTAGGTTTACATGAGGGCTTCAGGATTGTTACTAAATTGATTAATTTAAATGTGAGTTGAGTTAAACTGATGCTGCTTTTGTGTGGAGAAAAGGCCTAAAGGGTGTGACATAGTGTCTTATCTGCACTGATTCCGTACCTATATTTAATGTTTATTAGATTTTTAATCTTGTTAATGTTATGGCCTTCTTCTGAATGGGGAAAACACCAACCTTATTTACCTATTCCATGATCTATCCCTTGCTCAAAAACAAGTAATCCCTTAAGAATCGCTGATCAACTCCCAAAATAAACTTTACTGATTGAAGTGGCAACCAAACTGCTTAGTCACCTGACCTGTCAGGATAATGAGTAGTGCATTGCTCAAAGAATGGTTTCCATCAAGGCCACAAATGGAAAACAAACACCCTATAAATGGCAGATCTAGTGACAGCTTTAAGTACCACTGGTCACAATTAGGTGCTCTCTGAGGTGGACCAGCAGAGCTGTGATGGGATTACAAACCACAAGCTGTTCACATGTAGAGAAAATCACACCTGTTGGATCCTGCAGGACACAGCATGAAAATGGCCAGGTAAATTACATACCCTTAAAATGTTGTGGTATAATCAGAATGGGTATGAATGTCAGGAAGCCCTTCAGATTGTTTCTTACATTTAATTTCACTTTCTTTCAGTGTTCAGTCCCCCCAAAAACAGAGAAGAATGTGTTGATCTTCCTACTAATTAATAGAACAGTGGAGTTCTTGTGGTGCCAAAGACTCTGGATTCTGGCCCTCACATACATTTATTTCTAGTTGTTTTGGTTTTTGTTTTTTTTTTTTTTTCCTGGGATGTTCCCCAGCTTGACTTTTTCCAAACACAAAGGAGAAACCCTCTTTTATAATTTTATAAGATGGGAGGTATGACTTTAAAAGTCTAAAAAATAACAACCTCTGCAAAGATTAGCTACTACTGCATTTCTGGGGAGTTTCCTTCCCCTGCTTCTCATGAGTATTTGGAGGGGTTTAGGATTTTCAATGAAAGTAAAACAGTATCAGAATTACTTGGAAACAGTTCTGGTTTGATTTCCCCCCTTAGAAAAGACAGTGATCATGAAACCATGACCTTCAAAACCCTAGGACCTCAAATCTGTGGAACAAACTTCAACCAAAAAGAACTGAAGGCCTCTAGACACATTTTCCTGAAATTAAATGACTTTGTCATGACATATAAGCAGATTCATTGAAAGACTGCTGTGATATTTCCAGGTATGTCATCGTTATCATCACATTTTTCTGTGCAACAGCATGGAATAATGCATAGAAATAAACATTCTTCTAACACTAAGTTAAATTCAGAGAATAAATATAAGGATGTATTTCTACTGTGGCAGCTGTGGTTTTGTGAAAAAAACCTAAAATGTTCCTCTCTTACATCTTTTGTAATAGATAGCCATGGAGCCAGCTATGCAGACAGGGGAAAAAAAGAAAAAAAAATAGAAAAAAAAGGAAAAAAATTAAGAAAAAGGACAGTAATAATTGATCCACAGCTATGCCATATATTGTGCATTAACAAATACCTTCATATTTTAACGAATGTGTTCTAAGTAATAACCATTTATACACAACTGTAAATGTATGCAATACATTCAAAAAGTCTAAAGACATGTTCTTTTGTCTGGATTGCTTACCAGCTACCAGTTATTAATATTCTAATAAGGCTCTTATACCTCTAATGTCAGTGTGGGACCAGAGTGCCTTTCTATTAGTGCATTAAGCTACATGACTAGCATTTTTCTGTCTTTCTGCCCCCAGGTGGAAAATAGCATGTATTTAAAAATAATTAATATTTTATTTTTTTATCTATGACGTGCATGCACTTTCACTAAGAAATGCAGACAGAATCTGTCACATTTTACCGTATTGAATTTAAAGTACTAGACAAGCCAGGTGTATTAAGTACACTTATATGCTGAACTGGTGGAGAACAACAGCTAGAAATGTCTTGAGGAATATACTTCACGCCTTCAGGAGCAAATAATTTTCATTATCCCTGTTCCAGAGTAACCGCTGATGAATATTTTGGATGGATTTTCAGATGCACACAGTATTGGCCAAACTTTTCTTCAGCTGGGAGTTTTATCACATACAGCAACGGGAGCAGGATTGGGCCACTGCTTTGTGCATCTGCGAACTCCAGGCTCTGAAGAGAGTGTGAGAGCACAGCAGAGAGCCCAGAAGTCCCTGGCTGGCTGCTCAGGGACCTAATTAATCTGCCCCAGTTCCATCCCAATCTGATGCTGTGCTTTGTTCCCCTCCCTATGTGCAAACTGCAAATTTCTTCCCCGCTATGCCAAATGTAGCCACTGATAGAAGTAGGGTGTTTCTCACTGGCAGCTACAATTAACTTCACCAATTGCTGGTTTATGGATGGAAACTGGAACATTTCAAAGGAGAAAACATTTACATGACTTCCCACTAAGGTTACGCCAGAACATCTGTGAGTTACCCAAAGAAACCCTGTGGCTGTATTTAACTGTGCTATTTTGTGTATTACGCTCACTATTCATGATTACCACTTTCTTATTAAAATCCCTTACTCCCCCTTTTATTTCCAAGGCATAAGCATCTAAAGATTTTAAATCTCAAATGTAGAATGCATATCTTAGTCAGGTTTAATAGGAAAATTTACTCCAAAATGGATTTTCTGCTGGCTCATGACATAAACATCATTTTACTAACGATGCTAGTAACTTAAATTTGGATTAGACCTGTACAACTTTTTTGACATTGCAAGGAAAGCATGGAATCACATATTTGAAAGATCAGTGCAGTTTGAAAAACCTGTGCAGTTGTCAAAACCATGGGTCCTTCCAGTGTGCTTCTAGCATTTGCTTGGGAATCAGATTCCCAAGAACAGACTATACAACTCAGAGGCCAGGGAAATGTCACACTGTTACAGAGGAAACTACTGTACTATTCAGCTAACCTACCAAGATTCCTATAAATGGCAAATACAAAATTTATTCCTGCTTAATTTTTTATGCAGATATCTCCATTTTTCTCTTTTTTTAAAAAAAAAAACACAACCAAACAAAAAAAAAGATGAAAAATTTCTTCATAGCGAAGTATCACAAACTCAACAGCAGGAAGATGTAAAGAGCTCCATTAACAAGGAGTTTTTAAGAGGGTGATCTGAATTATGCAGCAGCCTGACATTCAGAGTGCTGACATTCATCACTGCAGTGGTGTACACAACCCATTACTGCACACGTTCTCAGAGCCCCATCCCCAAAACACAGCAGCCATTTCAAAATTATCTCTCTAGAATCTAACTCCACCAATTTATATTTCTATAGTCTAGAATGACAAAGTTCTGAACTGTATTTCTCCTTCACACACCAAGACCTGTTCACAGAACTATTTTTTATATCAAAAATGTGGTATTATCATTCAAATACATTGTTTAATATCATTCATTGTTACAATACTATCATGATTAGCACTTCCAGAGAACTTCTGAGCACAGAAAGACTGTGTGTTTTTTTAATGTATGTTTATCTTCACTTCCCCTTGTATCTACACTACAATAAAGTCATCTAACTGTCTCATGGCTTCCCTTTTTAACCCACCGTGCTCCACACCACCTTGACAAGTACCGCTGTGCCTTTTCCACCAGCCAGCACACAGCACACACAGTCACCAGACAATTATTTTCGTGCTGACTGACCTGCTGCCTGCTACCACCCAGAGTATAAAACAGCCGAGTTGTTTCTGTATTTCCCTTAGAGCATGGGGAGGACAAACATGTGGCTTTTTTGCTATTTTGTCACTGTTCTGGCTTTTCACGAAACTTGAAGTTTCAAGATTCCTACCTTAGTTTCACACCAGCTGAAGTTGAACAGCTGGTTCAAAAGCTACTGGGGAAGGATTAGCAGAGGAGCAATCAGACAGCCTTCACCTCTGCCCTGAAAAAGAGAAGAAATACCAGGATCATTCAGTGGTTCACCAGCAAGGAAAGTCAGCAATCATACAGCTCCTTTCTAGCAGGGGAAACCAGAAGAATCTCACAGTTATTCATAATGAGGTCAGAATTTTGTCAGACGAACGTGAATATGTTCAGAATTATCTCTGTTTCAAAGACCAGAGATCACCCAGTCCTGTCATTTTCCCAATACTTAATAGTGCAGATTTTTAACAGCAGAGAACTAGGACAGCAATCCCTTCAGTGTTAAGCTATTATCTTTCTGAGTCAGCTATATTTGTGAGCTTTAAATTCTGTTATTCTTGATTAGTCGGTAATCAAGAAGTGAAAGGGCATATCCAAACACAGTCTTTTGTTTTATTTCTAATCTCAGAAAGGGATTTAAGTCTAAGCATGTCTTGTTTATAGTCAAATGAGCCAGCTAGCCTATGAAATTAATCACATATCTGATATCAAAATTAGGTCCAGAGCAAAAGTGGGAATGACGTGGTGGTTAAAGGAGGCTGACCTAGGATGCAGGAACAGCCAAGTTCATCTGGGGTCTTCTGATTAATTTCTCTCACATGCCCAAAGGTAAATCACTGTGGTGGAGGCACACCAAGACATTTACATATGCAAGCTCTGTTTCACTCAAGAAAGTTTGAGAGACAGACAAACAGTACCTGAATAAAGGTACACTCCAGGTGTCATTGTTCATCCAGCTTTTAAAATGTTTTTTTGCCTCCCTAAAATGGGTAATATATTGTTTGCCTGACACATAGAGGTTTTGAGAAGAAAAATAGATTCAGACAGTGTAGGTATGCAAAGTGCAATCATATCTTGGCAGAATCCTCAACAAGTAAGAATAAAAGTAATGAACTCCTCAAGAGTACGTTTTTGGCTGCTCATAGGGTGCAAAGAACTTCTAACTGTGTTAACATCACTGGACCTGATCCAAATCCTGATGAAGAAAAAGGACGTTTTTATTGGAACTTAAATAAATTTGAGCATGATCAACCCTCAGTTAACTATGTATAGGTCCTATCACACTCTTTTAACAGGGGTGCACAGATCACCTCTGTACTGCCAAGTGCAACAAGACCACAACAAAAAGACCACACCCTAATGAGGGTGTTTAATCACTTCATCACCAATTTAAATATTATTTTCTCTCATATATTGACCATCCTTAATTAAAGGACAAATTTGTGCAAATACTTCAAACCTACAACATCAGCAAATTTAACTGACATTAGGTTAAAGATATGTTTGAATTCCAAAGTTATTCAAATCTGTTGGCAAATAAGGATGATATTCTAGAAATCAAAATGTCATAAAAATGTATGAAGGCAATACATTTCATTATACTTCAGAGAAAATATTTAATTTTGGTTCTTAGGTTTTTTTACTTACATTCATTATCCCAAAACCTCCAAGACAATAAAAGTAGCAAGGGGAAAAGAATAAAACAAGGTTGTTTGTATGGCCATAATCCAATCCTTTGGTAATCAATTTCGTGCCTAAATAGCAAAAACCACTTTTATTATTTTACCAATAGGGTAAAAATACAAGTGCAAAGATATATAAAAAATTTAAAATCCATATTTTTATTAATAAGAAATCTCAAAAACTTTCATTCAATAAAAAATTCTTAATACAATTTTTAGACACAGCAGATTATTTAAACCATGTTTGGACCAGAATACTTTTATTTTAAAAGATAAAGCAGATTTTTCAACGTTGGTTCTATTCCTTCATGATTTTTTTTTTAAACTGTAGTGTATTTTTAAAATTAGAATCCAAAATCTACAATAACTAATACCATAGGTAGAGTGGGAATGTCTCGTTTTTCATGTTATATTACTTCTTCAGCATTATTATAAGTTCAGCCTGCCTGATGTGAGTCTAATTCTTTACTCAATCTTGGGCTAAGTCCCACTGGAAAAGTGGGATATTGTGATTATTAAAAAAAAGCAGAGAAAGAAGATACTAAAGGCTCCCTGCTAATGAGTAGGAAAGAAACATGCCAATCTAAAGTGGAGCATGTCTAAATTGAACTGCTAAACAACAATTCTTCATCACAAAGAGAGATACTTTTTGATGTTCATAGATTATAAATTAAGAATGAGCCAAATATTGATAAGATAAATCATCATAATAATAAAAATAAAAATAATACACAATTTGGAATTTATAATGTTTGACTACTTCTGCTACAGCCTTTGACTGAACAAATGTGATTCAGGTCTCTGGTACATTCACAAAATATTTGAAAAAATAGATAAATAATGAAGGTCCAGTAAGATAAAGCTAATTTTATTAATATTATATCTACTTCTTAGCGGATTAAAATAATTCTGCTTCAGTGAGAGGGAATGTTGTGCTGTAGAGTGGGATGTAAAAACAAGAGCATTGAAGTGATCAAAAATAACTGCAATTGTGCAGACAAAATATTTAGAAATGACAGCTTTTCAAAGTTGTTT
This sequence comes from Sylvia atricapilla, assembly GCF_009819655.1. Classification (NCBI taxonomy): domain Eukaryota; kingdom Metazoa; phylum Chordata; class Aves; order Passeriformes; family Sylviidae; genus Sylvia; species Sylvia atricapilla. Next base: position 65,734,126 of record NC_089143.1, read on the forward strand.
GGGGTAGTTGGGGTTTTAAACTCCAGGAACTCTTACTTAGACCACTTGTACTCACAGAATCTTAATTCCATGCAAGTTAGAAAAAGTAAATGATGAAGAAAAATGTCTTTGGAGACTGTCTACAATCCAAATTCTCTAAAGACTGATGCCACAGAATCAGCTAAAATATTTGTGCTTGCAATATTGTCGAACAGACATCATCTTATCAGCAGATTTCAACACATTCTACCAAGGAGAAAAACTTTTAGATAGAGGAAGTCACGGAGGAAAAAGTAAATGGAATGCCTATAATTAACTAGTCTATTCCTATGGCAGAGGTAATAGTAGCAAATATTGTTTCAAAATTCACATTTTTGTAAAGCATTGTTTCTAAATTGCCATGAGGAAACTTGTGCTACTTGACAGAAGTAGCACAAGGACTGGTGGAACTTTAGACATAGCTACATTTATTAGATGACTGCAAAATATCCCTGAAGCACTTGAGAACCTGGGGGAAATAAAAGGAAAAAATAAAAAAAAGAAGAACATTTTTACCTTGCTTCCCACAAATACAGACAGACTCATTGGTGATGCAAGGAAGGTCTCTCAGTCTTTGCATCATCTGCACATTGGTGATGTTAATTCCAGACCACTGGCAACTGTCTGGTCACCCCTGACTAAGAGCATGAGACCTGTGACTGCTTGGTGATTACTCATAACTTGTTCAGCCTCTCTTCATCCATACACTATGTGCTGAGACAATTCTGTACTCTTCTAGCTGCTCCATCAAAATTCCTTGCCCTCCCAAGTCCCCTTTTGCCATAAAAAAAAAGCATCCCTTACTTCAGCTGCTCTCTCAGACCTATCAACCCAAACCATAATCTCATCAAAAAGGTGTCATATCAGCTTTACAGTATCTGTCTTCCACAAGTCTAACAGTTATTATTACCCTTATTTCACTCTTTATAATTGAGTCTTATATCAGCCATGCCATTATTTTGCCTAAGATGCATGTCAGTCTGACAGGCCTGTAATTACCATTGTACCCTCTTTCACCCTTTCAAAATATCGGCTCAACAATAGATTTCCTCTCATCTTCTGGGTTTTTCCAGTGCCAGTTTTATTGAAAAGCAAAGGCAGTGATCCTCTGGGACAGATTTTCTGTAACATTTGGACATGCTATAAAGAAACGTTGATTTTAAGAGGTCCAAGGTTAGGTCCATTTCCATCCTCATTAATTGTTGAAACAAGGCATTTCAGCTTCAGCATCATCATCATATGGCTATCACCCTGTCCATGTTCCACAGAGAACCAAGAGGAACATTTTGGATCAGCATTAACTTTGAATTTTATGCATTAACCTGTAGTAAGCTCCATTTGGGAAAGGCAGCAAGTTAGACAATAAGGGAGCAAGAGATGATTACACTTGCTTGGGGAGTAAAAAGAGTTGCAAGAAGAGAGTATCAGTTTTCTAGAAGACAGAAAAAGCAAAGTTGGTTGCTTCCCAGGGCAAAGACTACCAAGGAACCCTAGGGATTTGAAGAGACACAACTTGGCAGATTAAGGAGAAAAGGATCAAGGTACAAATAAAAACCTCAAAATGAAACTTCGAAAATCACAAATCTTTACATAAGTAATTTTTCCCCCTCATTCCTAGTTATTTACCACCTTACAACTGCCCTGCTACTGCTGACCCCTCCTTACTTCTGCTCAATTTCTCTGGCAGCACTTTCCTGTGCCTCCTAAAACTACCCAGAGGAGATCACTGAAGACACTTGAGCTGGGAAACTCAGTATCTGAGCAAGAAGGGAAAAAAAAAAAAAAAAAAAAAAAAAAAAAAAAAAAAAAAAAAAAAAAAAAAAAAAAGAGAGAAAAGCTGGACAAGTTAACACAGAATTCAGACAAGTATTTTGTTAGCCAAGTAACAGAAATATTTGTTGACTTTCTCTGTTTTTCCTGTATTATTAAATACATTTCTGCCTTTTCCACATAGTAACAAGCCAGTACCAGCATTACTATTTTATTTTCACTTTAAAAAACTTATCAAAGTCTTTAATTAAATGGTCATTTCTTTGTGTATCCTTCAGCATCCTTTACAAACGTCTTCAATTCCTAACTTCTCATTTATATTCATTTATTCTTTGCAATCTATTTGCCTTTTTTCCCCATTTGTTTCATTATATATTACAGCTGCTTTCTGTCCCCCTGTAAGCCAGGATAGTTTTCAGCTGCTGAAAAATTTTCATTAAAAAAATGCCAATGAAATGACCCTGAAACATTTCACTCAAGACATCCCTAGTTTGAAAAAAAACTTTTGTCAAAACCAGCAGAGGATTCAGAAAATAAACTCAGATGGGATTCCTTGGGACTGCCACAGGGCCACACACTCATTCTCTCTTCATAGCTCTGGGGAAGATACAACAACAAAACCAAAAAAAAAAAGCAAAACCAAAACCCACACACATAACAAACAAACCAACCTCAAACCATTCCACAATTTAAATTCTCAGTGCTTAAAAACAAAGGAATGTGTTTCTCAAACATTTTCAAAGCGGAGACACCTGAATAAGGACTGCAAAAATACAAAATCACAGAACAAAGAGTCTGGGGCTTAGTCTACGGTTGTCTGCATTACCAGAGCTTTCTCAGTTATCCACAGCTCACTCTGTTCCAACATTCTGTATTTTTTAATTTGTTCAACTAACTCCTCGAACGTCTCAGAAGTGATGGTTGTTTCTGTGGCTGAGAGTGACTGACAGGAGCTGTGCAGGCACACGTGTAATGAATGTCACAGATAACACAGAGGCCTCCTCAGAGAATGCCACTGGGACAGACAGCTTGTCTTCTGGCAGTTTGTAAATAGCAATCCACCGGGAGTTACACGGATTTGAGTTACAAGTCACTTCGCTCCTGCCTGCTCTCCGTGGGAGTCAGGAGAATAAACAAGTGCTTTTCATCATGGCACTTCCCATCCAGTGGAAGACAGTGCTCAGAGCAGACCCTTTCAAGGGACAAGCTGCATTTTGCTTTATCGACACCCCAATCGTGTAGCTAAGACTGCAGCTGCAGCCAAACAGTCATCACAGACCTGGATTCCCACAAGAAGGCATTTCCACCATGTGGCTATTCTCTCCTCTTTTGGCCATGCCGAGGGAAATACAAGCTGGATATCAGGAGAAAGTTTTTCACAGAAAGAATAATAAAGTACTAGAATGATCTGTGCAGGGAGGTGGTGGAGTCGCCATCCCTGGATGTGTTTCAAGAAAGACTGGGTGTGGCTCTCAGTTCCATGGTTTAGTTGAGGTGTTAGGGACTCCATGACCTTGGAGGTCTCTTCCAACCTAGTGATCCTGTGATTCTGTGAAATGTAGCACACATGCCATCCACAAATGGTGGATGGGATCGTGAAGGTAAAGTCTTTTAGATATTTATTAACATGACTTTTACTGCCTATTTTACTGAGTTATGCCTGGGCACAAGAGCAGACAGTTCAACAAGAACTGTCTTCATCAACATCACACATCCATGCAGGCAGCATGTTTTGAAGCTAAACTTCCTATTCAGAATAATATGCATTTTTTTTTCTTTTTTTTTTTCTTTTTTTTTTTTTTCCTGCTTTGTTTCACTTACTGCCTCTTTCTGCTATGAGAAAAGCAGAGCAAAGATGAGCAGCAGGACCTGGAGTTTTATGCAGTGAAACACGGATACTAGGAAAGCCTTGGAGTGCACACACAGTAGCTGTCTTTTGGCCTGGATGTCCCTAAGACAGCTGACAGGTGTGACAGAGTTGTATTCTCTAAAGATGTACCCAGGAAAAGGCACTTTCAGAAAAATCCCTGCGCACGGAGGTTGTGTGAGAGGCCAAAGCCAGCAGGTGGCACTCGGAAACATGTGCCAGAGCCTGCATGAGAGCAGGATTTTCTGCACTACACAACTGCTATTTCTCAGCAGTACCTTGTCTACGTAACCAGACAGACACAAACAAACGTGGAAAATAAATCTGTTATGCAGAGAGTCTGATTTTTAACCCAATATCAGAGAAACATCTACGAACTCTTAGTCCCAAGTGAAATAATTGTGTCACTGGCATCTCTAAAATCCCACTCACACAACCCAACCAGAAAAATTCACATACTTTTGTTCCATTTTTTTCTTCTCTTTATGTCAGTGCGATTTCCCTGCACAAAGAGTATTTCCATGCCTGATTACATTTCTTCAGTCTCCGGAGAGGGAAAAAATTTTATCAGTCTTCTGTAACATGGGCTTGGAATTCTTTTTCCACTGCCTTCAGTGTTCAGCAGTGAAATATCAGAACACCTGCAGGCAATTGTACCTATTCACTGAAGATTACAATTAGTTTTCCAACATTTTTGCTGCTAACCCCTGCCTGTTCTTTCAACACATAGCCACTTGCTCAAATTAGCAGGTGTCCAAGTGGAAAACTAAAGCTTGTCTGAAAGTTTGTCTGTGTTGGCAGAAATTTGCCGCTGCTTTATTAATGATTAAACCAAGATTGCTTCGGTTTGCGATAAGGCATCACCAGCCTTGTCTGTCACTAAATAACAAGTCAGTGCTGCCTGTCATTCCTAGAAAGACACTGAATCTAAGGCTGCCACTTTAAGCACAGGTCTCATTATTAATTCTCTTTCTTCCTCAGCCTGTTATCAAAATAGACTCCCTTTCATATGTCACTTTTTTTAAAAAAAATTTAAAATTCGACATTTACAGGTTGTTTTTTTTTTCTCCCATTATTACACTCTCTGCAGGGAAAAAAAAAAAAAAAAGAAAGAAAAAAAGGCAAATCTAAAAAAATTGAGAGGTTGAACAATATTGCTAAAATTTGTTCCTATACTTTTATGATTTCTTTCTAAGTCTGTGTCCTACAATCTATAGAGTACCCTATATGTAGGTCATTAAGAACAAAGCCCATACTTAACACCGTTTCTGAAAAACTGGCCATATGACTGATCCAAGCAAAATCTCTGAAGTGGCAAGACAGACAAGCCAACAGAAAAGTCATAATAGGCATAAAGCAAAAAAAAAATTCTTACATCTCTTTTATTTTTCTTTTTAAAATATGACCCTTATTGGTCATCCAGTACTAGGGCATAATCAGCACAAAAAGCCCAAAATAACCAAATACCCCTATTCTTTCCCATCCCTGAGAAATCCAGTAAGTACAAAACTCTTCATTCAGATTTACACAGTAAACAGTTTATGAAATAAAACCCTAAGTTCAGAAGTACTTGAAGACATAATAGTTTATGCAGTGTTTCATGACATTTTACACTCCCAGGCACAATGTTATTGAATGTGTCTCCTGATAAGAGGAGGAAATGCTCCATGCTTAGATTTAATTTTTTAAGAGCTAAGAACCTGTATTTTCTTCCCTCTTAATGACCAGATAGGATATTTCAGAGGTGTTCCTTCTTTTTCTTCCAACAAGAGGGCTAAATAAAGAAAACATGGTTATATTCAATCTGTCCTCTTGTTCTTATTAAAACAATTAGAGTTTATTAATCTTGAGAAGCCATGGGAATTTTTTTTTATTTTATTTTCTCCTTTTTTTTTCCTAATTTTTATTATTAATTCCAGTTCAACACTCATGAATAAGCAAATAAATCTAATTGTAGTTGAGGAACTTGTTAGCTGGTCTTACAAAGTGCAGACTATTTGGGGGTGTGCCAGAACCAAATTTTACAGTCTTGATAAAATTAGTCTCAACAGTGAAGAGATCATTTTCTTCATCATTGAGTCAGAGATCTGGCACAAGAATTGGATTTCAAAGGCAATATTCAGAAATTGTCAGCCTCCATGGAATTGTCACGTACTCCTGACTTTTTATGTTTTGCAAGTTTTGTCTTAAAAAATATTACTGTCCCAATTACTCTGCTGCTCTTGTATCACATAAAATTTTAGTTTAGTTAAAGATGAAACAAATAAGCTTTTGAAATATTAATTTTTATTGTAAAAGAGAACAAAACCACTTTTGCATTTCCTCTTTCTCCGACTTTTAAAGTGACATATTCTTTCATGGAGATATTATTCATGTTACCGTTAGATTACATACTTTGCTCATAGCTATGAATTAAATATTAAGTAAAAGTGAACTGCATTTTAAACATTAATTAGAAATTACATACCTACTGTACAGTGGATGGCAGGAAGGACTACACGTTGATCTGACTATTTTAATTAATTCCAGCTGGCTTAATTACACAGCTTGATTTCTTTTTTCTTCTTTTTTTTGCAAGTGGATGGTAAATCTTCAAAAATTCTGCAAGTCTCCTAAGATTGAAAATAAACCCACTATACATTAGAGAATGCAGAATGGCACAATATTAGTGATTTACAGAGAACATATTGTAGCTAGTTAGGAATTTTTCCATTGGTAATCAGGCCATTTCTGGGGAAAAAAAAAAACCCATACCAAAAAAAAAACCCAACCAAAACAACCACAAAACCAACCCAATCCTCAGAATCAATTTTATTGTCCTTTTCTGTGTTCCTGCATTTAAAGAAAATTCAAATTTCAAAAATCTTAATATATGACACCTTTTAAAATACAAACACATCGAATCATTATTATACCTATCTACATTAAATATACTTGCACATGAAAATAAAACTATGTGCATGCATGCATCCCTGTTCTGAACTGTCTAGAACACAGACTGATAGGAATACATCCTGCTCCTAACAGTCCTACAGAGTTAAGTGACCAGGATCCATCCACGTGTCCACAAAGAAAAAGCTTTTGAACAGATGAACCAAGGCACAAGGATGTTTTCAGACTTGGCTAAGCAACACGTTTTCACTATAGTCAGTGATAGTAGCTGGAAGTCTGGCTTCATCATTTCTAAAATAACTGCCTTGATTAGAGAAGTAGAAAAACAACATAAACACAATATTAGCATAGGAACTTTTATTAGAAGGTTGGGATCCATAACGAGGGAGATTTTTGTGTTTTCCCCCAGTTGGAAAGAGTTACAAGTGCTTATAGGACTCTAAATGGAAAGCATTTTTTTAAGTTATAGAAGGTTTAAGGCAATTTGTCTTTCCTAATCTGTGGGTGTGTTGTTTTGGTTTTTTTTAACAGAAAGTTTTACAAGCCTTAGACAGAGTCAGTAAATGACATGGGTGTCTGAATATATTTGCACGGGCTGCAGCTGCACATAACACGTTGACATTTGGAAAAATATTGTTTCTTTTAATCAGATTTTTTATCAAAGGAGTAGAGCCCTTCATTCTAAGATGAGTGACTATAATTAGATGGTTTTCCAACCAAATCCTCCTACTGTCCCAGCTTTTAACACAATAGTAAGTTATCTACTCATAGAATAAGCCCTGCACCAAGCTAATGAGATGCATAATAAATGCATCATTAATTTATGCTAGATACTATTCTGTTCCTTTCACATCTCTTGTCGTTATCCTCCCACAGCACTCAAGTTAATTCTAATTGACGGTTTCCACCAGCAAATTAAAAAACAATATACTCCAGACCATAGTGATGAAAAATATAGAGAGTAAAACAATATGTTCTAAGAGAACCCCACACTTTGTTATCTTTATGGTGCAGAATGAAAGACAAATTAGCTAAAGAATGCTGTGCAAGTCTTTTTATTGCTTTTTATGATAATAAGAAGATATTCTTTATTTGTTTTGATTGGATGGTACAAATTCATTGTCCTGTTAGAAATTATTGATATGGCTGAAAGTCAGCACTACCAGATTTAATACTTACAGGTGTTTCCTTCTGATAGTTTACATTTACAATTTAAATTGCATTCTGAAAGCTTAAATGACTAATCCTCAATTTGTAGGCACACTCCTCTATGAAAAGTATAAATCCCGTGTCAGACACCTTTTTTTTTTTTTTTTAAGTACACTATTGGTAAAGAATTTTTTGCTTGTACTGTGGAGAGAGAATTACAAAGTTTTGGGGGGGAGACTGAGGCAGAGCCAGCCTGAGGGCCATGCTGGGGCCATAACAGCATCTATATAAATGTACAGTACAGACACATCTTCACAGAAAACTAAAGCTTCAGCATGTATTGCCCAGCACTAGGGGAAGATCTACAAAATCTTTCACATGAGCCACTCCACTGTCCCCCATCCTTCTGACACTGGACTACAACAGCAGCTCAAATCCATTTTACACACAACTTTTCAGATGCTTTCTTCAAATGACTGTTCCCCCTTTCTTCCTTCTGCTCATATTCCCTTCTAAACCCCATGCCAGGCAGCCTGGACCTCTGGCACTGCTCTGGCACCAAGTGTAGTGGTACATCTGATACCTTTAGGAAGCTGTCTGTCCTCTCCATAGCTCAATCTCATCTCAAATTGTAACCATGGCATTATACTTCTGTACAGGGCTATTACTAGAAATCAGCATGGAGTCCAAGCAACTGGTTTTCAACTGGTTCTCAGTTGGCAAAAAGATTAACTGTATTGATGTTCTGGTTACAGCTTCAAACTGAAAGAGAGTTTGATTAGATTAGATATTCATAAAGGTTCTTTCCTGTAAGGATGGCCCTGGCACAGGTTGCCCAGAGAAGCTGTGGATGTCCCATCCCTGGAAGTGCTTAAGGCCAGGCTGATATCTAGCAGAAGGTATCCTTGCCATGGTTTTTAAGGTCTAATCCAACTCAAACCACTCCATGATTCTGTGATGTTATTTTTATTTAATTGCCTCCTACAATCTATACCCTTACAGGACAATTTTACTGTTTTTACTCCTTTCCTGTTATGCCTTGTCAGTAGTAGCCTAGTGCTCTTACTTAGGTTTCCTTTGCATATCTCTATTTTTCCTCAGGCACATATTAGCCAGAGATAAAGAGTGCAGATTTACAACTCACATGATATTTTTCTAACATTTTTCTAAGAATTCTATAAATAAGTAATAGAAATAGTAGTTTTCACAGTTAATAGTATCTGATATTTTCATAAAATGCTGTTCATTTACTATCATTATTAACACTGCCTCTGACCAACAAAAGAAGTTATAGTGACACATGAACTTATACAATTTCAGCAGATTAACAACACAACACCAGCAGGATACCATTAAGAGGAAAAAAATGCCACATCTTGAAAAATAGATCATAAACTGATAAGGAGCCTACAGCTCCCAAGCCACACTTGGGGCAGCCACAGGCCTTGATTCTTCTGTCAAAGTTTATCAAAGGAAAGGAGCTGTAAAGGGGAAGAGCACTCTATAGGCTTGCAGGGGCAGCAAGTGGTCATTTCAGGTTACTGCTGGGAAAAGGAAGTATTTTTAATATTTTAATTTATAATATTCACTTTTAGCACACAATATTTTAAAGAGATTCTTGAGCACTTCTTACAATTTTATTATTTTTTCACTTTTATTGTTTTAATGCCCTCTGAGAACCTTGAAAATCCAATGTCTCTTCCTATTAGTTTTGTCTTTTTCTATTTAATACACTTGTTTATCTGAGTTTCTTAGCAAGTCTCAAATTAACATCTTTATCTTTCCCTGTCCCTTCCTTATTTGGAAAATCTGTCTTGCTTCACATGTGGGGGATAATCTTCCAGGAAACAGTACAGCACACCTCAAAGCTCAAAAAACTTCATCCTGACTTCCCAGAGCAAGACAAAGACCTGAAGAGTCACTTCAAAATATTAACAGCATCAAAGGAACAGCAGTAAATGATAAGAAAACAAATGCTCATTTCAGATTGCTTGGGTCCAGACATTCTAGCATTAAAATTTAGATTGCTAACCTAAAACATCAGAGCTCACAGTTAGTAGAGGCAACCTTGAACTCCAACTACAGAATTAAGGAAAAGATACCAAACCCAGAGCTACAGTCCTGAAATACTTAACTCAGCACCTGCTTGACTTGAAGGCCCCTAAAGCCATAATATGTGACATGTAGGATTTCCAAGCTATATTCTTTTACAAGTTACTCCTCTCTCCTAATTTGACAGAAGCCTTCTATGCCCTCAGAACTGCCTCACTTAAAAGGAATTGACACTTCTAAGGCAAGCCAGCATGCAGGCAGTCCCACCTTTGCCAACTGGGGGCAAACCCCACAGTCATTCACTGTGGAGTTAAAACATACCAGGTTGGAAACATGGTGGGAGGCTCTGCAGGTACCTACTGTGGCAAATATGTCGTGTGGCAAAGCTGCCCCAGCAGTCAATGAAAAAACCAGTTCAAAGCAAAGAGCAAAGAGGGTCTGTCTGAACTGTAATCAGGAAAACACTCTCTCTGCTGACATCTACAGAAGCCTGGCTAGGTAATTCTCCTGGCTAAATCAAATGTGTGCAGTAAAGAGCTAATGTCAACTGATAAAAACTGGTGTCCTTTGTCCTAAAATGCAAAGAGAGGATGAAAATAGCATTCGGTAGTCTTCCATTCAATTCAAGTCCTGTTCTCTGGGCTGTCACTGACTGCTGCATGCAAATTGCACAAATGCTGCTGCATGCAGAGAGTAGATGCCAGTAGTCCTTCTGCAGGCATGCTTAAGCTGTGCCAGTCATCGTGCCACTTGTGCCATCTCTTTTCTTGTGACTATTGCATCCTTTCCTACACTGTGGGTCAGCTTCAAGGGTAAAGTTAGAATGGCTGCTGAGATTGCTGTCCCAGTCATATTGCTTCATGCTTCACATTACTCTCCTGGTGCTAAAGAAAATATATATGAAAGCAAAGCAAACAGGTCTATGACTATCACTGCTGTCCAGCTCTGCTTTAGGAATAAACAAGACAAATGCTCACTTCTTATAAAAGCTGGTTAGAAACACTTACCATTAGGAAATAGTTCTTTAGAGTGGAGGTGGTGGAAATGGAGATGCTTACTTAGAGATCTGGGTAGTAAGGTAAAAGGTAAGAGGGTATGATTTCAGGCACAGGATTTATTTGCTATTTTCTACTTACTAGTCAAGACAGTTTGCCATTCTCATTGCATAATTTTAAATGACTTTTGATCAATTTAACTCGCTACACACAATGTGCAGGACTAGAGATTAGTTACCCAGTGATCTGTGTGCAGCACATACCTTGCAGATATTTAGACTCTTTATCAGAACTACCCACAGTGAGAGTACTCCCTGCAAGCAATCATTTTGTCAACAGCACACAGGCAAGATGGTAAGAGAGGTAATCTATGCCAAAGAGTGAGAAAGCAAGTTGGCCAAAAACTGAAAGTGAGGAACAGAGCTATTAAAGATTACTGGGTTTCCCAAAGCAGATATTTTCTTCTGAAAAAGTTGTGGATTTGTTAATCCCAGGTGGTCAAAAGAAACATCAGGTTAATTTTTGTTCGTTTAGTGCAGCAGCAATACCACCCCTTATCTTGTCCAGTAGGTGATAAAGTAACCAAGCACCAACAGAAAGGCCTAGAAAGGATTACATTTAGAATCATAGAACCATTAAGGTTAGAAAATACCTCTAAAGTCATCAAGTCCAATCATTAACCCAGCACTGCCACCATGTTCAGCACATGTCCCTAAGTGCCACTGCCACATGATCTTGGAACACTTCCAGGGAGAGTGATTTTACAAGTTCCCTGGACATCTGGTTACAATGCCTAATCACCCTTTCAATGAAGAAATTTCTCTTAATATCCAATCTAAACCTCCCCTGGTCCAACCTGAGGCCATTTCCTCCCATTCTGTCAGTTTTTTCCTGGGAGAAGACACCAAGACTCTTTATGCATATTACTGTTTGTCTTGGAGCATGAGGTCTAAGTAAATTATAAAACTTCAAATTCCATGAGCACTTAGAAAAGCATGTGACCTCCCTGGCTTCAGATAAAGAGCGTCTTCCATGTAACCTTCAATCTCCTTTAGATGCTGAGATTCAGGAAAAACTGTTCTGGTATCATATAAATCGACTTTTTCTAAGATTTTTACATACCTCAAGGAAGTGACAGATTTATAGCTTATCTTCCAGTGAAGTGAGAAAAGAAACCTTCACACCTTTATTTACTTTAGCATTCCTATTTTAATGGAAAAAATTCTATCTGCTTAACTTTGTTCACTATGCAGGTAAAAAAAAAATCTTCTACTCGTCTACCATAGTAAAGCTGCTTCATTATCTTTCCAAAGTCAAGCTCACAAATAAAGTAGCTGTTCCACATTAGTCTACCTATTTAGCAAATAAAGAAGGTGTTACATCATCTAACAGTCTTTTTCCTAATCCCTGCTTCAGAGAATGATTTGAAAATATGTTATAGTTTTAAATGTAAACCAGCAATAATGATTTTTAATATATTTTCTGTAGCAGACTTTGATAGTTAAAATCTTTTTAAAATAAAACTGTTACAACCCTGTTAGTACTTTCTTTTTCCCTAAGGTATTCCTGAGTAGTTAACAGTATTCTAGATCTCTTATCTATATCATACTATTAAAAGCCATTGAAAGCTATTGAATGTTTTTTAAAATAGTTGTCTCAATTTTTCATAACTTTTCCTTATGTAATGTATTCTTCTTGTATGCAGAAAATGCACTAGCTGCTGTTTTTGGAAAATATCTGTATGCAGCACATTGTACAGAACTTTATTTTTACACTTCTACTTGTAAAAAAGGAACCAATGCTACAGAAATGTGTTGGTCTTGAGGAATAACCCACCCTTCCAAGAAGTGAAGACTGGACTGACGCTTTCACATGAAATTAAGATAGCAGAATTCAAACAGAAATCTATGGGGAAAGAAGCCAGAAGTTGATGTCATTACCCAAAACAAGAAACTGAATTTCAGCCCACAGCCCTCACTCTCCACTGCTCCCTTTCTTTGCTCATATTTTTCATATGATGGTTATCCAATCCTAAATGGATTACTTCAAAAATTCTTCTTGCAGTGAGAGTTTGTTTCACGTGATGAATGCACTGGTTAGTTTCTATCTTTATTTTCCTTTCCTGAATAGAATCGGAAAACCATTTTCCTAATCTCATTAACACTCTGCTGGTCCTACAAGAGGGTTCAGATGCCCATTGGAAACATCCCCTATTAAGGCATCATGTGAGAAGTACAGTAGCAAAGGATAAGCATCAGCAGGGAAGGTGTGCCCACACATCTAAGCACTATCTCTTAGGTGTCCTGTGTTTCCCTTGGCCTCTGGAGTCAGATTCCATCAGCCAACATCCCTCCTTCCCCCACCTTACTCGAAACCACAACTGTGTGAGTGGTGATATCAGTAAGAATTTGTTTCTATCATGAAACATGCAATAAAACAAGATTTTTCATGTCGAGGATATTGACTTTCATTTAAAAATGAAGCAAAGCCTTCATCAATGGTGGAGCTAATGAAGCTTAGTCTGATACAACTCAGTGCCCTCACAGCCTTCTCAGAGCACCACAATAAATTCTGACTCTTACATTCATCACAAAAAGCACCACAGCTGCCACCACAAAGGCTGTATAACATTCCAGTCTCACCAGGCTTTCCTTCACTGGACATGGTGATTCTTTTTTTTCTCTTTGCATTCCATTTACCACTTCTTCCGGACCTGACTTAAATTGGCTATTTAAGTTCAAAAGTTATTGGACAAAGTGATAAACAGAGGCAGAGAGGTCTTAAATCATCCTTTCCCTTAAGAAACTATCCAAAAAATGCTTTTATAAGATATGAAGAAAATAGTTTGATTTATGACTAAATGTACACTTTCTTAAGAGAGCAACAACACAGGTCTTTTGAATTCTATATTTAGGCATGAGAAGGATTATTAAAGAGATTTTAGAAAGGGAAACATGAAATATAAAAACAAGAACTCCGTAAAATCTGACTGACCATTTTACCTCACAAGCAGCTTTGCCATACTCAGAGAAGGATTCCAAAGCTGCTGTTGCTTACAGGGGCTAGGTGGTAAGAAAGTTTCTCATTAATCTAGCTTAGGCCTTTATGCTCAGAAAAGAGCTCATATTTCTACTGCAGGTAGTATTCTGCTATGTATGATGCTCTTTCAATAAAAGGAGTACAAATAATAGACTGTAAAGGCTTTAAGATTCACAACACTTGCTGTTCTTTTTAACAAGTACCTTGTTTACAAAAGATCTAATTACTCTAGTCATCTTGTTTGCAGACATTAGGTCAACAAATAGCAGGATGGATACACTTTCTTGTGACTTGGATAACCAACATGAGTAACTCATTTTGAAAATTATACTCAGAGGAGCACTTACAAAATTCCACAAGCCTAATGTGGTTGTAAGATTATTTGATGAACTACATAAAACACATACAGTCATATATAAAAAAAACAAAAAACAATTAGCAGGTCATGGATAATTCACAGATAGAAAAGTTATTAAATCCCAGAGTGTTTTTATACAATGAATATCTATGACCCACTCTACTCAGTACATGTGTATTGCAAGACCCAAGAATATTGGTTCTTTTCTGACATTTCATAGATATTTACATACACTATTCAATCAAGATTGGAGTAAGAATTTATAGATTAGAGTAAGAAAAAAGATGTCAGGTTAACAAGCTGCTTCTGAAAAATTCAGGAATTAGAGTGATTCATAAACCGAAACCTGAAAAATCCCACAGATTTACTTTCAATATTTTCTTGAGTAAGCTATAGAATACAAAGCCTGTGTTTTCTATATTTCTATTGGAAAAATGCCTTCAGTGTTTCAGAACAGCAGTTTGCAGGAGCTCATTAAATGATTATAGGGTTGTTTGGAATCCTGTTCCATGAGAGTTACTCCATGTGCAAATGCCTATTGATTTCAGTGGAACTCCAATTGCACTATCTGCCGTGAAGTCTTATTTATTTCTCATTTAAAATCCCCACTACTGTGTTTGCTCATTTCATTTTATTATTGATTCAAATCATGGTGATATTAGAGCCAACATATCCAGGCTAAATCTATGAAATGAGAGCGACTACAAATCAGAATGCTAATGATAAAGACAATCATTCTCAAAGAGACAACTTAACTATTTTTTTAAGACTTCCAGGTATAAAGAAATATAATCAATAAATGACACTTAATCTTTCTTAGCTCTAATATACCATATATAATCTTATTTGGCTCCACTGTTTTTTCTGAAACCTCCTTGCAATGTAAGATTAATTCTATTTAATAATTAAAATTACTTAGAAGCAAAATTGACTACTTACAGGTACAAGCACTGATTATGTTAATGTAAATTATAAATGCTTTTTCTTCAGTGCAATCATGTATTTTTAAGTCTTTTAGACATCATGCTTCAAGCACATTTGCTATATGAATGGATAACTTTTATACAGTACTAAGTTTCCAATTTAATGTAAACCTTTTTCTTTTCTTTTTTCTTTTCTTTTTTCTTTTCTTTTTTTAAACTAAAAACATTTCTATTTTATTCATTACCTAATTCTCTTTACAAGACACAGTTATAATAAATATCAGTAAGTACCTGTTTTATCCTTTTGATAGTTTAATAATTTCACACAGAACAATTTTTTATTTTTTTTAAGCACAGATTTCCATATTTTTCTTGGTTCCTGTGTTGCTTACACCCAAACTGGAAAACTCTGATGTAAATACATCCAGGCCTGATTCTGTAAAAACACTTAAAGCACCTGTGAGATGGCTGTGGCATAAAAGTACCTACTTGAGGCAAGGGCTTATGTGCAGGACCTTAAAAAACTGGATTTTTTATTCAAGGAATTCTAGCCAGCCCTATGACTATATGCTCAGATGATGCCTTGTTGTATGAAAACATGTATGAAAACAGCTGACTGAAGAATCAGCTCTTGGTATATCATTTACAGGCTGTTTACAATCAAATCTTCTTTTAACCCTTCATAAGAGCATCACTAGTTACTGTTTAACATATTCAGAATAACCCTAATTTGCTGAATGCTGGATGCTCTAACAGCTCAAATGGATGCCTGAGGGGCTGTGGAGCCTCAGTAAAGACAGGAGAAATTGGATTTAACTCATCACACTGTGGTCATATATATATCTAAGGCAGTTGATTATTTGTGCTTTGTAGTTACTTGAAAATTGAAAAGAGGAACAGAACAGAGCAAATGCACTGCTGACTTGCCTTAAAAGAGCCAATGCATTCAATATAAAAAACAATGCTGAATCACAAGACCAAGGGAAAAAAAAAAAAAAAAACAACACAACTCGAACAAAGAAAAACCAACCAACCAAGACAAACCAAATAAACAGAACCGACAACCAAAGCCCCCCAAAAAATCCCAAACTCTTTTGGCCAATTATTGTTAAAGAGATAAAGAGGTAAAAAAGAAAAAAATACAAATAAATAAGAACTCCAATAGGCTATAGAGATGTGTGATGCTAATTCAGAAGATTGTCCTTCTAGGCAGGTGTTCATTAGTCCAAAACTTTATGAGAGTCCTTGAATATTCCAAAACCTCTAGTGCTGAGGGAAAAATCATACTCTATAGTGCAGATAAAGTATAGAAATATTATCATTAGCCCAACTATTGTAACCCTATCTAGTTCATTATCCAGTAGCCTATCAGCAGTTTTTCACAAAAGATTCCAAAGAGCATCTTTTAACTTTTCAGTGAAAAGCAGAATTGTGCTGTGCACAAAGTAGTTTTTCTGGAATGGACTGGGTGTGCAAGCACACCAAATGTTTCTTAATTGTTCGCCAGGTGGATTGTAATTTGTGTGACAGTCACTTTTAAAGGAATGATCAGAGTTTTTGCACTCCATTTGCAGGCAGAAACAGCTCACAAAGGTCACCCACGAAAACAGAAATGTCAGACAAATTACCATCCAGGGTGCAAACTCTGCTTCTAAAGGATATTCAGTGTGATTTGGAACTTCAGGGTTTCATTGTTCATACTCCTGGGAAAATCACTTGGATCTCATTTGTTCCAGAGCCTGCAGAGTTGGAACTCCAGCACAAGGAACTCACAGAAGGCATGACCCCCAAACATGTTGCTCTTTTGTTCACAGAACAGCATCTTCCAGAGGTCAAAGCAAAATAACTGATAGGCTGATGCCAATCCACACCTCACTGCAGAGATGGCAGGCTGAAAGTGGCATAAGCAAAGTTCTGTTTCAACCTGGGATCATCCAGTACATCCTCCACAGCCAATTTTGCAGGAACAATACAGCAAGAGAAAAAAATCACAGCACCTGCAAACAGCTTAAGAGATTGAAAGGAAGTCTATGTCCATGTGTTTACAATAAGAATGCTTAGGTGAAGTTTCAGTTTCTAGTTTACATATGTTCTGCTATTTTTTTAAGCATCCCAACTCAGTTTTTACAGTGCATTCTCTTGACATTAAATTGATTAACAATATGGATATATTTCACTAAAGAGACCATTATGAAACTTGCATCACACACGAAAAATTGGTATAAAACTGGACTAAAATCTAAATTTTTCTAGGAACTTAGGTGAAACTATACCAGTTGTCCTACTTTTCAATTCTCTGTAAGCTATAGACAGGAGGCTTACATTAGGGACTTTGAGCTCTCCAAAGATATCATTACATAACTTATGTACATGTGAATGCAGACACTTGACCGCCTGCACTGCTTCATTTTGCCCATCATAAGTGGTTTAGCCACCAGAACCACCTACATTAGGGGATGGGCAGACATAAAATAAACAGAGTGCAAATTTCAAAATACTCCTGGTGTAGGATCTTCCATTCAAGTTAACAACAACAAAAATTTACTTTGAAATAAGGAGGCAGCACACTTGCTCAAAGTTCTAGGTTGGAGGCTTTTGTAAAGAGTGGACTCTAGACAGGTCATTAACAATTAAATAAACATTATCACCACTTCCAACTTTAAGAGCATGCCCACACGCAGAAAATGCAGGGCTCAGTAGCTGCAGAGCAGGAGCTTAGTGGCTGCCAGCAGTATCTATTTCATATTCCCAAATGCATTTATGGTTGGTATTTATGACTAAAGAATAAATAGACTGAAATCACCATTTTCTTTCCTGGCATTTAGAAATGCTATAGAAAAACCTACAGTAGAAAATGTTTCTCACCTGAATCTGGCCTAATTCTGTCTATTCACCAGACAGATCAAAAAAAGGCTATTTGTGCATTTAAATCTGGTACTGATGTTACCAGGCAAGTGTTCACTTAATTAGGCTGTGCACAGCTGTACTGAGTGACAAAGAAAATTTGGTTATACACAGGTTGCTCTGATTTTCCCTATTGTTCTTGAAGTGGATATTTTGGTAAAGATGGTTACTTTATTGCACAATTTCTAGGTCCATCACTACCTCCTTGAAGTGGCGTGGTTAATGTTTCTGGTGGATTTTTTCTCAAATCACCTGAATCTAATATCTGTCTGTGTAGGCAGATACTTGATATTCCACCACCCTATCCAAATCTGTCAAACCTATGAGCAGGTGTTTAGACTTACAAAACTCTGGGAGGGAAAAAGATTTATTACATTAGAGATGGAGAGCAAAGGCAGCAGCAAATGGAGATGACCAGCCCCATACTACAAAGGAAATCTGTGCCTTGACTGAAAAGTGACCCTGGATTTTTACATTCAAGCCAAGTACCTCAGCCTCTGGACCATCCTCCCAAGTGCCAAGATAACTGCATATTAATTAAAAACTATTAGATGTGAAAGAATTCCATATGCATTCATCACTGAGATTAGTAGGTTTAAAGTATTGTGCGTCACTCTAATCTTCCAAGAAAAGGGATTTAAATATATTACCTCATGCCATCCATAGGTATCTTTTGCATTACCATTTTAGTGACCTTTAACAAGTGGAGGACAGATGGGAGAAAGAATGTGCTAACATTAAAAATGTTTTTGAGGGTCTAGAAAAACCATTGACTGAGGATCTGCTTTCATACATTCAATACTGATGTTCTGTTAAAAAGGTTCCCTCTCTTTCTTTTATACTTTGGCACTGGCAGCAGTTAATAAGCTAGCACTTTTCAATTCAATAAAGTTATGCCATGACGTCTCAAGTAATTTAATTATTTCCAGTGTAAGTTAAATAGTCACATTTAAATGTAGCTCTTAAAAAAAAAATCTTTTCAGTTCACTTCTACACCAGCAAAATCAAGCAGAAGCCTCTTGAATCTGAATAAGAATATGAAGCCAAATTAACTATTAAATATACACAAAAGTCCAAAATAAATCTTGTAAAGTAAATACTAAGAAGATAAATCTCAAAAATTTGGATCATGTCCATACTGCACTGATAAAAAATGAACCATGTAGCCTCAGAATCCCACTGATTTAAAAGTATTTAAGATGGATGTTCTCAAAGGTGAAAAAAACTTGAAAATGTCTCCTAAAACTTCAGTCTTGAGTCTTTAGATTGCATGAAAGATATTCAAACATGACAGGACACTGATCAGGTAACAGTAAATTAAACTAAAATTATAAAGCAAACAATAAGGACCCAAGTCAAATATATTTCACCTTGAAGAAAATCTTTCGTAACGTGTCTTGACATTTCCTTTGTAGTTTCTTGACTATCCAGTTCCCAGCATATTAATTTAGAAGTTTCAGACAACAGATCAATCCCCAACCAGTTTTAATGTTTGGGGGAAGTAATTCAGCTTATTAGAGATGTTTATATGTATTTTTTAAGTCCTGATGTTTTTCCGAAGGAGTTAGCACAGTCTAACAGCAAACACTGCATGCATTTTAATACTTCCCATGTTTTACAAAAATATTTGCTTTCTTAAAAAACAAGGACTGCCAGAAAATGTCAAATTACAGAATAAATCCTACTTCACTGTTAGCTATAGAAAAAATGGGGTTTTCTCTCTTTGCATTCTGGTCTAAATTTGTCTGTAAGACAGTATAATGTAATTGAAAAGAAAAGCCATGAGGTCACCAAAAGCAACGTTACTTAGAATAACTGACTTGAATTTCCATCCAGATTCATTATTGGGTATCCTCACCAAAAATTATGAACATCTCATTTTGAAATAGTTATTGCAATTTTTAAAAGTGGATTGTTTCAGATCACTTGAGCTCTCCATATTCCTTCTCTAATGCTCACACTTTAATTGACTAAGTCCATCAATGTCATCCACTGTTTGGAGAATGGATGCAGGGCTAGGAGTGTTAGTACTGCATATGGAAAGGACTTTGATTTAATTAACAATGATATCTCCATAGGGAAATTAAAGGCTGTGATCATTCTGTTCCAATAAATTGCATTTGGGTTTTTCGTTTGAACAGAGTGGTGAATGATGCTCAGGTTTATTTCCTAGATGTGGCAGGACATGAAATAGAGATAAGCTGCAGAATGTTGGTAAGTTCAAAACACTCAAAAAATAAGTAATTACTTCACCTTATTGCAAACGAACTGGGAGCACTGGTCTGCAAACCAGTCCATGAAACTCTACTGCTACCTACTTCTGTGGGGTTTTTTCCCCTGCTAGGACAAATATTCAGCTTCAACAATACTAAAAATAACCATCCAGTATTGTAGCTCCATCTTGAATGCACAAGACATTCCTTGTTGATTTTGCCTTGGCAGTAAACTCACTGAAAAGGCTGAGTTAAGGTAATTACTCATATGAAGCAATATTCAAAGGACACCAAGATAGTCTGAATATGTTGATACTGGCAAATGGATCTCATTCAGCTTCATGGGTTCCCATACATCTTAATTTGTTTTTCATTTGGAACACTCCACTGAGCATCTTTAAAATAATAGCTAAATATATTTGTTTTAAAAAAAAAATCATTCTGGCTAATGCATGAAGCATAGAGTTGAGCTTGGACCGTGAAATAGAGAGAAGATAATACTCACTTAAATTCTCCCTAAATGCAGTTAAACACCAGCACTACCAGAACTGCTCTCCAATATTTCATTAAGCTACAGAACACAGCATTAAACAGGCACATGATGGAATTTATCCCCTGCTTTTTATAGCACCTTCTACCTCGATGTGTCAGAAGCAGTAACAACACAAGAGAAGTAGAGGTAACAGTAGTAGGTCTCTTTTTAATCCAGAAATCTTGTATTTTAATGTCCGACAACCAAGCGTTGTTTGTTTCAAACAAACAAGAAGTTGTTTGCAGAAAGATAAATGGAGCACACTGTTTCTGAAGTAGAAATACACTAATCAGTACCAAAAGGGGGAACTGATGATGCTAAACAGAGCAGGGGACCTGAGGAAAGAGCAAGAACTACTCATAAAATGCTTTAGCAACAACTGATAGCAGACTCTAAAGTATTGATTCTATCTTTTATTTTCCCAGGCTGTGTGAGCAAGTAAATAAACAGCAGGACCACTCCAAAACCAAGACTATTCAGAAATGAGAAAGATCAAAGTAATCATGAGTATGTTTTATCATTGTTTCCTGCTGGTAAATGTTGTTAAGAGGAGACAGAATAGGAATCCATGAAAGAAGAACAACAATTATGTATTTTGTTCTAGAAGACAATTAATTAGAGCAACAAAACATCAGCTTAAGTTAAAAGGGAAAAAAAAAAGTGCTATAATTAGACACAGAAATTGAATCCAACATTAAGCAATTCTACAATATTTTAGAACACTTCAGCACTTCAGGTTGGACCTTCCGTGCATGGCTCGTCAAGCCTTTTTTTTTTTTTTTTTTTTTTGCTTGCTTATTGAAAGAAAAAACTGTCACCACAAATAAACAAGGATGATTAGATGCCTTTTCTTAAAGATAATAACATTTCCTCTAGCATAAAAACATTCTTTGAATTGAATAGTCCTATGAATAATCCTAAAATCCTGGTGAGGTAATACTTGATTAAAGGTAGCTGCAATGGAATAAAAAATAGCACCTAAAAGTTGTACCTCTATGGCAAAGTAAAGAAAGTTCAATCTCCAGAAAAAAAAATTAAGTGACCCCCTATACTGCATTTAGCTGCCATGAAAATTAATACAGAGAAGAATAAATAATATTTTTTCTAATATTCCATTAGCTCACTTCTCTGTGAGGAAGGCATAATCAAAAATTATGACTCTAGTGAATTGTATGAAAACAAGCAATGTTAAATATCTCAAGCATATCATAGAGTGCTCTTGATGTGCTATATATATGTAAATTTAATAATAGGATATAAATTACTGTGAATTAATTGCAAGTATCTCTTACTGTCAAAGTTTGTTCACTTTACTAATTGCACAAATCTTTCCACTTTTTGAAAATTTTCTCTGGAGCATTTCTTCTGATAAGAAAAAAAATATAAGAGCATCAGGAGCAATTACCTTTTTACAGAAACATTCTGTGGTTAAGAAAGGACTAAGATCATTAATATAATTTTAGGGAACATAAATTTTCAAAAGTAATTAAAGGGTCTAGAATCATTAACAACCACCAGGTATCTTTCTTTCCTCACATCTTTGAAGTGCAACTTTTAAAAATTTGCAGTCTACTGGATTTTTCCAAAGATGTAAGCTAGTCCAAAAACTTATATATATATAGAATATTGTGGAAAATTAAATTATCTTTTCTTCTACCTTTCTTATTTTGAGATTTTCTTAGAAACAATCATAGACCCTCAGCCATGAATGACTGATCACAGATCAAAACCTTCCAATGTCCCAATTATAAGCTCCTTGGGGAAGAAATCTATGGTAACCAGTCTATAGGTACTGTTTGAAAAGATTTTATTTCAGTTCATTCCTTTATTGCCTCCCTGACTCGGGACTGCAGAGGCTTTAAAGTTTCGCTATTCTATTTAATACACATATTTGGCATAAAATCCAATTAGGAAGAATTAGCTTCCAGACGATTCAAATAATCATTATTTTTTCCTAATGAATGTGCTGGATAATACAGGACATTTAGCAACATTTCAATCATAATTTTCTAGTGACCTTTAGTCTTCCCTAGCTTTAATCATTACAATATTTGTGTGGTCCCATTGCTATACTATTAAAAAGTCACCCAACCCATATTTTCTTCAGAATAACCACCATGTCGACTGCTCTTCTGGACTAGATTTGTTTTAAGCAACTCCTACATGTATCCTTGTCCATCATTAAACTTCAGTGTCAGTGCAGGTCATAGACACCAAACTAGGTAATCATTCAGTAACTGGAAAGAGTGGGAATTCTAAGAGATAAGGGCAGCTGCCCAGAAAGCAAAGTGTGTTCCCAGAGAACTGAAGGATTTTGGCTTCTTTCTTTATAGATCTGTCCAAATTCTTAAGGTAGCACAAGGAGGACATTGAATAGGTCTCAAAATCCTCCAAAGAATAGTCCTAGAAACAGGAAATGAAGTTAATGTGATGCCAATGGAGCCTGTAGGTATACACCCCCAAGCTCAAAATGACATAAACTTAACGCACACAATGCACTACATTAATTTACACCAGTATCATCTTGTTTACAGTCCAGATACTCCTTAGAACATGGCAGCCACACAATAGCACCTACTTGACTTTGACCATTGATTTAAGAACTTGGGGGGGTTTGAATTGTTTGGTTTGTTTTTTGGGGTTTTTTGGGGGTGTGTTTTTTTTTGGCGGGGGGGGGGGGGGGTCTATGTTGGATTGTTTTGTTTGGTTCAGTGGGGTTTTTTGTTTGGGTTTTGTTTTGGGATTTCTTTCCTTGCAATTTTATAACAATGAGGTGAGCGTGAGTCATTCTACCACTAAAGAAGGTGTGTGACTTAAATTTGGCTTATCCCTGAGCACTCATGGACAACTACCATGGTCAATCATTGTTTCTTCTGGGCAAAGAGCACTCTGAAGCTCAGCAAAGGCAAATGTAGGGTCCTGGTGAGGAATACTGGTGTATGACAAAAGTCCATCATGTCTACACCTCACCTTCATGAGTCTTTATATTGCTCTGCTGTCAGTAAGACAAGTAGTACAGTTTGAAATCCTATGGCCTCTCCCTATAATAGTGTACCCGGAAAACAATCAACTTGCTGAGTTAGGTCAAGCAGTGCTATGCAATTCCAAGTCTCATAAACAGTTTCACATAATGCAGCTTTTTATTTTTTACCCCTTCACTTTAATTTTTTTTTTAAATCACATTAAACCATTGTGTTAAAGGTTAAGACTGGAAAGTAAAGCACTCCAAAGAGTAGGAAATAAAGTAAAGGTGTACTGTGCAATGCATCTCAGATGCTTCAGTCACAAACACTGCGATTTCAATGTTTCTTTACACAACATGTGCATGCCATGTGTTCCTTTCCCTTTTCTTCTCCCTGCTCTGTGCCTTCCAGCCAAAATGACCCACACTCCTTCATTAGAAAAAGGCCAAGTGCTGGGACTGAGTCAGTTTTGTCCTTTGGAAAAGAAGAATGGTGATATCAAAACAGGTGAACTCTCTCTCTTGGTGACCCTTATACTGACCCATAACAGATGTTTCAGATCCAGTACAAGAATAAAAGAAGCATATGGTGAAAAAAACTTCCTGGAGTCCAGTGATTTGCAGCTCAAAGATATATAAAACTGACATGATGAATATTCAAATCAGCAGGAACTGAGCTTTGAATTCAGGAAGTACTGTATTGATACTAAAACTGATGAAAAACTGGATCAAGTTTGACACTCCAAATCCAAGTGAAAACTTAAGACCTTAAATTCTACACTGAACAGGGATAAGAAAGGAGAAACAAGGAAAATCTTGAGACTGCTGTGAAGATAAATTCCTTAGGTTTTGTGAAGTAGTTCAGTACTACATCTCACACACACACCAAAGGGGCACACAAGGAAATCAGTAATTTTATACTCTGCAGGGTTTGGATGGCAAAGTAAATAAGACTTGGGGATATGTAACCTATGATTCAGTACAAGCAAATTTGAACAGTTATCCCAATGGTGACCACTGTCCATTTGTATATATGTGAATATATGAACTACATATATGTGCACACTGTGTAAAGGGCAGGGATCCTGTGGAAGGGAGAAGCTATGTCAAGTTCCAATCAAAATTTTTCCAGCTGTAGATTGATTGAGGAACTGAATAAAATTTGCATAGATTTCCCACATTCTGGCATTTAAAAAAACCAATTCTTTATTTTTCTTAATGTGTGTCGCTGGGGTACAAAATACATATATCTATATTTACACAAAGTCTACTTATTGACGGAATTATTTTTCAATGTTTTTGAATACACAAGAAACGCTTTCCCTTTGGTTATGTTGCTTTTAAAAGATGTACACAAAACAGACATGCACTTGAAATTTCCTTACATTATTTTAAATGAGCACAATAATTCATCTTGATTTGTACCTTTCAAGTTCTTTTTTCCCTGTGAACTGTGGTTGACTTCATTAATGAGTCAGATGATGTCTGCTTCCCACAAGAAAAAGAAAAAAAGGACTATTGAGAATATATTCTCCTCCTTCTCTTGTAGGTCATTTGGATATATTATATAATTCATTACTAACACTTTCAAAGGCATACTGAAGCCTCCAGATTACTTAAATGTAGGAAGCATTTAAGCACTGCTGAGCCTTGGTCCAGCCTGTCCCAGCTATGGAACTTACTATGTGCAAGATCAATGTACAGGCCCTTGCCTTGGGGCCTCCAATCTGACAGAGCAAACCATACAAGGTACAGAATCTCCACAGATTATCCACACAAAACCCCAAGTGATGGGGAAAGACCTAGCCTGGATTTTGGTACTGAGATGAATTTTGCTCCAAGAGGAAACATTGCTGTGAGCAGTGACAAGATGAAAGATAACTATCAAAACGATTTAATATAAAGGATATTAAATCCTTATTTTATTTACAGTCCTTCTGAAATTTCTATGTTTGAACTCACTTGTTTGTACACAATTCCCCTTAAATCATTGCAGAGTTTTTTCACAGGTTTTACTTGACAAATTCGCTTCCTCTGAAGTCTCGCTTCACCCCTCAGGAGTACACCAAAAGCTCATAAAAGCATATTGCAAACTTTTAAAACTATTATTTAGATTCTTTGTGATGAAAGTCTGGCTTATAGGAAAGCAGATGATTAGGAAGCCTTTGGGTGCATTCTAATTCTAGACTTGTTCCTGTAAAGCCCACATTTCACTCCCAGGGAATGCAATAAGCCAGGAACATCACAGTACACAAGAAAGCAGCATCTTGCCAACGAGAATCAACACAAAATGAAAAATAAAAAGCAGTCTTCAATACACAAAGGAGATAATAAGAGCTGTCTGGGTCTCACTCTCATTCTCATATAGCTTCTACTTCCAACATTCATAAATATTTGCTTTTACTACCACACTGTGGTCAAGAAAAAACTCAGGTCATTACTAAAATGTCACTAAGAAGCACATCTGAGGATACACTTTTGAAATCTATGTATAAAGGTACAATTGATTCAGCTGACCTTTCCGTGTTACTGTGAATACAGATATTTAAATGGCTAATGCAGGAAGATACTGCATGTGTCACACCATACTTCCACTTGCTTCAGCCTTCACTGTACATTTGTTTAAAAGTACCAAAATGTCAATACAAAAAAAATAAGGCACTCAAAATCTTTAACTATAATGAAACCTATGAGATTTTTCATTTGCTCTCATCTGAAGAGTGAGATTAAACCAAAACTCTTCAGTAAGGTGCTTGTAATGGGCTAAAAAAAGACCTTAGAAAATAAGGTCATCTGCACTCTTAGCAGGTATCTACACCAAAGGATGCAGAACAACCTACAGACAGCAGCTACCTCAACTTTAAAAGAGCTAGTGCAGACTTCCATAGTATCACATATTGATCCTGCTGGAATGTAGTTTACCTTGCCCTGCTGTAGTCCCAATGAATAAATGGTGCACCTTGTTAAGGAAAATGGTGTGCAGTGTGCCAGGGGCACATACCTTCCTTCTGTTCAGGAATTGTCACAAAGATATTTCAACCAAGACATCATCTCTCCACCAGTTGCCTTATTTGATGTCAAAGCTAACCTTGACTAGCATATGAAGCAGAACAGTAATTAAGAAATAAATTCAAGTCCCCTACTAACCATAAGATTCTTCTTGTTTGACTTAGAAATCAGCGCTTAGGAGCACATACATTTCAAAGGCAGTGACACTGAAACATTATCGATCCACCAACAGACCTCTGCTGGCATGTTCTGGTTTGCTTGTGGAGAAGCATTTTCTGTGTAAATTAATTGCTGCTTCTTCAGCTGCCAAATGTATAAAGCACAGAAAACAGCTAGAAACCATCCAGTAATAGCATATTATCTCATAAACCTGATATTTATTAGAAATTTCTCAGGAAAGCATTACAGTGGGTGTAAAGCAATTTAAGTTGTGACTTTTTTGGATAGAATAGTAGACATTTGTCACCTTTAGAGCATGTAGGTAACAAAAAAGCTTTCAATCCTAAAACGTGCCTTAGATAATTTAAATGCATATAAACTTTACAATAACAAATTAAAGCTCCAGCACTAGGGGAACAAGCTTTATCTACGTGCAAGGCAAGAAAGAAGAGGTTAGCAGCTTTAACCCACCCTCAAATCCTCAGTTTTAAAGCTGGTCCTGATCCTACTCAGGCATCTGCTTTATGCTACAATGTGTTACCTTCTATTGCCAAGAGTATCTGGAAAGCATCAGGTAAACCAATAACAGATAACTAGACAATGGTCAGATTAACCTTTCACAAGAGAACTGTCTGATGGAATATCCAGCTCTCAAGTGAGATTCCTGTTTTCTTCCCTGCATTGAAGTACAGAAAATGCAGGGTCAAGCATGAAGTCCAGCACCAGCTGTTGTACTCCCACTTTAGAAATCAGAATAAGATTCTTCAGTTTTGTCCATAGCTTTTTTCACTGGATCACACAATTTTTTCAGTAAAATAATGTAAGGGTCTAATCCTGCTTTCAAATAACTCAGCAGCAATGTTATTGTTTTCCCATATGGAGCAATCAATCAAAAGTTTCAGCATCATTTCTCACCATTTATGCACCTCCAGAGCAGTGTTCACCAAGGAAAAGCTCTCATGTGGTTCTTCGTGAATACTTCAGTGACTCACATAAGATTTTTTTCTACAGTCTTAATTTTAGAACTTCAAAATCCTGCAATGATACTTTTCTACCTGCATCCATCCCAAGTACACACACAGCTGGGAGACACATAGGAAATTTAATCTTTGACATGTAATATTCAATCCGTGGTGCCAAGTAGAGCAGCAGAGCATTGGTTCTGCCAGACCATTGTCATTTATTTAGTGCTGGCTCGTAGCCAGCTGCTTCTCAGGAAGATGCAAAATGCTGCTCACTGAAACAAATGCATCAATCTCAGAATGGCAGGTGAACAACTTCAGAAGAGAAGCACTTGAAAATGAGAGGGAAGAAAACCCTCCTTTTCCCAGAAGTGAAATTACAGACTGAAAAATACACCAATTCTTCTTCCCTGTGTATAAGGTATGATCAGTTAGGTTTTAGTCACTACAACTTGGAATATAAGAAATTCATCTTTTTGGTAAAGAGCAAGAAATGTTCCAAGATTAAGGAAAAGCAGACTGCTGTCTAAAACTGTTTGCAGTTTCTGTGGACCTGCCCAAGCCCAGGGGCCAATGGGACCCTCATGGAGCTGTAGCTGGGGCACCCCAGCTTCCCTCAAACCCAAAATCATGTTATATAGCACAAGGTTAAAACCATGCCAGAGCTCATGCTTTATAGCCATGCTCTCTTTCTTAACTAGCACAGTTAAGAAAGTTAACCAAATACCAGACCTTATTAAGTGTCATATTGTCGTATGTAGAAAAGTTTTGATAAGAGTATTTCAAAGGTTTTCTTGAATTTAGTGAATTAAAATTGTTTTCACCCTCTGAGACTAGAACATTCATGTTACTAAGGAGACCTGTCTCTCAGCAATTTCCTAGATAGCAAAACGGCAACAACAATCTCTAAATCCATTGTTAATAAGGGGTTTTTCTCTAATATTTACGGCACATGCTAAAAGCATGACTATACTGCTACAAAGGCACTTGCTTGGATGACCTACATAACTCATTCATGTCCTTGCTGCTTATCAATCCTTGATGTATCTATCTAAAAGAGATGTCAGTAAACATTTACACCACACCTTTTTATCCAATGTTCTGTTTTTATGATAAATGCAAGTTGTACCTTAAAGAAGCCAGAATTTCAATACATGAGCTTTTTGATACTGAATTAAATTTCTGCTGCTATCTTCTCATAAAAGCAAACTGCAAGATCCTAAAACAGGAGTAGAACATAAAAAAAAAATCTCAAAAACTCCTTAGGCAAACATATAAGTATGTAAAGGGGATCAAAGCTGAATATATAAATCCAGGATATGAAAGAGAACAAAATACTCTCCAAGTGCCTAAAATCACTGACAGACAATCTGCCTAATGTTAGACTACCAACTAAAAGATAAGAGAAGTATAGAAGGAGGAAAATAAATCTTTTCATACTATAGGGGAGAAAAAAAAATAAGCCAAAAATTCCCTGAAAAAAAACCCCACATGTACAATGCTCATAATATGCCCAAGCTTATTTATGCATTCCATGATCAATTTATACCTAAGGAAGTATGAACCAAGAACTAACACATAAAGATAAAACATCATAGAATCATAAAATGCTGAGTTGGAAGGGACCCATCAGGATCATGAGGTCCAACTCCTGGCCCTGTGCAGGACATCCCAAGTATCCCACCATGTGCCTGAGAGCTGCTGTAATACTTCCTGAACTCGAGACACTGCTGCAACCACTTCCCTTAGGACCATATCCCAGTGCCCAACCACCCTCTGGATGAAAAACTGTCCTGATATCAAACCTAAACCTTCTCATGCTCTTTTCCTGAGTCCTGCCCCTGGTCATGAAGATATCTGTACCTGCCCCTCCACTTCTCCTCACAAGGATGTTGAAAACCACATTTCTCCTCAGTCTAATCTTCTCCAGGCTGAGCAGACCAAGTGACCTCAGCCACTCCTCATATGACTTCCCCTCAAGCCCTTCACCATACTTGTGGCCCTTCTTTGGATGGTCACTGGTACCTTCATACCTTTTTTATGTTACACACACAGGACTCAAGGTGCCCCTGCAGCAGAGCAGAGAGGGACAATCCCCTCCCTTTGCCCACCTGGCCACGCTGTCCCTGATGCCTCAAGGACACACTGAGACCTCCCAGCTGCCAGGACACTGCTGACTCACATTCCAGCTGCAATCATCCAGGTCCCTTTGCACAGCCTCTCGTTCTCAGTCCATATGCACAGCCAGGGTTGCCCCATCCCAGGTGCAGAATCCTGCACTTGTCCTTGTTGACCTTCAGATGGTTGGTGGTTGCTCAGCCCTCTAATCTGCTGAGGTCAAACCTCAAAATTGCTGAAAATCACCTCTTAATCTTCATCCATCAGGATAAACTTAAAAGTTTTCTGGGAATTCTTTCCAACAGCTGGCAAATCCGCCCACAACTAAAATTGTATTTTAAAAGTCAGTGAAAGCAGTTCAAAGAAAGATATAAAAAGTGAATCCATGTTTATTACGGAAAATGCTTTTCAGTAATTTCATACAGAGAAGCACTGAAAAGTAATTCCATTAAAAATGAAAGTAGAATAACAAAATGGAGACGTTATGGCACAAGAAGGAATAGAAATTTTTAAATGTTTATTGAATATAGCTTGAAGTAATTGGTAAGTAAAAATGATTTTTAGAACATTAAGGAAATGTTTAATCATCAGTTGAAAAAATTAAATGCTAGATAACAAAATTTCAGGTTATTGGCAAAATATTGCAAATTTAAGGTAAAATAGAGTGGCTCCGTTTCCTGTGCGATTTTTGATGGAAAATACTTTGTATAAATTTTGTTATATAAAATCAATTTAGACACGGACCCTGTAAAGATACTTCTAATTTTGTGAGGTTTGGGTGGTTGGCTTTCCCCTCTAGAGTATTTTGGTCCCATGTAACCACTCCATGCTGCACAAACACCTGACATTAGGCATATTATATTGTCTTGGGATAGTCTAAAAACAATCAGCATTTATTTAAAAGTTAAAGAATACAGTTACAGAATAAAGCTATAGGCTGCCTGGAGTATTAAACTGTTCCTGGTTTGTCTGCTGGATTACTGTTGGATTAAGAGACCTCCCAGGAGGAACATTGTTAGAACAGAATTTTTATGACAATGAAAGACATTTCAGAGATACTTGTTAGTGAAACATATATTAAGAGGCATCTGTTACCAGTAGGTTTTGGATTGTTGCACCAAAGAGAGAAAGAGTGGGTGAAGAGATACAAAGAGGAAATGCTGCTCATTCCTCAGCTGCACAGATAAAAAATGGGGGAAGAACTGAGCAGACAGTTTAAAAGAGAAAGGAAGCATGTCAGGAAGATACAAGCACATAAATGTTTCTATTTTAAAGAGACTGGATTGTGCAAAATGTGGCTGGCAAGAAGTTATCATAGAGATTGGAAGTTGAGTAGAGCCCAAGCTGAGCTAGTGGATGAGGAATAGAAAGCCATGATACAGAAAGACCTGGGCAGAATTTGGCACTAGCAGAACTGGAAACAAAGGAAAGCTCTTAGTTGAGGTGCCTGCTACTATCACAAAGGACCTATTTTATATATATAAATATTAATCTTTTCTTTCTTACTTGACAGTCTTACTCTCTCAAATCCAAGAGTAACAACAAGCAAAGCAGGCTGTTGTGTGCAATATGCAACACAGTGTGTTTACTAACATAAAACTGTAAGTGAACCTGATGCAGCAAACTGCTTGTAATACTCACTAGAATGAAATTCTATTCAGCCTCCCAAGATAAGATTAATAATGGCAAATTAATTTATGCTCCTTCTAAACCAGTAGGCAGAGAAATGCACCCAGTATAGTCATGATAATGTCTGGCTCACTTGTCTCCGGTGCAACAAATTTAGATGAGGTATTCTCTATGCAAATTGAAAACAGATATCTGATCCAAAAGAAAGTGATGCTGTACAAAACAATTTGCAGGGCTATGTCAGGCTATACTGAGTAATGCTCTTATAAATTAGTGTGATATGAAATCCACCTAAGCCAGAAGGTCTCTCTTTTTGACCTACACCATAAGATACAAGATTATTTAAGTGACAGGATGGGTAATGAGTGCTGTAATTTGCCACACTAATTTTGCATTAAAATTACAGTGAGAGGTAAGATAAGAATAGTGCAGTCACACAAGGATTTTACTTTTTTTACGTACAAGAATCAATCATTATAAATAAAGTAACAACAGATGAGTTCTAGACAACTCGGCTGAGACTTGTAGATCATGCAAAATCTCAGCTGCTTGTCTGAGTCTCCTGGTTACACCAAACAGAGTAAAAATATTGCAGGCAAAACCACTTCTGACAGTTCTAGTTTCAGTACAACCCAAAAATTGCACAAGAGGGACACCCATCACCTTTGTGCCCATCTTGAATATGTTAGGCAAGCTTCCTGTATTTTCAAAATTAAAAAAAAAAAAAATAAAATTTGCAGTTTCCGCCCTGCAGAGGTACTCTTGGCACACTAATAGCCAAGAGGAAAGTTATCAAAAGAAAGTCTCTGTACCATTCTATATCCTGAAGTTATTTAGCTGAGACTGAAGGACACTAATAGGTACCAGCTGGCTACAGTCCCTAAGCAGTATGTCAAATCAGCACAGCCCAAACACTCTGTCATGCCCCTCTTCACACCTCCTGCTTAAGAGGTGAGGATAGGGAACTGCTCACCACCTGAGAGGTCACCTTTGCTGTATTTCCTTGAATTCTAGGCATGATACACACAGTTATTAAGGTCCTGCTGCATTGTCTGAGTGCTTTTCCTTTCTAGATTAAATCTGAATTACATGAAATGATAAAGAAACAGCATGTAGCCCAATAAGGTTCAATGCAGGCAAGTGCACAGAAATCAGGTATGCTCCTGAACGAGGAGCACAATGGAGAAGCTAATTTTACTTATACAAAACTCTCTCAACAATAAACAAACAACACAAAAGCCAGATTGCACATGCCTTGTGAAGTTCATCGGCTGAATGACATCTTATTCATAAAATGCCATTATGCCTTCTGTGGACGTCCCACCTATGCAAGGCACCTCCTCCTACCATTGTGAACACAGCCACCTGATCCAAGGTAGAAGAATTGGCCTGTAATTTTCCAGAACTGCAAATCTGAGCAACTGCACACGGAGCTTCCAGTCACAAAGTAAAGGCCAGCTTCCAAAAAAACAGTGAGGAGCAGCTGCTGATTCAGAGACTGAGAAGCCCCTCCAGTCTGAGCTGCATAACTAAAGTCACTTCAGAGCAAAACAATCCGTATTCCCTCGTTGTCCCACTTTAAGACTAAGCTTGTCACCAGTTCAGATGTGGAGAACAGGTATCAGTTACACTTGGACAGCAAGACAAAATTGTTTGAATTATCCCAAAACATTATACTTGATTTAGAATCTCTTAGATTCCAACAAGAAGTGAATAAAGCTCCGGATTTTTTTTTTTTTTAATGTTCAATGTGTCAACTGTTGCCTGCAATATTAAAAACATGTAGTCCTTATATTTATGAGTTGGTTGTAAGCCCACTGGCATTCCGTCTGCCTTGAGTCTTTTATGTTCTCAAACTGCAAAACCAAGCTCAAGACTGAAGGCATTACAGTTTAAATGTCACCAAAAGTAACTAAATAAATGTAATTCCAAATTATTCATATGCTACTGCTGCACATACCGTCTATAAGTGCATTTCAGTAAGGTCAGAATATAAAAATCCCATTACAGTGATAACATGAGCAGCATTTCAGATACCAATGGCTGTAGAGAGTCAGCCCGAAGCTTTTCAGACCAAGGAACTTTACCAATGGCAGAGTCCAAAAGAACACAATAAAAATAAAATAAACCATATGCTGTTCCCTTCAGTACTTGAACGCCTTCAAACATGTGAGGCAGATTCCTCAAATGAAAGGCTTCAGTGGACATTGTATAGCTGAAAGGCTTTATCTTCCTGTAAGATTTTTCTCAGTGAATCAGCATCATTTTGACATACACCAATGTCTATGGCAACTTATTTCACGGCCTATTGTTATTTCACAACTTCACATTATTTATAGATACTATATTATTTTAGTGTACTCTGGACAGATAGCTGGACTCAAAAGGGCTTTAATCAAGCATGACAAGGTAAAGCAGCAAAGCATTTCAGCTTAGAAGCATGAAAACAGTCCCAACTCAATCAGCTGTCTGTTCTGTCAACTTTATGCTCAAATATTTTGCTGGCACGAAACAGAAATTTGTTAATTTATAGGGATAGTTCCAGAAGAACTTGCACCTCTGGACTTATATCCTGAAATACAGATACTAAAAAATCCTTTTAGTCGTAAAAAATTTCTCAAATCAATTGCAAAATTGGACAATTAATTAGTAAGCTATCTTTATATATGTATTTTTAGGCCAAGGTAAATAGGCATCTGCAGTTTTGCAGCTGAAATACTGCAACATCCTAAAGCATTAGAAGTCAGAAACAGTCATTAGCTTGCCATAAATGAAAAGGTCTGCATTTGCTCTAGCTGAAAGATAAGCCAAAAAAAAAAAAAAAAAAAAAAAAAAAAAAAAAAAAAAAAAAAAAAGCTGATAGAGCAAATGAAAGGGGGTTTCATCAAATCCTTGTGTTTGACCCATTTTTCATCTATAAAAGTCCCTTAGGCTGTCATATAAAGTATAAAAGGCTTTAATAAAAGATTTCATCCTTTAGCTATAAGCTGAATGATAGTAAAAGGTACATGGCTTTTAATGTAAAGGTATTAATATATACTTTGATTTTTATTTTTTTTTAAATCACAGATTTTAAGATAGTACAACATGCAAAGTAAAAAGTTCATGGTCTATGCTACTATTATCATACATAACCAGTATTAAAGGATATGTATAATAATAATAGTGTTCCTGGTCTGTATAAAAAAATAAATGCCATCGATGCAAGCTGTGGCAAAATAAAGGCTTTAGAAAACTAGAAATATCAAATTTAACACATATTGGAAAGGGACCCCGCTAATTGCATTGTACACAAGCAGGTCTTGCGAGGCAGTGGCTCAGAAAATCTAAAAAAATCCTCATATGGGATTGAGCCTTTTTTATTTTTTTCTTTTTAACCTGGGAAAGCACCAGAAGAAGAGAGGCAGCAGAGCTGGTATTCAAAAGTCACCAGCATTTTCCATTTAGTAACAGACGTCCAGTTATAGCCAAATCAATTACTACAGCTCTGCATTAGGGCTTAAAGCACTCAGGTCTAACTTACATTAGGCTGTCAAGCATATCTTTAAAGTGTTTTGCAGTTGCATGGCACCAATATTGTACCAAGATGTTTACAAGCACTGAGGAAATTCATATTCATATCGCTGGAATTCTGGGTTTAGATTGGTGTCATGTACAATTTAGCTGAAGGAAATGCCTGCTGTTGGGCTGGATAGGATGTGGATGTGCAATCCTCTTTTTTCCCATCACTGGTGATAGCATGTGCCTCGTTATGCTGACAAGGAGCTTACTCTACTGCCTCTTTTCAGGACACTCGAACCCTTACAGATTGTTTTGTTTGCATTTCGCATTTCTTGAAAGTAGGCATTTTCTAAAAAGAGAAATCCACCTTGGTCTCCATTGAAAATCAACAAAAATCCAATTACAGCTCTAAAGTTAAGAATTTCAGGCATTAAATTTGCCCGGAGAAAATGTGGAAATGGTGGTTTGTGCTGGCACCTAAGGCATTACCTCTGTCACAGAAATGCAGCTCCATTACAAGGGCTCCTATCAAGTAGTTAGCTACCGTTATACATCTGCTGTTCAATATTCTTGTTAAAAAACCTTGGCTCTTTCAGAGCTTTGCACATCTGACTTTGTCATAGCTCCTTGTCCCAAAATGATTGAAACTGAAATATATATATATATATATATACAGGAGAAATGCTACAGATGCACTGCAAGGCTAGAACTGTCAGTTCAGAATTTGAATTTTTTAACTTATACGATGCAAGATGAAAGCAGTATCTTTCATTCTGTCTCCATAACATCATAAGCAACAGCATATCCCCGAAGACAGTGACAGCACAGGGCATCATCCCTTGATAATTCAACAGATTAGTTACAGTTCTTACACTGGGAACATTTCAGCTGAAGTGAATTTATCAAAATAACCGTATTTGTAATCTGAAAAATATCTAGAGGGTTTTTTTTTTTAACGTGTTTTTATGCTTTTAATAATCTTGAGTCCTAAGGAAAATAAACTGACATAATCCCATTGATGAAATTATCAACACAACATACATTTTTACCTCAAGTTCACAAGTAATTTTGTCCCACACTGACATTCCAATACGTCCTATGAGACTTCTTTGTGAATCTAAATTTCAAGAAAACAAAGCAATGCACGCTACTGGCATACCCAAATAAACCTGTAGGTATTCAGAAAGAAAAAAAGAATGTTTTCAGGGAAGTCTCAGCTATTCTTTCGTATTTTCTACAATAAACTTTCAGAATTGTTATTTTATACAGTATTTTCCCATCTCTCACTGTGTTTGAAAATGTTTTAGACAGCTGCTGATCTCAAACATATGACAAGAGCTAAACTTCAAAGCAGAGTATCAAAGAAGTATGAGTAACACCTTCATTCATATATTGTCATTGGAAGGAAATTTCATTGCCAGAACTGGACTGTCTGATGAAATGTGGGCACACCAGCAACTGCCTTGTGAGATTAACTCCATAGACGGTGATTTTTGCTACTTTCAGGGAAACAAAATCATCACAAGTAATAACAACAAAAGAGGATTTTCATTGACATAATTTGCACAAAACTCCACCTGTATGCCAAAAGAGTCTCCCACTGTGAACTTCACATTGATGCTCCTTTGAGAGTTGCCAGGTATAACTACACTCAGCATGAACAAATCTAAGCATTTATTTTCCACCTTTCTAATCTTTTTTTCCACCTTTGCACCACCCTAGCTATTTTTTCAGTCTCTATAAATACCATTAATATCTTATCTGTAATACAAACCACAGACCCAGGTACTGCCTTCAATGGAGATCTTTCCCAAGCCCTCGAAATGCTAAGATATTCTTATCTCACTTAAAACTGTCTAAAGGGAAGATCTTCTTTTGTGTCTGAACAGATGAAATTAGCACCTGGTTGGTCTGGTTTGCAACACACTGCTATCATCTCATCAGCCTCGACCTCCTCCATTTTAAACCACGGAAATCCACTCAAAATGCTGCACAAAAATCAGTTTCCCTCCCAAACACCACACCCCCTGTCAACCACTGACATTGGTTACCATCCAAAACTCTTTCAGAGATACTTCTAGTACATTTCCCTGAGACCTTTGATGAGGTTACCTCAAAAAGTTTAAGTGAAAAGTACACTGAAACCCTGGGCTTTTCCTCTTCAATCGTTGGTGTTTATATTCTCTATTATTCGCAGACTCAACTTTTCTGCACATCAAAAAACAATTTGAGTCTTTCTCTGCCATTGGTTTCATAGTGACTGGCAGACTTAAAAGAAGTCTTGAGTAAATTCTCACCTCATTTGGAAAACCACCAAAAATCCCATTTCTTTCCTCCCTACGACAACTTCTTGTGACACTAAATCTTTTCAAAAACAGCGAATATATTTACTTCCAATAGCCCTATACTCTCTGTAGTTAATCTTACTTTTACTTTTGCCTTATTGCTGCAATGTTACCACTATTCACATTCTTCAGCTCATCAAGGACTGCTTCTCAGAAAACCATAAAATGTCAGTGTATTGCAATTTTTCATGCATAATGGAGAAATTTAAATATGCAAATGAATTTATTGTATGCAACACTGAAATATCTGTATCAAAAAGATGATTCCTTCATTACTGAAAGTCTAATGAGATTCAGCTTGACATTTAGCACCATAATAGTCATTGCTCAAATTGTACTTTGCAGTGGGAAGTTCAAACTGAGAAACTATCCCAAGTAAAAATGTTGATGTTCAGATAATTAACATTTTAGAAGGTTTGTTTTTTTTTAAATGCCCTTATGACTCTTTTCTGCAGACTTCCCTAAGTGCTATATATAGCCCCACTTAATGGAAAATATAATTAGGCAGGATTTAGGAGGTCCCACTGGCTACTTCAAGCTCTCTCTTCACTTCAAAAGGAAACTGAAGCCATTTGAGCAGTACTGTTTAGTTCTGTACCAAGATTTCCTAATATTTAACAGAGGTGCTGGAAACCCAAAGCAGCTTTAAGCAACCAGGGAACAATGTAAAGCCAGAAGTGAAAATATTTAAAAGAAAAGTAAAGAGGATTTCAAATCCATTTTACACAGTTGCATCTGCTGTGACAGTTTATTAAGCTGCAAGGAAAGGGATTTTTTTTCCCTTTCTGAAATATTTACCATAAGCTAAATAGAATTGTCACAGTCTCTCAAGACAGTGCTGTTGGAAAACTGAGCATTAGCATTCTCACATGAGAACATTTCTTGGTTGATCCACTGAGCTAAAGGGTGAGCAAAATCAGATCCAAATGGGAGCCAAACCTGCAGCATTCAGATCTGCCGAAGGAACAGAAAATGAGAGAAAAACTGGAGGGAGGAAGTAACAGGCTTTGTGCATTAATGGAGGGAAAGCAGCAGAAAATCTGCCATTTCTGAAGAGTTTCCAACCTTTGACAATGTACTAAGCAGAAAACACCTACCTTTGAACCTTTTCAGAAGAAAAT
Organism: Sylvia atricapilla; assembly: GCF_009819655.1. Taxonomy (NCBI): domain Eukaryota; kingdom Metazoa; phylum Chordata; class Aves; order Passeriformes; family Sylviidae; genus Sylvia; species Sylvia atricapilla. The sequence continues at coordinate 65,772,644 of NC_089143.1, forward strand.
GAACAATATCACGAGGGTTTTCTCTCTGAGCAAGCAATCACCTTGGCTGAGGAAAGTAATGTGTAAGATAAGGGCCTGGAAGTATTTTTTATTTTTGAAACCATTGATGTAAGGCATGGTCATTCAGTTGCATCAATATAGTGCGTATAAGCGCTATATTACTGGATTTGGTAGAAAAGCAGAAACACAAATCCCTTCTCCCCCCAACTACCCTGTCACTGGAAGTATCTCTCCCAAAACCCCACACCAACCACCAAACTTCTAAGAGACATCATTCTTCTAACTAAATCTTTCCATGCTCAATCCTTGTTAAATTTGCATTCATGTGAAATAAATGTGCATAATACCAAAATAAAGTTTTGGATCTCCGTTGGGCATTTACTTCAGTGGATCAGTTCCCACAATAACCGTGACAGTGCCCAATTTCATTTCCTCCATGTAAACAGAGCAGCTGTATGGAGTACAGGAGAGAAGAGAATGAGGGGTAAACACATGGGAACAAGAGGCAAATCCCACCTGCCTGACTCCTGAAAACTTCTGCAGAAGTTAAAAAACTGCCTTGGTGAATCAGGCATCACCTCCTTGCTTTTTCCCTTGATGTTTTAAGGAGAAGTCATTGCAGTCCGTGTGTGTCTCACACAGTTAGGCCCTGGAATAAAGATATTGACCTTTAAAAGCTTGTTCCTAATTAAAGTTACCCCTTTGAAAGCACACAAGTAGTTCTGGCACCTTTGGCCACTCATGGCTACTAACTGTTACCTGAAAAAAGCACTGCAACGCAGTCTGCAATTAAATCATCTTTAAAGTTCTGTTCCTTTTAAACAAGTAAGAAATTGTGCACAATATTTATTGCATTCTTTTAAGTCCCCTGGAAATATTTTCAACTCTTAATTAGACCTAAACGGGGAGAACAAACCCCTATGATGTTGATAGGAAATTTTGACATTAATTACTGCATTGAAAGTCAAAGGTTTTATCATAGTATGTCACATCTCTAAGAAGCTATTGCATGGGGTCTAAGAAACTGAAATGTAAGCTGTGTCATGAATCATTGGTAGCACTAATTTTCCTATTATATGTTCTATTTCTAGAAATTAATTTGTTCTGGAATTTATTCAAGCATGAGTTGCTGTGTTCTCTCTTTCCGATAACATATGAAGGTTACTCTGATATTTTTATGATCATCACAGAACCTTTGGTTTCTTACTAAAGGCTGAACAGAGCTCTAACCCTTCTTTTTTTTTTTTTTTTTCTTTTTTCTCCATAATTCAGCTTTTTCATTTTGGGAGAGATTGTAAGGTTGAAGAATGGGGATGACCAACAGCAATTTTCTTTTCCCATCAGTTCTAACTTTGATGAAACTTACAGATTAAATATCTTTTGCAAAAAGTTGCATCAGCAGAAAAAGGACATAATTGTAATCACCATCATATATTTGGTATACCAGGCTTCAGAATTCAGAATATATTTGAAAATCAGAGCTCAATTAATAAAATGAAAGAAGGATAATAACACCTTTGATTTAAGGCTGGGAAGCAACAAACAATATCAGAAAACTAAGGTTTAAATGGGAAAGTCTTTCACCTCTGAAACCAAATGACTGGGGGCAGAGAACTTAGTGAGTGTCCCTAGAATATTACACCCATCCAAAGAACAATATCTCATTTTCATTTCCAGTCTGACCAGCACCATAATCTCTCATGTGGCCCATTGTCACTGAAAACATCATTGATTTGTTTGTTTTTGTTGGGGTTTTTTAATATTGACATAGGGATGATAAGGATAGCCACTGGTCATAAGAGGGTGGAATAATTACCTAATTAAGTCAAAGCTGCAGGAAATTAGGCATATTCATGACATATGCATGGATAATAGATCGGTTTATTTTCCTGCCTTCTATTCTGCTTTTTTTATCTGCAGTTCACATGCTAAAGGGGAGGAGAGAAGCAGGAGGAGAAAAAGGAGTGAGAAAGCAAGAGCAAGGAAGGCTGGTGTGCTGCATCTGCTTTGCAACCTATAATGAAGGATTAAATAAATAATGAAGAGCAACTTCAGTTTCACCTGCTCAGTGTTGCATGATATATTCATTATATATTTCTGATATTTATCATTTTTTCATATATAAGCAATTTTCCACTTATAAAAGTGTGTTATAAGAGTGCAGAGGAGCCAATGCAGCTTTATAAAAAAACCCTAAGGTACACCAGTGCCTTATTTAACCCACCCACTGAGTTCTATACACCTAAGAATCCCAACGTTACACCATGCCTGTTTTTCAGATTTCTAAACAGACATCTCTGATGCTGGGGAAATTCTATTCTTTGTTTTCTCTGTCTACATTCTGTGACCCTGCTACTCTGGTTACACTGGTAACTTTCTGATTGCTCTAGATTATCCTCTGCTTTTCATAACACTCTCTGGAGTCTGGGAAGCACGTAATTCAGTTTCACTGGGCCTATTCAGTGAAGGAAATGACAAACAAATGGCTGAATACCTCCTTTTAACCTGTTGGAGAAGCTTTTCAGTATTACTTCCCTAATCAAACCCCTTTGTAAAGAAATGCAGAAGAAATGAGAAGAAAAATCAGCTACTAAAGAAAGATTATGAGTACCCTATGCTGATGTCCCAATAACAAGGCAAAAAGATGGGCAAGTCATCACAGAAACTTCTGAATAGAAAAGGATAAGGAGATGTCAAGAGTGATCTCTTTAATAAACAAAAATGCTTATTTTGCATGTAATATGCTGCCCTTAACAGGAATTGATTAAATATCCTAGTAAATGAGAACCAGAAGCACTAACATCAGCATTCAAGAAATTCTGAATTTGAGTCCCGGAGAAATTCTGCACTCCTTTTCATATCTAACACACAAGTGATGCACACAATGTAAATCTTCATATATTTACCCCCAGGAATACCACAGAACATCAAAAATTGAACTGATCTCCAAATAAACAAGATATTTACTTTGAATAAAGGAAGTATCTTTATAGTAGGTTTGTAGCAGATTTTCACCTCTATAGAACATAAATTATCCAATGAGCTAAACTTAAAAGCATTCTATCAATGAAAATACTGTGTCAACTCAAGCCATAATTCATTTAACTCAGATACTCATTTTATCAAAGGGGATTCAGTAAACCAACAAGTTGGGAGTGATCATTTTGGTAGCCCTCACCTTAATCTCTGATCTCCCTCAGAGGAGGGCTCTTTACAAATATCTGTCTTGCATTTTCAGCACTTTTATCCAACCAACAACTCCAGACAGTGAAGAACAATGCTAACAGAGGCCTTTTTCAGTGATGGATTTTTCATTTAAGAATATGGACACTACGAGGATCACAGAAGTGCATCACTACAGCAGGCTGCAAAGCCATCCTCTAGCATTTTCTTTTCACATGCTCTGCTCCAAGTTTTTTTGGCCAACTTCAGTTTACCTTCTGTGCCACAATCCGTGGGCTGCAATCGAAGTGAAGGACATAACAATCATGGGAAAAGTCTCTGTGCTCCCTGTACATTTCACTTTGAAGGTTTGTTTTACAGGTGTACAACAGCGACGCTCTCATTAAATCTTTCCCGTTGTTGCTTGAGCTTATGCATGAAGCCACCATAAAGGAATAATTTCACCCTTTCAGCCTCTCTGTTAATTATCAAGTGTCTGACTGATTGCTTGTGATTGATGACTGATGGGGAGAAGATTCTGCAGGTGTTAATGGGCTGGGTGATGGGGTGACACAGAGGAAAGAAGTGGCCCAGCATTTCATCAAAATATGATTGCTGATGTTGCCTGTAAATGGTTTTCCTCACGGTGCAGTGTGCATGAATCTGTATTATAAACTGAAAATGGAAATTTCTGTAATGCAGCATCACTAGAAAGATTATTACTAAAGAAGGATGATTATTTCTGATCTTTGCTTTTGAAATTCTTTGTTTATTTCAACTTTCAAGTGACTCAGAAGGCATAGTCAAGTGAAAAAGAACTCCAAGTGGAATAATCAAATTAAATACTATGAACTGAATTCAGCATCAGGAAAGAAATCTTGCAAAATCTATCTCAACAACTTCATATAATTATGAGGAGAAATACATTCACATGAAGACTTACCGGAGTAAGAAATTTTCTATAAAGTTTGGGTATTATGTAAATTCTTGTAATCCATTGCATGCACGGGATGCACCCAAATGAAGGGACTAAACCAGTTAATAGAAGGACTCATGCACACACACGTAAAGTATGGATAAGAAATAGATGCCCTGAGGATTTTTTCACTTCAGTTCCATTTGTGTATTCTATAAAACTCACATTTTCCTACTTCCTAAACAGGAAAAAATCCTAGAAACAAACAACAACAACAAAAAAAACCTCATTCCAACAGAAAATCAGTAGAGAGATTTTAGAATGTTTATGAAAACATCTTAATAAATGAGTTAATGTGCAAGAGGAGACTTCTTTATATAAGATGAATGCTTAAAAATGGTTCCAGAAGTAGTTAAGATTTTGATGCTCTTTCAAAATCACAGTTTTAAAGTAGAAAAATTTATAAAGTAGACAGTATATACAGTCATATGTAAATACATATTTTTAATTGTAGTTCCAGTGAATCTTTTCTTTATAGAAATGTTTAAAACTTCTTTTGATAAATATAGAAGGCATTTAGCAGGTAAATACAATAATATGCCTATTATATAAAATTATTAAACAATTTAGAAAATCAAGCTAGTTTTGTGCTAAAATGTGTATTCATTTTGAAATATTACTTATAGTTTTTATATGTTAGCACATATCTGCACTTGTAAACAAGATAAATTTGATGCAACCATCTCCTATAAATTATCAAATAAGCAACTTCTGAATTTCTTGTCATCATTTCATTCCTATAATTGTTACTAAAATTTGTGAAATCCTACTTTGGGATTTCTTGAAATTTCCACCAGTTTTCTGTTCAAAGGTTGATATGATAAATGAATTTCAACCCAAAGTTTGAATCATGTTAATCTAACAGTAGGAAAAAGAGAGTATCCCAAATTAAGTATAACTCAAAATCTGTTGCATTTACAAAGGTACAGTAATTACTTACTGTTTGTAATTTAATTACTTTTAGGTTTCAGAAATTTAAATTTCAAATTACAGAAGCAGGAAACACCATATGCTGCTCACTTCAAGAACTGTTTAGAGAAGAGTTTAATTTCAAGTAGCTCTTGTGTTTTAAAAACAGTTACTAATAGTAGGTATAAAATTCAAACTTCCTTTCAAGTTTCAATAGGATTTCCACTTCAAATCCAGTATGAGCTTCTGTAAAATACCATTTTCTTCTCTCTACCACATAGGCAACTCTTCTGTGAAAACCTCTTGCTGAAATGGGTTCTTTTTGAGTCAAAACCATGAATTGCTTAAAGACAATGAGTGTGTTCTGGATTCTAAACTTTTCTATGTAACAAAACTATTTTAGAGTAATCAAATTAGTGAAAGCTTTTACTTTAAGTAAGAACAAGAAGTTAAACATCTGTCCTTTACTAGACTTCAATACGTTCAAACTGAAAATCCATTTCAATGACTTCAGGAAAACTGGTAGTCAAAAGAGATCTTTTTACAGGGAAAGGGAAAAGGAAAAAGGGAGTTGTCCTCACAGCTGAATGAATAAGAAACTTGGGAAGATGGATAAGAGAGTTTTTGATCAAGTTAGAGGCTCCAAAAATGAATTTTCTTCCTCTCTTCCTCAACCAAACAAATAAAACAAATATTCTTGCTGCTTTCAGTAGTGATTGGGTACAGCTTCAATACTTGTAACAAAACTTAACAATCAAGGCTAAAGAAACAGGGAAACTACCGAAAAAACAAGGTGTATCAATGATCTTGGCAATAAAGTTGCTGAGGCCAAGAATTGAGAAACAGGAATATACAGTAAGAGCATGGAGTTTTGTGCTGCATCCCATACAGCTCAGAGCATACTATCCTGGATTACATTTTTCTCTAAAAAGAAATTTTACAACCCCTTGCTTAAGTGGCAGTCAGAAACCATGATTTCCTGACAGTAGCATGTAACCATCACAAATCAAATTTCTGAAGGCAGTAGTTGTAGTTGCTACATATGCCATGAAGAATGACAGTTTCATAAAAGAAAACATTAGGAGCTACCACACTTAAATATTGTGATACAGACCACAGATTGCTATTGTTAGGTCTGAACAGGTGTTTTTCTTGGATGCACTCCAAAGAGAAAGGATCTGAAATGGGCATGCAGAGCTGAAAAATATAAATGCACGCATATCTATCTGGCATGCATACATTCGTTGCCTCAATTACACCAGCAGACTGTTACCTCTCTAACTTAGCAGATTGTAAAATTTTGTATTATTGAAGCTGGGAAATGATTGTGATACAATCCTAAGTATTACATCTCATGTATGCTGCACATTTGTAAGAGGCTGATTACAAAGATAGAGCATCTCTATAACCGGCCTTTGACAAATAGCTTTTCGTGTAAGGATATTCCAAGTATTAGTTTCCATCCTTCTTTTTTTCAGTAAAACATCAGTTATATTCCAGTTTGGAGACTTGAATCTTTGGGGAATTTGTCTTCATGACAGCAGTTTCTAATAAACACTATAGTCTCATGTTCTTACTAATGAAAGAAGACATTTTAATGGAATGAAAAAGGACAAATGAATAGTTAAAAAAAAGTTTGTTTCTGAGCTCTAAGGCTAGAGCAGTTAAAGCATTTAATGGCACTTATTGAAAAATGCTTATGTTTATTCTTTTGAAAAACAAATATTTTTGTAAGGGAAAATTAAAATATTTTATAATTATTATTACTGCAGACAATCCATTTACTGAATGCTTCTGTCAGCCACACACACAAGACAACATCTAAGGCACCATTCAGCAAGCCAGCAGTATATTGCCTTTTCAAGGATGTGTTAGGAACCACAACAAACAGGAGCCAAGAGAAAGAGTGATACAGCAGGAGCTAAATGAGGTATATTTTCACAGCCTAAAAAAAAAAAAAAAAAGGCAGATTTTTTGTAGAAAGCTTTGAAGCACTGTCAGATGAAAGAAGCAAAATCATTAAGTTCAATGGAAGAAATAGATGGAGAATAAATTATGAGTGAACTGGACTACTTAAGACTCTTAAAACTGTCTGAACTGTTTAATTGAGTAAATAACCCTGTACTTCCCATGTTATTAGCTTTAGTCACAATATGCCTAAATATATCAAAATCATGTTTGTTTTCTGTAGTCATTCTTCAAAACCAGTTTTATAAAACTACGTGAGTCCAAAATTATGTTTTCCAGTCTCCTATTCTTGAAGGTTTTTTCTGTTTTGTTCTTGAAGACAAGTCTATAAATAACATTTATTGCTTTTAGATAACTTGAGAAGTTGTTAGATGAAGCAGAAAAGTGAAAAATTGACTAGCAATGCAGTATTATCAACTTGAGGCCATCATCATTACCACTTCTGATGACCTCCATAGGCCTGGCATTAGATGTGATCATTAGAGCATCTATCTGGTCTGCCTAGCATTTAGGATTAACATTAATCAAGGACCAGGCTAAATTTCAGAATTCAGGCCACCAAAATCATCTCCAGGGATCTTTCCTTCTAGCCCCTACCATGACTGCTTGCTTCACGCCTCCACGTATGAGAAGCTTTAGGCCTAATTAATTTTATCCCACCTAATATAACTGCCTGTGTTCTCATTACCTGTATAGATACATAATCCCAACTAAGCTCTTTACTTTCTGGGTATTTCATGGCAATAATTTCTATAAGCTAATTATATGTAGGGTAGAAAAATGCTTTCTTTAAATCTCTGTCACGTCTCTCCACATGAGCATCCTTTAATCTCCCACAGTTCTAAAACCAATTCTGTACCACTGAGAAACCCCTTTGCTTGGAATTCAGACCCCCAGCAATTTATCTGACAAGCCTCAAGGTCTCTGGCCACAACTTCTTCTCATTAAATAAACTTGGATCTCAGTGAACCCATCCAACATTTTGCTTTGCTAATTTAGTTCACCTGTAACAGTTTCATAGCATCCAAAGAAACTGGCCCTCTTTGTTCACCAAAGTAATGACATTTTCCATTTGCTGATTTTGTTTTGCATGTGTGTGCCCTCAGCTGACTAATTTTCACATGTGTAACATCAGTTGTTACTATATCTCTCTTTTTTACCTGTCCTTGACAGCACTCCAGACCAAAACGACTTTGTGACTTGACCTGTACGTAATGTTTCTTCAACTCTCTCCAGAAACTTATCTCCACTTACCAAGACTGTTTATTTATCCCATAATTCTCTGTCCTTATTTTCTTTACTTATCTTCATGCAGTGATTTTTCAAACTTTTCCAAACGTTTTGATAAGGTTTTACACTGGAATAGTAGGTTCTGACTGAACTATGAACCAAAAAGAAGGAAAGCAAAGGAAATACAAAGCTTACAAAATAAAGACCCTCTATTGGTTCAAGATCACCAAAATTTTGGGAAGAAAGAGCTGGAAGAAGTTCCTGCTGAGTGCTTAAGAGTGTTTATCTTTAGGCATAATCATGGATAAATCTGCTAATAATTCTCTAGCATTCATTTCTCCAAAATATTTTGGGGCGAAAGCAACCATCAAAGTCTTTTTATATCATTCATACACATCTCATTTCTTCTCTACTTAATAAGAAAATATTTGTAGGTGTTCTCTACAGCATGTGAGAATTCTTTTTTAAAAAATGTTTTGATTACACTTCTCAAAAATTGACATTCTCTGATGGCAAGATGCTAATTCAAAAAAAGATACTGTTTCTTTTCTTATCAAATTTGTCAGAATGACAGATCAAGTTAGCAATTTTTAAATGATGCTTGATTGAAATATAAGTACATTTTAATTAAATATTTTATATACAAATGAAGCCTATATAAGTAGACCAAAAGCTTATGAATATAAGCACAACTGAGTTTCCTTGATCTAGACACATTTTGAGTTTTCATACACAGGCCTGAAATGCTATTTTTTTTTCCCCTCTAGTTGAGGACTCTCTTTTTGTCAATAAATCCACTGTTAAAATTAAGAAAACAGTGTAACAGGATTACCTTTTTAATTGTAAAAATTGCCTTGCCTTCAGGACACAGGAGCTAATAAAAAACATATTTAACAAATAAAGCATAGAGCATAATTTACTTTGAGTAATTGAACAGAATCCTGAAGGGCCATGATGTTCTGTATTACCAACAAGTAAACCTTCTGGGAGACAGGATAAAGTATTTTGCATCAGCAAAGCTGGACCCTATAATCAAATAATAGATTAAGTGGGTGTCATGGTTTCACACTAGCCACTGTGAAGAGAATTAATGCTACCACAGCCACAAAGTTGCACAGTAAAATATATCGTCTATAAAATAGAGTAAAGCTCTATGTGGAAAGTATAATTAACTAGAGATGGTCTTTGCGTGAGCTTTAATGTGATCTTGTCTGACCGCTTACTAAAAAGTATTTCACTATCTTGTCCCAGGTGGTGAGAACCACAGCTTGGCAGTGAGCGATGCCATAGCTGGTTGGTGGCCAGTCACCAGCAGTGCTTTCCCTACTGATGCCTTAAGTTTTAGCTTTCATGTTTTTTTAGATTCTGTGCTCTCCAGGGGTTTAGTTCTGAGCCTCACATTAAGTGTTAGTGAGATCCCTTCACAGAGTAGGTGGACAAAAATCCTTTTCCAGATGGAGACCAAGGACAGTGAGTACAAATTTCAGGCACAAAAGCACAAACAACAGCAGACTGAAGAGAGAAAACAAGAAGGATGGGACCTCACAACCCAAAGCTGTAATTGGACAATTAAACTCCAATATGCAAGTGGACCAAAATTTATAAAAGCATGAGACCTCGTGACTAGTTGTCCATTTTGTGACCATTTTGGGTTCACCTTGGGTGTAGCCCTAGCCAGGCTCTTGTCCTGCCCAAGGTGTACCCTAAAGGCCTTTTAATAAATACCTACTTTATTCTCTAGCTCTGTCCAGTCCCTGTTTCAGGTCAGCCTTCCCAAGGCATCAATACAGCTCAATACTGGGCCAGGTTCTGTTTCATACCTTTACTGAAGGTCTGGACCTTGACCAATGGGGCATCAGGTTCTATTTCTGACTCTGTCAGGGTTTTCTAGGATTTCTTGTTTGTTTGCTTATTCTTCTGCACTACAGTATTTGTATTTTTTATATCCCTAGTAACGAACTGCTATACCTATTCCCAAAATCCTTGCCTGACCGCCTTTTAATTGCAAATTTACAATAATTTGGAAAAAGGGGGAGAGGGGATTACATTCCAAGGGAGACTCCAATCTTCCCGGGCAGATTCTTGTCTATCTAAACCAGGACACTTTACTACTTAGGAAGGTGAATACCATAGGCAGAGACTAGCAGGAGAAAGCAGTGGCTATTCTAATTGGCCCACTTACCTGTTCCTGACTGAAAATATGTATCTTCACAAGAAATGAGAAATATTATGAGTGATTCTTTGTCTTAATATATCTCCCCTCAAGAAATCTTTCCAGCTAGGTCAGTAAAAAACACTGCTAATATTCTTTTATGAAAACTCCAGCAAACAAACAAACATCTCATCTCATAGAAGGCACTCTGGATTTTTGTTAACCAGAAGTCGAGCTACTACATAATGATTTTATTGCCGAATGAAGAGATGGATGAGACAAATGCGTGGTAAAAAAATGTAAAAAAAACATCAAAATACATTTAGAATTCAAAATATATTTCCTTGGAATAGAATGAGCTGATTAATCTACAAATGTCTGGCCTAAACTATGAGTCAAACAAGACCAGAGTGGTAAATCTTATCCAGAATAACAAATAGCTCAGAGGTTTTATATCAATACTATCAAAATAAGAGAAAACATCAGAATAATTACAAGTGACACTAGGATAAAAGCACAACAATTATCAGAGACAGCCAGAAATGCTCAAGATAGAGTTCTTCAGAGGAAATAAAATCCGCAGAGGGTCCTTGGATTTTGTGGAGGAAACCTAATTTCATAAAATTCCCAGGAACTTTTCTAGCACATTTGTAATAGATATTTGAATAACAGCTGCTTAAGAACTTCAAAAAACAGTGATTCCTTTATCTCAGTGGATAAACTATACCAGTGCATCACCATGTTTACCTGCAGAAAGTTGGGATTTGCTTTTAGAAGTGTGCCTACATGCCCCAAATGGGCAAAGCATTTAATGGGACGACCTCCTCAGCACTGAGGGAAGACAGCAGCTTAGTCTAAACCGTTTTGTTTGTATATGTAAATATGATGTTTTCAGTTCCTTCAATAACACTGGTGATGTAGGCCCAGTTTTAATTTGCTCTAAACTCCATATGTTGAGGAATTATTGCTGGGTTATTACCCTCTAAGCACAGCCTTTGTTAGCGGGATGTAATTAGAAAGGGGAAAAACCAGACAGGAAAAAAAAAACAAGCAAACAAGGAAGAACCTTTAGAGTCAAATTTTCTTGCTCTCATCTCAGAAATAACTGGAGCCCTACTAGACTTGATATAATAAACAGGAAGAAAGCACTAAGTGCTAACATTGGACTTAAAAAAACACTGAAGGGAACTGGACTCAGGATAGATCCTGCCCTGATCAATGGACTCACTCAATCTGGCAATGCACCACCCATCAAATAACTTGAAAAGTTTTATCTTGTTTAATGATAAAAATGCTGATTAGCTCCATTTGCTCAGAGAATTAAAGGGGTTTTGAAGAATTAATCAAAATCAGTTCTTCCTTGATTCTTTATGCTGGTGAAAAAGTAGTCTTGGACTCCTATAAAGATCATGCCATTGCTATTGCCTTGGAGCTCTGTGAAACATTTTTATTCTAAATATTTTATTCCAAATATTGCTGGTTTAGTCAGAAAAATTACTGAGGTATTTTATTCCATAAGAATTCACCTACCTTTGGTCAGTCCTTTCCCTCCCTCTCTGTATTTACAATAGCTTTTGTGCCGTTTTGTTACATAGCAGTTACTCAGTCCTGAAAATTCAAGTTCCTTTTTTTCATAGTAGTGATAGATGCATCCAATAAGCCATAGAAAAGTAAACTTGACAACATTTTCTTCTTCCCACTCAATTTCTAATCTGTTTCTACATTGACTCTTTTTCTCCAGTTAACAAAAAAGCTGTCTCTGAGCTCATATCAATTTTAATATTTACAAGCTGCCAAATTGATTCACATTCCTCACTGAAGCCTTAGCTCATGTGTTTAATTGATCAGGTCCCAAATCCCTTTCTTTAATATGAGGAATAAATCAATCTCTAAGAGCTGGCAACATCCCTCACAGCAGGCAAAAAGACATTTTTAGTACAGATAAAAGCAAAACACCTAATTCCTATTTAGTTAAGCATTGATCAATGACAACACTCTTCTGAATTTTCAAGAGACCTTATATAAATAATTACCTGGAAGCAAGAGGCAATACTGTGGCAAAAAGGTGTTGTTTAGGAAAGGCTGCACCTTTCCTTGTGAGCACACAGAACCACCTGCCTCAGCTGGAGCTCCCCAAGTGCTCCCAAAGCTGAGATCTCAGTCTTGCACAGAGTTACACAGCCTCTTCATCCTTCCCCACCTCTGTGCTCCCAATTTACTGACAGAAGAGACAAAAGGCAAGGGCCTTTTGTCTAAATTTTGCTCCAGGAGAAAAACATAAATGGTGACTAATTAGGTCGCTCAGGTTCTGAAATGTTTCTCCAGAAATCAAAGGAAAATGGTTTGTGAAAAGAGAAAGCTAAAGACAAATTACTTTAGGTAAATCAACACAGTTTTCTACAAGCCCAAAGACTGTAGTAGTGCATTGTCTCCTAACTGCTTTATACTCCATTTCAAAGAGTGAAAGATCCAAGCTGAAGACAAAAACCACAATATTCTCCAGCCCTGAGTAATCCTGCCAGCCAGGAGACAAGTAGCCCTGCAGGGCAAGTGCTAAATATCCTGTTTACTGTTAACTCAAATTCCATGAAAAATACAAAGAAAAATTTGTGATTTTGTGTTGGCATTAATCACCTTGCTCCTTTCTGTCAGCCTTATTTAATTAACATAACCAGATAAACATACACACATAGCCTTAACTGCAGAAGGAAAGCCAACCAACAAATTCTTGCAATTCATTGGGTAAGATGTCCCAAACTCAAGTGACCACAAAGGTTTTATAGCACCTTGACCAGCTTTAAGTATCCTCATTTACATCTGATCCTTCAGACAATATACTTAGGCCAATTGCACATTTAATTTCTCACTTTCATCAAGTTTGACTTTTCCACCTCAACACATCTTAAAAATTGAAGACATTCCTTGCAATAATAAAATAACTACTTTCAAGGATGCAAGAGATATTTCAATGATCATTCTTTAAAACAGGAAGTTAACCTTTTAAACTGCAGAGCCAATGGCATAAATTTATATCAATATATAAATGCTCTACTGCACCTTTATTATCATTTTGAAATACTGATTTCTCACAGTTGGTCTGAAACTATGAGGCAAGCCTTGAGGTCAGAATTTGATACTAGCATCTACCTTTTCTCTCAGTGATTACCAAGAAAGAACCTGTAGACTGATTTTAACACTAGTAATTTAAGGCTTGGGCTTAGTTTGAGATCAGATCCAGTAATTTTTGGTTGATTTTAGTAAAATGTATTTTTACAATGTTAAGAATCGTTCCAGACTCTGATGGAGAAGGATTTATTTGAGTTTTGTATTTAAAGGTAATGTTATATGTGCTTACACTCTTACATTTTTTTCTTCTTCTATTTTGCTTGTTTTTCAGTGAAATACAAATATCTTCTTGTTTACTGAATATAAAACAAGAACAGGATAACATCTCTTTGCAAACACATCTGGATGAGCAGGCTTTCCTCCTGTGGGTAATTCTTTCAACAGAGCTACTCCCATGAAGGAGCAGCTCATGTGGGTGTGCAGCAAGTTTCTGCACAGTGAGGATTGTTATCCAGATTTTTATCATTTCCCAACAGTCTTCCTAAAAGAAGATCATGAAATAATTGCTCTATATCCTCTTGCTGTCACTCTTTTCCACTTCCTTACCCCCCTGAGCTGTTCACCACTATGAAAGGGATAGTTGGAAATCCCAGAATTGTACAGAAGTTGAAAACTTCTTTCCTTTCCTCTCTTTAACTGAAAAATATCAGGAGTTTGTGTTTCTAAGCTTAAAATCAAAACTGTTCCTTTCATGCATCCTTTATGACATGCTTCACCCTACAGCAAATGCTTACACAGCTTGGAACAGGGAATTGTAGTGGAAATAGTAACAAATATCTAAACTGCAGCAGTTCTATCTGGCATGTGCATCACTGGTTTAGGTCTGAACTGGGAGCTCACATCCTCAATCTCTCTATAAACTTAAAGGCAGTGTCATGATTACAAAGACCGTGAAAAGGTAAATTCAAGTAACAGCTGAGGTGAAAAAACATCTGTGGTAATCACAATGAAACTGCTTTTCTAGAGCCAGGTTACTAAAATGGAAAAAAAAGAACCCAAAAAAGACAGAGCAGCATTTGATCATGAGATATTAAAAAAAGCTCAAAAGGAAAGAAAAGAAGATAAGATGGGAAAATTTGTATTTTCCTTTTGGTGTCATAAGTCTTCAAAAGTTTTCAGTATTTTTAAACCCTCATATTAACCACGGACAAGGTTTGAAGAAAAGTAAATTGGGCTACAATTTTAGCATAAGACTCTATGAAATATGTATTTTAGCACTCCCTGAACACTAAAGCAGGGTCAGTGTTAGTGGAAAACCCAATTCATGCTTTCTGACAATATTAAAGATTTTTGCGCTATTTAAGTTATGGCAGAAGGACTATATAAGTAGTTATCACTACCCCACTTCACATGTGCATAATGAAACCAAAACTTTGCTTTAATGCCCCAATGTCCATACCAGCTCATTCCACATGGCAGAATATTGGCAGCTATAAAATTTTAATTAGGCTAGAAAAACAAACAACACCAAACCCAGACCTTTTTTTTTTTTTCCTAAACAGGTAAAAATACATAGAATTAAATGCTGATCCTTAAAATGAGACCACCATAGGCTTCACTAAAGCCGGAACTCCATGCTAAGCATTTTTTGGGGGTATAATTAAAAAGTGTTCTTATCTTCCCTAATGTTGTATTTGTCCTACAACAGAAGCACCTCTTTCAATTATTTAACATAGGAATAAAGTTACTAGAAAAAAATTAGGTTTCAGAATTAAATATTAAAATGTATAACAGTATTTCTTGCTGCCAACTTTTACAAAAAGTTCACTGGCTAAAGTACAGACTTAGCAGAGAAATACAATCCTCTCTTCCCTCAAAATGCCATTGAAATTCACCTGTTCTATAGAGCTCATGTCTACTCACTCACTGGTAGGTATCCACAGCATAATCATTGAAATAATTCACAGGAAGAAAGGGGATAGATAACTAAAAGGATCTACTCTGACCATTGTATTTTAGCATTTTTTTAGCAACTTTTGTTGAGTATTCAGAAGCTTCAATTTCTAGAATATGTGTATAGGAGAGAAAAAGCAAGGAAAAAAGTTGCTAATAGGCAGCAGGATAACTTCTAAATTACAATTCCCTTTATATACATTTCCTTTAGGTCTCAGAGGAAACCAGTACTATTTTCCTGGCTTTCATATATTGACAGAGTCAATCAAACAAATAAATAGTGTTGTTGCACCTCTTTTCCCTACCTGCTGATATAAACTATGCTATGATCAAAACCAAAATATTCTGCACTCTTTTATCAAGGCCAGAAAATTATTTCCAGAAAAAATAAAAGGCATGCACAGCTCTTCACACATAAGTCACATGTCTATACATAGGGTATTCAAAACTCTAACTGCTTAATCCTTTTTTCTTTAATGCCATAGCACTACTGCCATTCATCACTGACTGCTGTCAAATCCATATCCCAAGTACTTTTACAAGAATAATTTATAGTTTGAAGTTGACTCTGAAATCATCTAGTGAATAATCTTTACTGTTCTGGTTAGCAAAAATTAAAAGAGATTTTAGTTGCATCCTGGAACTGGGAAACTATTACAATTTCCATCAACAAAGCCTCTTACATTAGAGCTTTTACGAAGGAACTTTCATTTCGTTGTGTCCTAAAACGGAATTAAGTGAAGAGATAACTTTTTTTAAGCACTATATTAAAGGATATTTCCACAGAATAAATTAATTAAATACCTGCATACAGCACAACATGCATCATCTGTGACATGAAATTTCTGTCACCCAACCAAAGTGACAACTCAGGAGATTTCACAGTAACCACTGGAAATGTCACTTCCCCATCATCTCCAGGGTTGGTGGGGAACTTACAAAACTACTTTATTGAGATCAAATACTTTTGCTTTGTGCATACACATGCTGCCACCAAACAGCAGGTCTCAGGTTTTTTTGAGTGAAAGATATCTTCAGGCTATTTTGAAAAAACCTTGGCATTTTTAAGAGACAGCTTGAATGATATAGATTAACTACTGCTGCATTATCTGTCAAGAGTATAGTTTTTAGTGATGACAACTACTACAAATAGCTGATACTATTTATGAAAGTTTAAATATTTAGTATGTATTAGTCTTATATCACTATGCTCCTCCTTGGATTTCAAATAAATAGTCTTCTTTTTGATTACAAAATCTCAAATAAGTGGACATCCTGAAAACATTTCCTACTTTTCTCTGAAGTGGAAGTTTTTTTTGACTAGCACATGTACTTCTCCACATAAAACAGAGAGCTACTTCCAGATGCTCTCAAATCCAGAGTGATTCCCTACCACTATTCTCAGGAGCCACCATCATCATGTTTAATATCTGGAACACCAGTCAGCAGAGATGAAAGCAATGAGAAATGCATGGATGGCCTGTTGGGACCTCTCATCTTTTAAACATCTCCCCCAGTGAAAAACAAAAACAAAATCTTTCTTATTGTGAGTGGATCCCATTCCACAGCACAGTATTCTGAACTTTACTTTTGAAAAGGTTTCAACCATCCTGCTGTAATAGGGAGACAATCTCTGACATGACCACTCAAGTTTAGAGTTTGAAAAAACCTTCATTAATTTTTTTTTTCTGGTTTACCATACTGATTCATGGTATGCTGCCTCTACTAATTAAATTAATAGCTACACTTGCTTACTAAAGAGATTAACTGCTGCATTGCCCTCACTTGGTGGGTTAGTTGCTAGGCAGCTCTCGCTGGGGATTTGGCACTGTGCTCTTATCTCCGAAGACAAAGGCTGCCGCGCATCTTTCACGAGGAGAATGAATGCTACACTGCTCTCACTGAGAGCATTCATCTCCATTTTTATATCTCAATAGCTCCCCTTTAATTATTTTAATCATTTGGTGCATTCTAGTGTTGCAAGCCTGTTTAATCTGGAGTATATTTCGGCTTCTATGCTATGGATTGCTTCCATTTTTCCCCCCCTCGCCAGTTTACAACCTCAAGATTTATTTCACGTCACACATGAAGGTCTTGCACACCAGAGCATGCCACAATTGCTACTGCAGTAATATCCAGTCTGACGTTTAAGCCCTTCTCAATATTTTTCTATCCATTGAACTGCTAATTTCCAGGTTTTTTTTTACCTTGTTCACGTTGCCCCACACTTCAGTTCGTACCTGGGAAGTTCTACCTTTGATCAGCAGCCTCACTGTGCCAAGGGCTTTGTCAGTGCAAGCAGCATAAGCACGGAGACATCACCAAGGATGTGATTTATGGCACCAACAGCCTGCTCCTCTTTTCTGCTGAACCTCCAGGTATCCAGAGATGGCTGCACTAACCCCCCTCGCTGCAGTATCCAGATGACTTCCAAATAAAAGACAACTTTTTTTTTTGTTTTCTCATGGGCAATCTGACCTATTTTTCCTAGTGAATAGATCCACATCCTGGCACCACATCAACAGCTGGGAGAACACAGCTCAGCTCCTCAGATTGCAGCAAAACTGAAGACACAATTCCTGTTCTCCAAAACAAACTCATGCAGACCCAAGGATTTAGCAAAATTTTCAGGTCTAAGCTGGAAAAGGAGCCACTTCCTGGACTCTGTCGTATATTCTTAAAAAAAATACAGATCTTAAAAGCAGTATGTGTTTCAGTGCTTTTCAAAATGTGCTTTCAATGGCTCTACTCGTATAATAATATGATTAGTGAGTGGGAGAAAAAATTGCAGCTGAAAAATACAGTCCTTTTCTCACTTATTTTCTAAGTTACATGAGGACTTACTGAAAAAATTATTTAACACTTTTTTAAGAATATATATTTTTAATTTATTTGCTGATTTGTATAATCATACAATGCAAATTTATCCCAGCTTGTGTTATTCCATTTTGCTTTTTGTCATGCATCCCTTTCTGACTACTCACTGTCCTTGTAGATGCTACTCATGTAATATAATTATTCCAGAAAGCACCATTTGACTGGATGGCCCAAATGTTAGAAAGTTTCAGACAGGAAAACCTGAATAATTAATAAAATATCCATAAAAATTCAAATTCCCTTGTTGAATAGAGAAATAATATAATTCATATTCTTTGTAATGAATATATGAGCACGGTCAAGTTGAAACATTTTTCTAAATAAGTGGTCTACTCCTTTTGTCCAGTTGTGAGAACTGGCAAGAATTCTTGCAATTATGTAAAGGCAAAACCTATCAGCAGCACTGCATTTTTTTTTTCCAAAAATATACTGCCTCTGGATAATACAAGAAAAAAGAAAGACAGCACAGGTCAGTCAGTTCTGCTTTTGAAAAGGTCAAAATATGGATATTTCAAAGCTCAGCTGAAACAAAGCGGGGGGGTGATGATATCTTTACAAATTGTCAGGAAAAAAACTACAAAGGAAGATGATGGCAATGTTGAATTCATAACAATTATAAATCATTCGTTTGTTTTTAAACAAAGGTTAAAGAATGGTATTAGATACATCAAAGATTTTGATCTTTTTCAGCATTCAAGGAATTGGGATGAAACAAGAAAATAAAAATCAAACTGTCAGTTTTTTTCCTGTAAATAGCAAACTGATGACTGCTTAGAGAAAAACACAAGGTAACCATCCTGCTGGCACCTTTATTTCCTCTAATATGTCAATTTCTTTTGACATTTCATGAGAAAATACTAAAAATGTTCAAAAATTTGCCTGAAAATTTACCTCTTCTGGGACATCAGGTTGAAGCACAATCTGCTAATGATGCATTACTTACAGGGAAATATTTGAAACTGACATACATAATTTACACTGTAAAGTCACACATAAAACTATTTTTTAACTCTTCTATTAGCACATTAAAAACTGTTTCAGAAATATGAGAATATAGAGCAGAGCCTACAGTTTTAAGAGTCAGAGAAAAACATTGCACTTCAACTTCAAGCAACCAGGACAAAAATTCTGGGAATAATGAATATATGTTCTGTGACTTTAAATAACTGATTATCAGCAAAATTTCTGATCTATATATGATAAAATCTCACTATTGTAATGATAGTAATTATAAAATAATCCAACAATACATTGATTCTTGATAGATTTGTACAGCCTTGAAATCCTTTCCCTTTTGACCAATATGAATGTTTTTATACAGGAAAACAACATATCCATGGGCTTTGTTACTCAAGATTGGAAGCTATAACCAAGCAAAAATTAAAAGCAAACCAAAATAAACCAGACAGCTCAACAAACCAGGATTATTAATTTTCACCTTGGTTATATAGCCAAATAATTCTGAAGAATCTAGCTCCTTGATAACCTATAGAAAGCTGTACAAGAGGTGATACACAATGAAGGGCTTAGAATTCAGTATAGTAGAACTGGTCTACTTGTACATAAGATATTCTGAAGACAGCAGGTTTTCTTGTTGGCTTTTCATATATTGTTGATTGGGGTTCATTATTATTATTATTTCGGTTGATTTTTTTTTTTTCCCCCCAGAAGACTTCACCTGAGGTTAAAGTGACAATAGGAAAAAAGCTTGGAAGCCAGGGGAGCTTGTTTCTAAGAGCAGAAAGTCACCCAAAGTTCACTGAGAGAGATTCCTCAATATCTGATGACCAGGAGTATTCACATCATGCCTGGCTCACTGCTTACTGAGAAAATATAAACTGTCTTAAGATGTAGTAAGAATACAACATTCTTCTTCAAAGTACATAAGAAAAGGAAAACTAAAAGAAGGAAAATTAAAATAAATGCTCTATGGTATTGGGAAATGGCTCTTTGTGCTATCCCAAGACTTTTTTCACTGTAATATTAAGAACATGATAATTTTCAATTTTATTTTTTTTATGTCTTCCCAAAATGAGAAAAAACCTATATATTTAATTTGGATATGAGATTAGAGCACAGGAACTGTGATTCTGTTTTATACATACACAGATTTAATTATCACCCAAGCAGGCACGAGGAGAGCATTCTCCAGCATGAAGAAGAGAAAGAAAAGCACAGATACTCCTATCAGAAATCACAGCTCCTCCTGCCATCCTCAAAATAGCACAAACTCCAAAATCAAGACAGTACAAAGTGGCATGTTTCCTGTAGCTAAGAAATATATCTCCCATAAGTTTCTCTTTTAAGATGAAAGACAATAACTGCAACATTTGTGGAAAAAGAGAGAAGGAAAGAATTTGTCCAAGAAACAATTTCAAGTAGTATCAGCCAATGTACTTTATTAGAAACAACGAAGTTAAGAGGCATCAAGATGAAAATCATAGAAAGGTGAAGAGGAGGTGCACCCCAGACAAACAAAGAGAGAGAGAAATTTAACCTCTAGCAGAAAATTTAATTCAATAGAAACATCCAAAATTACCCTCCACATATCAACTGACGGAAGAAAAGTTGTACTATTTTATACTATCTTTAGCAGAAAATTCACAGTTATGGTGGCATGTCATGAGTCTGCCTGCCATGACATCATTTGAGTGTGAGTTTTACAAGTTTTTCTGCACAGATATTTTAGACAGGGCTGCTTCTGGGTTCATGAGTTGATCTAAAGTCTCTGAGCGTGAGAAGAGTTCAGGCCAATGCAATTAGATAGCCACATTTTCTCTCTGCCCTCCCCCTGGTGCTTGTCTTCATCTCAAATCACTGCTGACATCATCCAGACATTTTAACTAGAAATTATGGAATAGATGCATTAGACCTCAGAATCTGCACACTTTTAAGTGCATTATGCAGGACAAGTCTGCTACATCTAACCTGTCAGAAGTGGGGGTTTTGACACTGCCTGAAAGATTGGGCATATGCTATCTTGTTAAGGTCATGAGCTTCATAAATCAAAGGCATGGGTGAAACTAAACTTCGCTCTCAATAGTATACAAGCACTTATTTTTGCAGGGACATTTTACCAGATGCATCTGGAACATTCTGCTGACACAGGTTTTCAAGTAAGTCCGGTGTGGTAAATGATGTGACAGCAAAAAGAATGTAGAATATATGTCAGAGCAAATGACTGATGCAGCAGCTAATAAAATCTAATAGAAATTTAACTTTTACCAGGGCAAAGTAGCATGACAGTGCTAGTCTCTCAAAATGAGTATGATTCAAAAACTATATCCAGTCACTGCACTATGCCATTCACAGCATGTAATGAGCCATGATGATGTACTGTGCTAGATTAAGACATTTAGAAGGTTCATAAGGGTTGTTTGGAGTAAGAATAGCTTTCATAAACTGGTTTATAGTATCAGTTGAAATGCTTCTGAGTACAAAACTTTCTCCAGTATTATTATACTCGCAAGATTGTTGGAGGAGAAGAAAATGTCCTCATCAGTTGTTCTTGTTTAAAAGTTAACCATGCAAGATTACAGGGAGAGAGCTTTTGTTATAGGCACTCCAGATATAATTCTGATTGAATATAATTTTGGAAAAAGCTTTCTCTGTTTTCATTATTGTTGTTCAGAGTGAGAGTCATATTTGGACCCATTGTTTTCTCTTTTTTCTGGTCTCAATGATTAATCATTGAATCCAACTCATGAAATCCTCAAAACCCTTCCAGAATTAAAATAAGTAGAGCAACACTAAACAGAGAAACTAGAAAAGATGAGATTTTTCCCCATGATACACTTTTGCCACTACAGAGGCTACCAGTACCACTGAAGCCCAGTCTCTCTCAGCTATCATCAGTATAGTCAGGCATTTTAATATGAATAAGATAAATCTCCAGAAAGCTCAGAACACTAAATAAATACATACAATCTGGATTCATTAAACTGCAAATTTTGAGTTTAGTAGTTTAATCATAACAAAAAGCACAGTTCTTTTCTATTTTTGTTTATAACCTTAATATTTTAAAGTATCTCATATAATGGAAATTAATATGGATAAATACTTGAGAACTCTGGTGTTATCTTGTCTTCTTCCTGTTCATTTTAACTGGGGTGAATCGAGGGGGTGCTAAGTGGCAGCAAATACTTCTGAAAAACAGCATAATTCCACTGAATAAACAAGAAAAGGCATATTCTCAACAGCAAGGACCTGAAGGAGTGTTGTCTAAACAGAAAAAAAGTGTATATATAAATATACACCTTATCTAGATAAAATATATATTTATATACTTGATCTAGATAAAATATATATTTATATACTTCATCCATATAAAGGATGTATTTATATTTTTTATCTATATTATATATTTATATACTTCATCCATATAAAGGATGTATTTATATACTTTATCTATAATGACACCACTGGTGACTGTCCCCAGCTGGATGCTGCCCCATTCCCCAGCACTCTCTGGGCCTGGCCATCCAGCCAGTTCCTAACCCAGCAGAGACTGCTCCTGTCCAAGCCCTGGGCTGGCAGCTTTTCCAGGGGTGTGCTGTGGGACACAGTGTCAAACTGCTGAATTCAGGTAGACAACACCCACAGCCTTCCCTGCATCCACCAGGTGGTCACCTGGTCATAACAGAGACTAGGTTGGCCAGACAGTACCTGCCCCTCCTAAATCCCTGCTGGCTGGGTCTGACCCCCTGGCCATGCTGTAGGTTTGCTGTTTGCACTCAGGATGATCTGCTCCACAACCTTGCTGGGCACTGAGGTCAGGCTGACAGGTCTGTAGTTCCCTGGGTTCTCCTTCCAGACACTCTTGTGGATGGGTGTCACGTTGGCCAGCTTCCACTCATCTGGGTGGGACCTCCCCAGTGAGCCAGGACTGATGGTAAGTGATGGGGAGCAGCTTGGTGAGCTCTTCTGCCAGCTCCCTCATCACCCTGGGATGAGTCCCAGAGAGTTGTGAGCATCTGAGTGGCTCAGCAGGTCTCTGAGTGCCTCCTCCTGGATAACAGGGGGAACATTCTGCTCCCTGACCATATCTACAAGCCCAGGAGGACACTTGTCCTGAGGACAACCTCTCTTTTTGCTGGAAACTGAGGCAAAAAAGGTGCTTAATACCTCAGACTTTTCCTGATCTTTGGTGATTACCTTTTCTCTACCATGTCTAATAAAGAATGGAGTTTCTTCTTGCCCCTCCTTTTGCCATTAATTATTTATAAAAATATTTTTATTGTCCTTCACAGAAGTGGCCAGATTAAGTTCTAATTGGGCTTTTGCCCCTCTAATTCTCTTCCTGCACAACATAGCAACATCCTTAAACACTTCCTGAGTTTCCTGTCCCTCATTCTAAAGCTGACAGACCCTCTTTTTTTTCCTCAGTTCTTCAAAACTCTGTGCCCTTGCAGTCCAGTCATTTTCCCTGTGGGTTCATCTTTCAGCACATAGAGACAGTCAGCTCCTGTACTTCAAGATTTCATTCTTGAAGTACATGCATCCTTCCTAGACCCCTCTGTTTTCAAGGGTTGACACTCTGACTCCTGAACAGACCAAAGTCTGCTCTCTGGAAGTCAGGTGTGTAGATCACAGGTAAAAAATTATATTTGCTCTCTATCTCCTATTTTTAGAGCAAGGCTTTACAACTGGACCTACGAATCTCTGTTTCTCAAGATGCATGCCTGAGTCAGAAATTATAAAACCAGCACATGATTTCTTTTACAGCCACTGAAGAAAAACCTTCCTAAAAAATTTTGTATAAGAAGCATAATCTCTATTATTCATAGAGCTCCAAGCAAAACCCTACTTAGAAGAATCAGCCAGTGCCAGTCAATGGGAATTCTGCAAGATTAAAACAAGTAGGATTTGGCACTCACCCTTACTGCCAATGTGTTGTTTTCCCCTCGCTCGCTCTTAAAAGTGGTCATGGTACCAAAATTCCTATTTTATTACATTTTTGACAGAAGTTTTCATACAGAAAAAAATTAGTAACTTAGTTTCAGGTAAATTAGACAATCCAGTTTGTTATACAAGTACATTTTGGAGACATAATTTCATAAAAACAGCAACAGAAAGGAATTTCTCCCTCCCCCTTCAATGTTGCAAATATCTGCGAGTCTCCCTATCCTGGGAAAAAGGTGATCTGTACCAATAGCAAAACATTAACTTAAATTTTCTTCCCTTCCTCATTTTGTTTTCTGTTGAGATTTCTGAAGCTGATGTTATTTCTCACCACTTGAGTGAATAAGGAGTTCATTTTAAAAATAAATAAGGTTGAAAAGTCCAACCTAACACAATCATAAATGTTGAATAATTCCATTTCCATGTATGCCTTCTTTTTTACCTCAGAACTGAAAAGGAAAATGAAAACCCTCTACATTTTATCACAGATGAGCAAGTATCACGGCTCCTTCGGAACAGTTACTCACATCTTTGAAAACAGTATTTTCCATGCACTTTGTGGACCATTAACATCATCTAATTTATGAACTAAAAGTATTGCTACTCAGAAAGCTCAGTCCCTGTGCTGTTTGCAGCGCCAGAACACTCAAAATTACCTGGTGACTAAAGTCTCACAGTAAGAACTGATATTTCATTTAACTTTTTTTTACTAAAATAGCTAACTCTGCAATTACCCATGGCATGCTGAAGTAAATCTTCTCCCTGATACTGAAATATGAGCCTCCAAAATGACATGTCTGGCACTTTAGGAATTATACCTTGAAATTGTACAATCTATAGGGAGTTTCAAGTGCGTGGCAATGAGTATGAACAGCCTGGTAGTAGAGGCAGCTAACACCCACTGTTTCCTTCTATAGTAACATATGTGAAAACAAGAAAAGTAACCCAGAAAAAAAAATAATCTTTATTTAAAGCTCTAGGCAAAACCTGCTAATACTAGAAACAGTTTGAGCTTTTCCTATCCATAAATCTGAGACCAGAAGCTACTTTAATCTTCCTCAGCCATCTCTGTTTGAAGACAGCATCAAATAGTAAGTGTGTTTATGGGAGCAGAACAAGGTAGGACTCCCTGCTTGGGGATCACACTTGCTTCATTTTAATTAAGGAACACTTCACCCAGGTTCCCCAGGGTAATACAAGCCTAATTGAAGTCGATACTAAGTCCAATACCTTTCCATATGTGCAGTCTAAATTCGCATCCTAAGCTCACCTCAAGCAGATGAGAATACTGCACATAGGCCTAATGGAGCTTGCAAAGGGACAAAACCAGTCCACACCCCCTGGGATGACCAAGAGCCAGCACCAGCAGGCTGCTGGAAAGTGAAAAGAGAAAGGGGATCTACAGCATCAGGAGGAGTCAGGTGTAGTCAGTGAGCTCAAGATGCACTCTTCTGAAAGAGATGGCTATTTCAAATTATCCACCTGGGGGAACAGTGATGCCAGTGTTAGGCATTCACTTTTCTTTCTCCAACAACTATTTCACAAAAATTCCAAGTGCCAAAGCCACCCACTGCCACATCTGGGCTTCTAGACAGGTAGAGGTTAATTCCTGCTAACAAATAACAACCAAACCCAAATAGCATATCAACAATTACCGAAGTCCTCCCATTTTAAAGCAAAAAGACACAAGGGAAAGAAGGAATCACAGATTAAGAATGAAAAGCACCAAAAGTTACAGGTTTAACCCCTCTGTGAATACAGCTGCTTACTGAAGGAACTCTTTACAGAGCTCCAGGTAGACAGCTGAGAGATAAAGTTATGCAGGTGCAAAACTGCATTGGTTACAAATTGTCAAGTCTAGGATCTAATTCCAATTTAACAGCAGTTTTAACATTACAAGAGATTATCATCATCACTCCTCAACAGCTTGGATCTCTGGAGCTTTCAAAAGAATAGACAGTGAATCAAACTCATTATTAGCTTTCCACCCTGGAGACCTTGGTGCAAAGGTAAGAACTGATAGCTCAAGTGGTACCTACTAAGACTGGGAGACTACTTTTGGTCCCCAGTGTGTTCTGATGCCCCTCACACACTCTCCAGGCTTCCTTACTCTTATCTTGTTGGATTTACTTTGTCCTCCATCCAATTTAAAGTGAAAATTCAAGCATTCAGGAACATCTGAAATCTTGTGTTTGATGTTCATGTACATCAGCAATGTTGGAGCAATGTCAGTTGCAGAAAACAGCACCACCAGCTAAAGATAACCATAAGCTCATCCCAGACTGGAACAGTGACGAACATAGACAAGAAACTTGCAGGAGATTGCTATTTTGCTAGCAGTCTGTGTCACAGCTGCCCTCTTGTTGGAGGGCAGAAATGAGCCAAGACACAGACTCCTTGTTTATCACAGCATGAAAAGGGCCCTGGTTTATTCCCCTTTACAGCTCAGCCACCCTGACTCCAACCATTCACTGACTCTGCCTGCAGCAGCTCCTGCTGTGGGTTTCCCTCTGACTGCTGGTTATTCCCTGCTGAACTCTGACTGCAGGGATCAGTTTGCAGACTCTGACTGCAGCTTTTACCTGGCTAGACTGTGACTGCAGGTTCCAGCAACAGGCTCTGACTGCACACCCACACTGACCTCACTGCAGGGATTCTCTCTCCTGTTTTGCCCAGTCCTTCTGGATCGTTCCTTCACTATCGCCTTCTTCAGGATCCCTCCTCCAGGTTTGCCTTTTTTAAAGTGAAGTTGGCTCAGACCAGCCAACGCTGCCCTTTTATCACACTCACCTTTATTAGTCAGGGCTGTGACCCATTAAGGGCCAGGCTGTTCCTCATCTTTGGTAATTAGTGCAGCTGTGACTTATCAGGGCTGAGGTCACCTGTAATCCTTTCTTCTACACCTACAGTCTGCATCAAACACCTCAAGATTTCTTAAGCAGAAGACAAAGCAGAGAAAGAGGGTTTCTAAACATGAGATTTGCTCGTTCTGTCTCATGGCTTTCACAGCAACTGTCCCCATGATGCTAGTCAAAGGCCAGGTGAAGGAGCACAGAGATGATCCCCAGCCCTTCCTGTAGTGACAAAGTCTCACAGCCGAGTACAGGCATGCTTTAATTATGCCTGTGTCAATTATGCCAGGGAAACTGGCTGAACTGCAAAAAGGGTATGGCACATGTGCCCTAAGCAGGTCTCAGTAATTGTTCTGAATGTGAAGCTACAGAGGAGCACTTTCAATTCCCCAAGACTTTAGTAGGGGCTGATAACACTTGCCCTTCACAATTCACACCTCAAAACTTCTGAAGACCTCTGTAGTCTATTCATAAGTTAAATATACCCAGGAAACAAATACGTAAAATATCAGTCTCTTTTAAGAGATAACAGCCTGGACTGCTTTGATATGAACAGCACAGAGATCAGTTGTGAAGAATATAAAACAGCTGAATTCAACAAGACTACTCTCTATTAGAACGTTTTTATTACTTCCACCTTTTGGGCAATGTATCATCAAGAAGACAAAAAGAGAAGTGGCAACAGAAAAGAACCATTTAAAATGGTAACCTAAACACTTTGTACATCATATCTGATACAGATGGATATTTGATGTTAATAAACACCTATCAAACTGGTATGAACCAGAGATCATTGGAAAACACTTCAACATACCATGTAAATAAATATGACTATTATTACAAATCCTTGCTAATTTAGATAAAGAAAATTTTAACCATCAAAATTCCAACTCAATATGTATATACTAGGCACCTAGTAAAGAAAAGAAAAGAAAAAAAATATATAAAAAAGAAACAAAACAAAAACCTCCAGAGTTTCATGTTGAGTAACTGTAAAAACAATCAACCTTTGCAAAGTCCATAGATTTTGTTTTCTACGTACAGCTTGCTTCACCCTTGCTTACTGCAAATACTTGTGTACCAATGCATACAGCAGAACTCTTAATAGAAGTTCCAGAAGCAGAAGAAAATAGAAACAGAAGGAAGGAAGAATCATGTTTCTCATAAACTTCTCTGTTTTCTTAAAGCCATATTTCAGACACATATGTAAAACCAGATTCCAATTATGTGATCAACTCTCACAAAAAGCTGGAAGCAAGGCTCATTCAAATCTACCTAACATACTGACAACAGCTATTGCTGGATAGGTCACTCAATTCACAGAACTTTCCAACCCCATTTAAAATTTCAGAGGGGAAGAAAACAAAAAACATCAAAGTCTCCTGTATTTAGCATATAGACCTTTTTGCCACTTCAAACTAAAGACCTTTTCAAAAATGCACTGTCAGCAGCACAGCTTTTAAGGGTAAAATGAGGACTTTAAAGTCAGTATCCCACTGTGTATTCTACCGCTGTGCTGCCTGTGGAGTGTGAAAAAAAAGGGCAAGGATGGTTCCTAAAGTCTCAAACACTCTCTTTACAATGACTTTTATCCCTTTGAAGGCAGAAGGAAATGCAGCTAATGTGTTTACAAATAGGCTGGAACCTGCTACTTTTTGAAAGAAACTCATAAAGGACACAAATGCCTCCTAGAATCTGATTATGTTATTTAAAGGGACACTTATAGAGCTAGCAGTTCCCTCAGCTTGACCTCTTTTTTTTTTTTAATTTCACCTCTTTAAATGCAGTTTCTTAGCTTTTTGTAATGATTCATGACTTTTGTCTCAAAATTAAAACAATTTAAAGTATCACTGATCTACGATAATAACAAAGGCAAGCCTGGCTGTGACAAGTTACAAATCCATTCATACCCTTCATCCTTTGAAGGGAAAATGTTGAAAATGCAGCTGACTATATATTCATCACTTTACACCTTTATCAATACAGTCATTCATAAAAGCCAATTAAGCAACATGGAAATAAAACCCAGTGGTCCCAAATGAATAACTCTGAAACAAGACAATATGTACAAGTAATAGAAGACAACATACCCTGAGAAGATAATGGCTGCAGATGTAATCCTTCAGCACACCCTAAAAATGAACATTAGAGTGTGAAAGACTGCAAATAAGTAACACACAGGAGTCTAGCAAGTTTCTTTAAGAAACACTGCAGAAATAAAAGAGGAGTGGTAGCAAGAACAAAGCCTCAGAAGCAAACATAATTTCATATTATCATGTACCCGGCTGACTCTGGTGTACAATCACTGCTCAAATAAAATTATTTGGCTATCTGCTTTTTTAATTCCTGGTTTTCTATTTGAGGGCATAAAATCTACACAGTAACTTTCCCCCCCCCCCCCCCAATCTTCTCTGATTTATTCATTGCTTATTTTTCAATGTAATTGTTTACTTAATTCTGGATTCTTCAGTCGCTTTTTAGACTCTCAGTGGGACCATTCCAATCAGTGACAGTGACAAAGAAGTGTTTCCCATAACTCTACTGTTTTAAGACTCACATTCTGGCAAGCTTAAAATCCACAGCATATTACTACATTTTAAATGATACACCAGATTCCTCAGCAGAAATATTTCCTTTTGTATAACCTAGCAGCAGAACAATCAGTGAAACCTGAGTAATTGAAAACATTTCTGTGGGAACTTGACATATCCTTCATTTCATACTTTTTGCAATGTATTTCCTCAAACTCTAATTCCTGCCAAATATATCAGTTTTCTACACTCCATTTTAGCAATAAATAATGGCTAGATAAGAGATAATGTCAGAAGGGTTCAGTGTAACACATCCAAATCTTGTTTACCTGTCAATAAAAAGGTATCTCAATACGTCATTTGTGGCTGAAATTAAAGATTACAGAACATGTAACGTGCTTTTGGTCAACAGAACTGGAGCCACGTGGTATCAACAAATCACAATTATGAGAAATCATATTTTTTCATCACTCTGGTTGTTATTAAGTCTCCACTCATCCCCATAATTTAGATATGCTAATCCTCCTTTCTAATCCTACATTGTCTGTAACAAATACAGCATAATCTGCAGCCACCCGTACATATGAGTCATATGAGTTGTTTACTCCTGAAGTCAGTAATTTTAGTAGACTCTGGGCATTTCCACCTCACTAATGCACAGAAGTGACCACACAAAGGGAAAACAAAAAGAACACAGGTCTGTATGCATCACCTCTGGTATCATTTTGTTGGGGAAAGACTGGCACTGAAGGGCAGTGCTGCCTTGGCCTGGAATCTTTAAAGGGCAACTAATTAATTCTGGAATTCATAAACATTATGATATCAACCCTCAAGATATTAACACTAATGTCATCCAGACCCACAGGTTCACAATGAAATATCATTCTCTCAGGACAGAGGAAAAATAAGGTTTTAGAAATCTATTACTCAGCTCTAAATTCTGTATTGGAAATGAAATCCCAAGGAATTGTTTCATGCCAACACAATTTTAACCACAAGAAATCTCACAACAAAACAGAAAGGTGAGAAGATCCAGATTTGTCCTTATTCTGGGAAGCAATGGCAGCACTCAGAATTTCTAACTCTTATAGCTGACTCTCAACCAGTTACTTGTCTCTGCATTTTCCTTCACTACAGCTATTTTTTGACAGTTTCAAACTGATTGTAGTAGCAGTTCAATATAGGTGAATTTTGTAGTGTGGTTCTAGTTGTAAATTCATCTGGCTCTACTTTCTGCATATCTGTAGGCAAATCTAAGGTTAAAAGCTGATACAACGTGATTTGAGAAGACCAAATCTCTATTATCTCTATTATTTTGCTCTTTAAGAGCATTCTGAAGAACTAAACTGAAGACATTTATTTATGATATGTTTTATAAAAACAGTTCTTCTGGGCTTTCAACACGTACTGCTCAGAGTGGACCAACAAAAGGCTGTTCATTAAACCACAGAAAGCATGCCAATTAAAAAAAAATGATCCATTAGGATAACACCAAGAAATTTCAAACAAAATAAGCTTTGATACCTAGTTTGCATCAATAATGCAGTGGTTTTGTCATTGATCTTTGCTGGAGGAGACACAAATTTAGGCGAGTTTCAATCTTTCAATAGAGCCAGTCACTCCTGACTAACACTGGGGCAGGCAGATCTCCCTGTTTCTTCTAATGGATGAGCTAATGTTCAAGGTGTAAAAATCTCCATTTTCCTAAAATATATATCTCAGAAGGAAGTTCCATATGGTGACCAGCTCACTTTTTCCTGGATGAAGTTCATTTCACCACACCCTTCTCACTCTTGTCCCTCCATGCATCATCCCTCTGAAAGAAATCAGCTCTGGCACAGCTCACAACATTTATGGAGTCAGTCCAGATCACTAACTCAACAGAAAACTATCCACAGGTTGCTTTTCTCTTGGAGAGTATTTCACATTTTTTATTAGAGCTGGTACAAGCTAAAGATAATTTCTTGCATTGTCTTTCATTATGTTTAGAATTGCTTCAATCTCTGAAAAATAACTTAGCAAAAAAAATTAATGTTACATTTCAAATATTATTTTCAGCAAAGGATCTACAGTATTTTTGCTTCAATTCTATTAATTTCTGCATATGAAAAATCTGTATTGCACTTTAAATACAAATACTGATCTTATAAAGCTTCTGAGTATGAAACTTTCATACATTGATACCAAAAAAGTAAGGGAAATCAGAAGTAATTGTCATGAAAGTGAGATGGCATGGCCAATTGAGATGAGCCCTTTTCCTGTAGTGAAAGGGTCAGGGGAGAAAGAGGCACCAACAAGGCATGGAGAAAGCTGGGACTTCCTTCATCGTGGAGTTCTTGGGACTGGCCACCTTGAGCTTTCAAGGACCAGAATCATCAGTCTTAATCAACATCAGTTAAGTGGTATTACACATCACAGCTAAGTTTTTTAAAGTACTGATTGTTTTATATGTGCAGTGATAATTACTGTCAGGTGAATAACTATTCTTTGTCTCTGTGCACTGTCAACCCAGTAAAGAGTCAAGTCTGAAGTCTGAAACTCCACTGATCTGTCTTTCGAACATTCCTGTCACAGCAATTCCTAATTCCCAACTGACACACAGACTGAGACATATTCAGGTGCAACAGATGTCTGGTTTTCCTTAGAGGCTAAGTGCTCAGTGGTGTGTGCAGCAGCACCACAGCATCCCTCCAGCTCCTGCTCTGCCTGCACAAAGCTCTGATGAAAGCACAGAGGCAGCTACAAGTCAGGGCAATAACTCTGCAGCTGGAAAAAAGGTAGCAAACAAAGTATAAAGCTGACAGCATGAGACTTGACAAGTCTGCATTTGTCTATTCCAAACAACAATCTTTGCAATTATAAAGGAAAGCTCTAGCAACCTCCAGTACAACTAGTGCTTCACCTATCATACTCTCATAGACAGTGGCAGTCATGTACAGTGTTTTTGTATTTCTTTATCCTTGAGGATATGTAGCAATTATGTATATATATATATACACACATATACACATCTCTACATATAGGTATTTTAACTACCTGTTAAAGAAGATGGCTTTCCATAGCAATAATTTCTGTATTTGGATTGAAAGTGATGCAACCTTCAAACCTCCCACTGAGTTCATAAGGCCGTGGTTATCAACACTGGAGCTTCCTAAAATTCATTCTGCTGTTATTAGATACCATGAAATCTGCTGACCACGTAAGTACCTTGTCTCATTATTCAAGCTCAGTATTCTGAGGTGCATTATAAACCCTGCAGTAACACACACAACTGTGGTAACACACAAATAAAATATGAAAGAAGAAATATTTTTCATTTTCATCTTTATATTAAATTCAAATTAACTTGAATATCATTCTGGTTTATAGGTTAATAAAATACAAGAGCAATTAATTATTAGCAAAAATAAATATTTATCATGCAGGCACAGTGATAACAACAGCAAATAAAAAAGCCTCTCAGTGGAAGTACTTCCCCTAAAGGGGAAGAGATACGCCAACCTAATAACCTCACCAAAGGTTATGAAAAATTTGCACATTGCCTGACAGCCTAAGGTAAAGTCTTATGGTGGCTCTTCAAGTGGCTAAAAGGGAAAATGGAATGCAATGCAAAGTGGTGCCGTTTATCTAAATCAATGGAGACATTTCCTACTGCACTGACCTTCACTACATCTTGAGGAGCATAAAAAGCATTAAGGAACATTTTAAAAACACCCAAGGGTTTTCTTTATCTAGGTTTTCTCCCTGATCAAATAAACTGGAACTCTTTATTACAGATATTTCCCATATTTCAAGTTAATGTACGTTTCTCTGCAGCATAGCCACCTAAATAATCTTAACACTTCGTGAGGGCCCTGACAGTCTCTCAGAAATGTCATATTCCTCCCACGACACACATCCCTCAGAGCAATAGCTGTGCAATGTCCCTTTGCACTGACACTAACTGAAATTATCATCCTTAAGATGACCAAGGAATGGACTGAAAGGACCAATGTTTAACATCAGTGCAAGTACTGAAGGCTGGAAAACCATGAGTGTGTGTAAAGTGATACTGTACAGGTGATAAAGCTCACCTGCATCTGTTCTCTTACTCGAGTGTTCATGAGAAATAATACTGTGACAGGAGGGCCATCTCTCTTACCTAAAGCAGCAGAGCAAACTGTTTCCTCCTGGCTCTTTCCTCATGAAGACTCAGATTTAAATCAGTCAGCAGCAACACTCTTTTCTAAACAGATCTTCAGTAAGCCATACTGGGCAAGTTTTGGAACCTATACATCACCCTAGCACGGCTGAATCATCTGCTGTTCTATCAATTTACAAAGGTGTTGAGCATCAGAAAACATGCAGACATGAAATATAAAGATATATTGCATTTAGAATATTTATAGAGCTTCAGTCTCTCAACTCTTTGATGTTGATCTTCATGAACAAGCTTCTCACACCAGGAGAAAATGGTAAGAGCAAAGTCTGCACACAGATTGCAAAAGTATTTCACCTATAGTGCTCTTTATATCTGCAGGACTTAAAAGAGCACTAATAAATTAGCAAGGCTTAAGTAAATGAGGCAATGATAAACCCACTTCTCCTTATTCCTGAAAATGGTAACATACAGCACTGCAATAAGCTGTGGCTCCTGACTACACGAGGTATAATAATTTCTAAAAATTATCTTCAATCCCTGTGTTCTTTTCAGTAATCTAATGCAGTGTCATTGGACCATATTTCTAAGAGGGATGAAACAAATAAGAGAATAAATAAAAGGTTGGAATTATGTAATTTCTTTATCCATGTTCTCTTCTTTAATTACTCCTCACTGCTGCCATTAAAGCATTCTGTTTGCATCTGAATTTGAGTCTTTTCATACTACTTCTTGCTTTTTTCCTAAGTTCTCATGTTTACCTAGCCAAACATGGACCTCCATTTTACATGTCCTTTCCCAAATTTCTCAACAAATAAGTACTTGGTTTTTAGCAGAAATCTGGTACAAAATCTAAACTAAAATAGCATCTTTCGTATAAAAAATGCAATGAGGCATGCAAAGCCTTTCATTGAATACCACAGCAGAGATAGTATATCAAAAGTAAATTTTATCAAGTATGGGCTAGTGAATTTCAAGCTCTTTATACTCTTTTCATACATAAATTATCAAACTTACCTGCATGCTTTATAATTTGAAGTTCAGTTCACTTGAATTTATGCATATGATTAGTAGTTTCTGCACTGTTGCACTGAGTAATACTTGTTTCAGTTCTCTGTAGTTTTTCTTTACTATTCAGACATTTTTTCTTTATTACGCTTCCAAAGCATCAGATTTATTTCTGAATAGTTTAAAAGATACATATTTTTGTGCTTAAAAAATAAACTACAGACAGCAATTATAATCATCACTCAGGATCATAAGTTTACTCCATTAAACCTGACAACAGTATAGAACAGTGACAGAATAAATCTGTATCAATGGCATTTATTAAAAACCATTAATCAGAATATTGGAAAGACATTGCCTGAAGACTTGCCACGGGGATTCATGTTTTATGTCCAAATCCAACAGCTAGCTGCTTTTAAAACTCAGGGTCAAGATCTGTGTATCTTGCCTGTCTGTTTCTTTGAATTCCCTGCATCTAGTCTCTAAATCCAACCCACAGAGGAGTTCTTGGGTTTTATCCTCTCTTCTCCTCCAAATTAATGCGACTCATATAAAGCACCTGACAGCGGTAATCATTCCTTTATATTCAAAATATACGTAGGCAGAACAAATGTGTGAGAGGCTTGGCCGTGCTCCATCGCTGTGCTGGAAGAGCTCCCCACCCCTCGCACATATCGCACGTTTTAAAGCTGTCTGGTGTAACAGATAAATCTGGGCAATCGCCTGTTCTGTAATGATTCCTCCTGACATTCTCAATTACGTTTTGGAGAGCCTTGAGTACAACGTTTCCAGCAGTTCCCTCAACCGATGGCATAAATTTTCTTAAACTGCAACAGACTGCCGGGCAAGATTTATTGGCCGAGCAGTTAACTCTGGTTACACCAGCAAAAGCGCGAAGTGAAATTGCATCAAATTTCACCGGCAGTAATTAATTTTATTTTGAAGGGAAATAGTAAGACTTGAGCTACAAACAAAGAATAAATTCATATGAGCACAGCACAGAGGCATTTCTTTACATTTCTTACAAATCAGCATGGAGTGCAAGGCATCATGTAAGAACGTCACCATAAATATTATTAGGGACCTTGACAGCATTTTTGGCAAGAGGCTAGAAGTCAAAGCAGTTATGAAGACTATACTCTGGAAACACCATCTAGCCACAGGTAAATTTCTATCAGCATACATACTTTTTATGGGTTTCTTTTACATTAACTGGATACCTATGTGGCTAGAGTGACAGGAACTTAGAGGATTTTAACCCTTGCATGTAAAATCTGACATATTTGAAAACTCATAAACTGGTCCAAATTTTTTTTGGAGGGGGCATGGAGAGGTATATTTTTTGGGAGTATAATATCTTTTGTTTTTAAACCATTTCAATTTCAAAGTAGCTGTTATAGAACAAAACACAAAGGTACAAATACTGTCTTTTTTTTTTTTTAACCTCAACTAGAAAAATACCCCAAACCATTACTCTTTAGAATGGCTCTATGTGTTAACTTGCAACATTACATTTCTTGAATGGCTGAGAAAGAAAATACCTCTATCCTAGGACCTCTGAAGAGAGAGAGAGTTGTCAGCTGCATTTCTGCAAAAAACATACCTGCCCAATTCTCTTCCCACAAGAGACTGGGAGTATAAGCAAGAGAGGTTTTTAAAAGGATCAAAGTACAAAATTAGCTGCAGACAAACAAGAAACTACACCGAATAGGTGATGTTATAGTTTACTCAAACTGGTGAGAAAGAACATGTACATGAACTGACTTTTGCAGAGAAAAGGGTAAACAAGCATATTATACTGAGCACAAAATATAACTGGGACGAGGGAAAAAGTAGTAACATTTCAGCAAGAAAATGCCTACCCTAAACACAGTATTTCCCTGAAAGGTTGAAGAGGAAAAAAAAAATACAACAAACCCACGACAAAAACAACAAAAAGGGTTTTTTTATAGCTGATTTAGTAAGGCATTCTAAGAAGATATTTTCTACAATTTTGGTCTTTCATTAAATTCCAAACTCACAAGAGGTCACCTTTTGAAAAGAATTTTCAGTTCTATGAGAAAGCAGTCTGTACTAGAAAGCCAGAGGTAGGAAAAAAGAGGAAACATCAACAACAAAACACACAAGGAAACTATACACCCAAATTAAGGATGTCCTAGTGCCAACATCTCCAATTTAAGTCAGTCTCTGAGCACTTGTGGTGCATTAGAAACAGGCATATTGCAAGAGAAAGATCAAAGGCTTGATTTTGAAAGTTGAACCTGAAATACTTTTGCTTTGGTGTTCCCAGCTATAAAGAAAGATAATAGCATCTCCCTCCCCTAAATAGGCTCCAGGATGATACAGGTGTCTATCAAGAAATACTTGCATAGCACAGTGATAAGTACTCCAGGGTTTTATTACAGAAATAAGACACATTTTGCTATAGAAAATAAGCAGATTGAGTTCTACATTTGTACTGAAGGTATTTTTGGACCACCATGGGCCCAGTTTAATTTAAAACAGTATCTGTAGCCTCGACGGGAAAGGCAGACAGTCCATCCATGGCCTCAAAAACAGTGGCTTTCTCAAGGAAACAATTTGTAGGTGCACAACTACCCCAGCCATGAGAGTATAGTGAAAAAAGTTAGCAAAAAACAGCTGGTAAAGTTTATTTTAGTAGGTGGGTGTAATTAAGCCCAAAAAAATCAAAAGTTCGTACAACCTCTGGAATGTTGACTACATCTATCTCTAAAGTGGTGGTCATGAGCAGATTCCTCTAACTCTTTTTACCTTTTACCTCTTACTCTTGTTTTACCTTTCCTGTACTTAATTGCTTTTCATTTCTTATTTTCCACAGCTAGAAATCCCCATTTCTAGCTTTTTAAAAAACACTTTATGTTCTGTCTTTGTCTTCTTACTCCTGCTTAGCAGCTGTCAGAAACCCCTGATTACTCACAGTTTTGCCCACCACCTTTCCCTCAGACTTTTCTCATCTTTCTTGACAGCTGTAACTCATATTTAAATTCATTTCCAGAGCACCAGCAGCTTCTCAAAGTTGTCAGTAATTTTTCTCGGGGACTATATTCCAGAAATTCAATATCTCATCCAGTAGAGAAATTGATAATGTACAAGACAGAGAACATCTGCCAGTCTAGCAGGGACACCCCATCTTTAGAAGAGGAGATTTTGTCTGCACTGAAAACAGCTTGGGTCTTCTAAGTCTGAACCAATAGAAGTTATTGTTTCATCACAGGAGTTCAGTGATCTTATACAGAGTGTTATTGAATATTGTGACAAACTGTCCAATGAACATGCCCTGAGCTGCAGGAACAGAGCACTCTCTACATTCTGCTGACTTGTTCCCTCCAGAAGCAGCAGCTCTTGTCAGTGATTAACAAGAACCTGGTGGAAGCTCAGCACAGCTGGAGGCCAGCAAACTACAAGCTGCAGTGGAAACTGCAGTAAGTGAATTTAAAATTAGAAACTGAAAACTTAAAAAAAAAAAACCAAAACAGAATATGATGGGAAAGAAGAAAGTTCTAATGCACTGTAATTTATTAAAAAAATGTTGTAAAACATTTCTATGCCTGTATTTATGGAAATTTCTTCAGCAATCTTTACTCACCCTCTACTAATGTATGTTAACAACCATAATCTCTGTCTTCAATGGCAGCCAATTATGCTTGTTTTCTTTTAATTTGCTTTTTAAAAACACTTACATAAAAATAATTGTAGCACTTTCCCTTGAAAGGTTTGGGTATAGAGGTTAATTGATAGATTTGTCTCAGAAATAAATATATTGAAATAAACATGTCACTTCAATATTGTTTTAACTGGTTTTTTTCCCCAAGCCATAAGCATGGCAACTTTTTCAACAGAGTTATATATGCTACATTATTCTTCAGCTTTAAAGTAAAAGAAAAGGCCATTGAAATAAAAGAGTAATTTCAGCACAAATATTTTAAGGTCCATTGGCTTGAATTACATAATCAATAATCATACATTATATTTCATTTCAGTATGTTGTCATTGACAACAGGATCATCACATCTGGCATTTAGCTGGTTGCCTCCCACACAAATAATATTTGTGTGTTACTTGTATGTTTTTACAAGAAAAGGTAATTTATCAAAGGCTAATCCATAACAATTCCCCCAGCACTTCCCAGATTTAATTCTAGAAGGATGACATCCTCTGAGATCTTCCAGGAATTAGTAATTACCATTAGCTAAAATGGTAATCATTCAATTAATGCGTGAAATATTCATCAAGAAAATTAGACATAATACGGTAGCCAAGTGATTCTTTCTTTGAATAAGGGACCACCTGGAAAAGAGCAGAGGTAGTGTTGCCTCCATAGATGGCACTTACACGGTAATATCAAGGCAGTGCCATACACTCTGGCTCACTTTGAAGACCTGTGATTCAGAAAAAAAATGTTGAAAACTATTCAGAGGGAAACCAGATGGATAACTTAAAATCCATCTTCACCAAGGCAGAAGATCCATAGTCACTTCTTATGATGAAGGATTATAATATAACTTGGTCACAAGCAATCTGGACAGATAATCTAGCAGAAATTTCTGACAGCAGAAAGCACTTTAATCTAACAAGCAGCTATAACAAAACTCAATAGCTACCAACTGAAAGCTAGCTTAGTTCAGAAAAAGAGGTGAAAATTTTAATAGTCAGAAGGAGTACTCAAACCACTTCTCCAGGAAAGTATCTAATTCTTTGCATTTCATAGACTCTGAAATGGCTTTGAATGCTGCAAGTTCATATCATGAAATAGAAATTTGATACAGAAACAAGGTGTTTAAATTGCAGGAGAATATAATTGTGTAGAGGTTGTACCATAAGGAGGGTCAAATACTGCAGAAGGTCGTAATGGATTCCTACCAGTCAGTCCTATGTACATCTGTGAAATGGAAATATTACTCTTTGTTTTGGAAGAATTTAATGTCTGCTTGGGTGGTGAGGTACGGGAACAGGCTGCCCACAGAAGCTGTGAATATCCCATCCCTGAAAGTGTTCAAGGCCAAGGTGAGTAGAAAACGTGATCTAGTGGGAGGTGTCCCTGCCCACAACAGTGGGGCTGAAATTGGATGATATTTAAGGTCCCCTCCCACCCAACCATTCTGTGACTCTGTGGTAGCAAAACTAGAAAGCTGCAGGACATTCCTTACTCAGCTAGAGTGCTCTTAGATTCAACAAATACAGTAACTACAACAATTTCTCCTGAACTGAAGACTGGAAACTGCTGTGAAGCCAACACTGCACTGTTTTCAGCTGTCTTTGCATATTGGTTATGCTTGTCCAAATTAAATTGTTCCACACCCATGGCAACCTCTGAGACTTCTTTAGGCAGAGGGATTGCCAATGTGTGGCAAAGTCTTAAATGTCTTTTCCATTCCCTTAGGGCAATCTTCCTCTGACAGAAAAAAACCCCATTTACTCCTATCAAATCAATTGGCCTCATTTTAATTTCAGAACCTGTAAGGTTTAACTGTGTCTGTATTTAAGCTCATTTAGTCAGACATTAATATCTACTGTGTATTTGTATATCACTCAGCAGAGCAAGACTCTCACCTAAGTAGATATCACTGCAGAAACACACATGACATTACAGTGGCTAAAATGAAAATATCAAAGCCAGGCTCTTCCCGTCTGTTTTAAACTGCTGACCTGAATTCTGTAAATGACTTCATATTTGCTGATATTCTCACGTGAGACAAAATTCAAATAGTATAGTTCTTGAGCGCCCCAAATTTCACTGATCAGTTAGCTGCATTAAAATAAAATACTGTAAATCTCACTCGTGCAAACTCATAACATCAAATCCTAACTTTCAATTCAACACAACACAAAAATCAAACTGATTTTTATGCTTAAATACCAGGGAGCTAGATTTGTTTGTTTACCAGTAGGACATTGGAATTTTCCATTTCCAAAAACGGAAAATCCTTCAAAATCAAGGACCATATGAAAATGCAGACAAGCCTATCAATGTAGAAGGCAAAAATGGCACCCTGGAATCCTTGTACCAATTCAGTGCAGAAGGTTACATTTTTTTATATCCCTTTTCCATCTTTCAAAAATGCCAAAGGAACTAGAGATTCCAGACTGCACCCAGCTAAACATTCCTGTCCTGAACCCTTCAGCTGTGCTGGAGGACTTCCAGGAAGTAGGAACAGAGAGACATATATCTCAGAAGCACAGCAGTCATCTTTTACAGCTTGGGCTTATGCACACCACTGCCAGACATAATAAATCCAGATAAAATAGAGTCCACGATAACCCACATTAAGGACTGCTCATTGAACTAATATAATCTGCACCATGGCCAATGAGTGTGGAAGGATATTAAGCATGAAGCCCACAACTGCCTTGCTAAGTGCCCGCAAACTCTCGGATGAATGGGAGTAGGGCTCAATTTTTCTGCAAGATTTTAGCATCAAATTGCCTGCTATTGGATTTTGAATGCTTCGGACTCTTCATGTTTATGAATTTTTTATAAGTGTTACTTAATATGCAAGTGAGACTGTACATTAGCTGGAGAAACAGTGTGATTTCTGACAGATACCAGCAATTTTCCTATACTCAGATAAACTGAAATACAGCCAGTCTTCTACCATATGGTTTTACCCTCAGCCCTCATGTAACGCAGATCTCTTTGCCCAGCAAAATTACAAGCTTTCACCACCAGCATCCCATTCACCCTGACAGTTTCCAAATCATAGAACCATGGTAGATTTGGGGGAGACCTCTGAAGGTCGTGGAGTTCAAACCCCTGCCATAAGCTGGGACATCTTCACCTAGATCAGGTTCCTCAGAGCAAATGGTGCTGTCCAACAACAGATGAGAACCCAACTTCTGATGTCTTCAGGGATAGGGACTTTCTGCATGGGTATAACTATGTTCTCTGTTGCCTTTTTGCTCTGCTCTGTACTTGCTGTTCTGGCCACCACACAGCACACTTGTCTGTTCCTCATGTTTATCAGACTTAAATTTCACTGCAACAGTGTATTAACAAATATAATGCTCTTTGTTTTGAATCTATCCTGCCTTCATATAATGTACAATGAAGATGTCTGATGCAGGACTATCAGAGAAAAAAAAAAGTGGAAAGAAAAGTCTTAAGAATATCAAAAAATATATAGTAAACACTGAACCTGATGAACAGAAACACACACAAAGAAATAACAGAAAAGAAAGTATGTGCACCTGAATTTCAACCTCCTGATACAGCCTTTCCAAAGAGGATAAAAAAGTAAATGCCCTGACTGGAAATTTTCCATTCTGCTTTGTGCTCTGGATAACCCACATATCTTCTTGGAGTAGAGGAAAGCACAGTGTAGAGAATTTTGCATTTGTTCAGCAGAAGGTTAAAGGTCTTTGGCCTTTGTAGCAAAACATGCTGCAGAGCAGCCAGGATAATTATGAAGGAGGGAATGGAGTGAAAAGTCCTCCCTTCCAGGTCAGAGAAGGATGCAGCATCCCCAGGGTGATTTTGAAGGCATATGAGTAGAAAAGAAAAATGTTGGCAAAGAGGGAGATCCTGCAATCCACCTAATCCATGTTTGCCATATTCCTTTGAACATAAACACAGAGGGTAGCTTCCCTGAGGGTGACATACACAGTGGCATATAGAGGAAATGCTGATTTTGGTGCCACAACATCAGGCAATGACAGCTGAATTTAGCCACCACTTTTTTGTTATGTGTAGTCCTCACTGAAAATGCCCACTGTAATTTAGTGCTAGCGAAAAGTCAAAAGAAATGAATGAAATTAAATAAATGGGCAGGCAGGGCCATCACCTGAACAGGTGAGAATGTTTAAAATTATTGTTAATGTTATTGAAAAAACCTATATAAAATAATAATAAGTCACTTCTTGCAACATTCATCTACTATTATTCGGATCTCTCTAGAGAGAGTGATAAGCACTCTGCAAAATGAACATATCTACACTTTGATATCTTTTCTGCCTCTATGCCTTTCCATAAAGCCATACTGTTTCTAAGAATCATGGGGTTTGGATATCACTTCCTAGCATTTAGAAGAATCCTTCTCCTATGAAGCTTTACCATGAGCTGCTGTACTTAATTCCATTTTTTTTAACCTTCTCATGCTTTTGCATATCCATAATAGGCACTTAAAACAATGAAGATATAATCTATAATCAACAGCTCCAGGGCATTGCTGTTCTTGGCTCTTGGAACAGAAATAAAATTATACAGCCAAAGAAAAAAAATATTACCAAAAAAGTTACAATTTTTAGGCATTTTTGTGCAGAATTTCTCTTTCAGATGGACGAACAAACATCTACTTCCTTTTCCCTAAGCTGCCTCCTCTAACAACTATTCTTCCTTAAGAGATCTCACTACCAACATCAAAGCAAGTGGCTACCCTGTCTAGTCAGATGGCATTTCCATTCTTGCCCAAATGGGTCCTTTATTTCCTTCAGGCTTATAGAAATCTAAGGATTCGGGGGATTGTTCTGGGAAATTGCCTGAAAAATCATGCTGTGTCAAAAATAATCTGAATCGGTGCTGCTGGCATTGCCTCTGAAGGTCTCACCATCTTCTTAAGCAGCCATGATCTACCAGAGGCTGCTGTATTATTTGTGCTGATAAGAAACAGCAGTTCTGACCTGTACCAGAATGAGAGTATCACTCCAAGAAAATTAGACACTCAGCATATTTAACAACACCAAAATGA
Source organism: Sylvia atricapilla (assembly GCF_009819655.1). Taxonomy (NCBI): domain Eukaryota; kingdom Metazoa; phylum Chordata; class Aves; order Passeriformes; family Sylviidae; genus Sylvia; species Sylvia atricapilla. The sequence goes on from NC_089143.1 coordinate 65,816,069, forward strand.
AAACTTCATCAAGAATATGCACCTCCTTCAGTGGACTACAGCAGCTGCCATTAGGAGTAGCTCCAGCAATCCTTGGTGTGGTGAACATGGTTCCTCCAAAAGTCAAGTAGAGCTTGTCTCTGTTGCCTTTGTGTCTTTGAAATGGCAAGAATGGCATGTTACGATTGATCTGTCTCTTGGTAGTACTGCTGTGAACCAAACCATTCTTGTTTCCAAGATCTGGAAATACTAACTGACCTTTCTAATAATTCATTTTTTAAATTAAAAGTTTTATGCTGGGCTTTTCATTAGTAATGTGGACACAAGCAGCCTTACAAAGGCAAGAAAATTTAAGTTTTTCTCGTGATCTATTTCTCACATAGGTGGTTCTCATTGATCCCAGCTGGAAAATACTAATATTACCAGAAATGTATAGCAAATAAAACACTGATTTTATCACCTGTGTCAAAAGAACTTGTAGCACAGCAGAATTCAAGAGTGGTATTTGTATCTAAAAGCAACAAAAACCCATTGTGTTGGCTAAAGGCCAACTTTTGCTCTTACATACTTGCTACCTGTCACTGAATAAAGAGCAAGATGTTTAGGCTGGTTTGTTTTCTGAAAAAGGTAAAAGGAACAAAAAAATCACTTTTTTTTAACATTATGAAAGTTAGAGAAGCTAGACAAGCTTGAGAGGTTTTGCCATTATGAATTAGACCGCAGGATTAAAAGAACTAGATTCTCCCTGATTATTTAAAGAAATTGAAGCTCACATACATTGTTAAATTCTGAGTGTTCACTAATACATACCTAAAAGTGAATTGAGAAGAATTTTACAAGGGTCTTGGTATGAAAACTAGCAAGAGGAAATACATTAGGAGATGCCACTCATCAAGGAAGTTTTAAGTGAGCTGCTGCCTTTCTTCTGATGAATAAAACTTCCTAACTCTAAATGACAATTCTTCCTCACAAAACTGTTCACCAAGTGACTATGAGCCTAAAAATTGCTTATGTTTGGGATAATGTGTGGCCAAAGTATGATCTCGTCTTTGATTTTTTTCCCTAGTTTTGAAATTACTCCATGACAATCTCAACTAACTTAAATGGCTGGATCATCTTTCTTCTGTTCCTCAGGTACCCGCCAAAAATCATTGTTTCATGATGCTCACACACTTGATGGCAGCAATGAGATCACCTGTAGCTGATCTGTTAATAGCTATGTAACTCCCTTTGAGCTCTTGCAGTATCCCCACAGGACTGCTGTTTCTCTGTTTTTCCTCCCATAAAAGCTGCAGTTGGCTTTCTCCAGCACAACTCCTAATCTTTTCATCTCTACAATTAAAATGGGATGCAAAATAGGTCAGCTAGTCACATAATCACTAATTTTCCTGCATGCATTTCACGTTAATGTAATATTATCTATCAAACCATAGCTTCATACTATTCTTTTTTATTGCCTTTGTTAGAGGAACTTGGGAATTCAACTTTTTTGTCTGTTTGTTTTAATTACATCTAAAATTTTCATCCATCATTCATCACCACCTCAGTCTGTTTTTCCTTTATGAAAAGCGATTGCATAAAAGAATTGCAACAATACAATCCCGCAGGCTTGAATTTTACTTGCATAGAATTATTGATAAGAACAGTGTAACGTGTCCTTCTGATAAAACATGTTTTTTTCAGAACGTGTGCTTATTCATTTATTAGTCATGATAAAAACAGCCAGGAGCTGTATTTTTTATGCCTCTGTGTAAAGAATGAACTGCCTCAAGGCTAAACATCTCCTACAAAATGTCTTCCCCTCTGGAAAGTGGCAACATCTTTATGCTAATGATTAAAAATATTCCCTGGATCTGTTTTCGAATTTATTTGAAGAAAAACTTTTTTATCCCTTTTTTTTCTTTGCACATTATCATACTTCATTCATAAAGAAAATCCCTGTAATGAATCAAGTGTGTTATAAATCACATCAGTGTGAAACATTGTAGGAGAATGAACTCCTATAAGGTCTAAGGAATACACCATCATATAAGGTAAAAGGTGTCAAAATATCATATATAACATCAGGATGGAACATGGGCCCAAAGAATTATAGTTTTTTAGCCATTCCTTGAGTTGCTGCCTTTCAAAAATCCAAACAGGGGAGGAAAATCAATCTTTTGGCAAACATATAATGGAATTCCTACCTAATCTCTCCGATTTGTGAACCCAGCAGCCTAGAGAAGTCCTTCCGCATCCGAATAAAAGATGATACTGGCTCACAAGTTCATCAGAACATATCAGGAGACATGAGGTGTTACCTTGAGCTTTTTTACAGCTGTCTGATTTTATGCACCTTCTATTTTGAAATCATAAGTTAATATCCCTAGTTTAGTATTTCTGCTGGATTTCTAATTAATATATTCACTAAGTTTATATGGGTTGCTGTTATATTGCAATTGATGTCTCCCTAGGACTTTACAGATTTCCATTTATCAACATGTTTTTTCATCAGCAGTTGACAGCAGAAGAGCAAAATATGACTATCACCACTATACTGAGATCCGATCTGATAGACTGCTTTGCTCCTATCAAAGTCAATATTAGTTTGTTTTAGTTTTAAACAATAGTTCTTATAAAAAGTTCTAAGAAATTCGCCACATAACCTATCTGCTTAGAGAGGAAAGCATCAGCTACCAGAGGCCATTTTCTCTATCACAACCTGATAGCTCTAAAGAGATAAGACATCTGTAATGCAGAGCCAAAGCAATCACCACACCTCCTTGCACCCTGCCAGGGTGGTGAATGAACGCTATGGCTAGCCACTAAAACCAAGGATTATATCATGCACTCCACAAAATATTAATCAAAAATTAATTCTTGATAAGGCTGTTGGCCAGTTCCTGAGCACAGACTCAACCTCAGTACAATAGAAAGCTTCTCCAAGCCATCACATAAATCAACAGAAAAATATTTCCTCCTAGGAATAACTCATTTATAGAAGCATGGTTACACATTACAGAACATAAATATGTGTTCTGCTGTTATCAAAACTCATTAGACAAACTGAGGCTGGAGCCAAACCAGTCAGTGCTATTGTATCAGCATTCTCCAGGAGAGCTCTGTCCTGCCTGGAAGTTTCTGATCAGATCCAATTATACCCACCAGCTTTGCAAAGGCCTTTTGAGAGTTGCAGAAGAAGAGCACGCTACTAGAACTATTATTATTCAATCCTATTGACCTTTCCTCTGAAAGCTGTGAGAAAAAGAAGGATAGTTTACCTATTAATAACACTATAGATTCATACACCTAGAGAAGGACTGAATTTAACTACAGCCTCACTTACTGTAACAATCCTCCAAATTCAAGCAGGCAGAGAAGATGATGATCCAACCACTAATTTGCCAATAAGCTCAAAGTTTTAAGATTTCCCACTCTTCCATGGGATTCGTGCACAACTTCATTCAGCTCACTGAAGCAGTCCCACAGGATGGAGGGCAGAGGGTCTGGAAGCTGCTGAACTCCTACAGATGTGGTGCCTTATGCCCTGAGCCAGCTGTGCTGCACTACCAGCAGCAGAACAGACTGCTTTTTGGCACCCACAGCATGAGCAGGCAGTCCTAGTGTGTTTCCCACAAATAACCATCATCAGCACCTTTTCTTTGCTAATATTTACAATATTTTATTTTATTTAGAACAGCTCTGTATTAAAATCACGCCCTATTCTCACTTCATATAGTCAGGAGAGCACAACAGCTTTCTCATAATTTGTCGAAACACATTTCAAACCTTCCCTGTTTCTTAGCTCATCATCTTGAATGTCACAAGAGTTATGCTTCTGCCACCATTATGATCTGTTAATAAAAGGTTACTGCAGGGAAGATGAAGTTTTCCTAACTTGCAACATCTGTCACTTTGAAGAGTCAAGGGCAAAAATACTGTTAGCCAATTTATTCTTGCAAATGCTTGTACAAGAGACTCTAAACTGCAGTAGGCTTTAAAAACAGAAATAATTTTAAGCACCTATTCATTCCCTAGGATGCATATTTCTTCTATATTCTTTGGTGTGTGCAATCAGCTAAATCTATTTCCTTATTTACCTATTTAGTAGACCAAATATTATCATTGCAAACAAAACAGAACAATAAATTCACCGCTTATTTACAAAATTTCTGTTCTATGGGACAAACTTGACTGCATTTTGCTATCTAAATATACATACTAAGAATACTGCATTATTTATAGCCAAAAGAGAAAGAAATTCAGGTAATGGTATTAATTTTAAACAGACAGGTTTTATTTATTGTTGTTTTATACATTCTGTACACCCTAGCACTATCTAGAACATATTTTTCTTAGACTTGATGAAATTATAGTCTCATAGTGATTTTTTCCCCTGGGACACTGAACATAAGCCAACAACTCATCCTGAACTGCTGAAGTTGAATATTACCTGAAGTGATGTGCTGTCCAAGGCTTGGCAGAAGCAACCATTTACAATTTTTAAGTCTGGTATCTTGGCCAAAATCCAGTAAGGTCAGTAATCACCTGGCCTTCAAAAACCTGCTTATAATGATACAGAAACAAGGTAGATTCATGAATATTTCAGAGAATTTGGGCTTAGCTGGAGAACAGATTTCCAGATCCCCTCACTCCAGCTTCACATCAAGCCCGTAGAGTGTGTAGGAGTTTTCCACTGACACCACCAGGGTTTGCCTTTGAGACAAGGAACACATGTGTGTTGATCCTCTGCCAAGAGCATGAAGAAAGCACATCAGACCTCTGGGGTAATTCTGGGGACATGCTTTAATCTTGACCAAAAGCTGGGTTTCTCAACTCCCTCTGCTAACTGTCTGCTTTCCAGTTACCTGCTGCAAACCTACAGCCCCTCTGGAGACATTAAAAGAAGAATGATAAATGAAGATGCATTTCATTACAGGGAAATTCAAAACTGAAGCACTCACTTTGCAACACGAAGTCTATGAGACTGCAGTCTTAAATATTGATTTTGTATTCATTGTCATTGACAGAAGCAATTCTATTTTTGCTGAATGTAATAAATATGACTTTAAACAGAATAAGGCCCTTTCAGCAAGAAATTTTCCATATATCTGTTTATAAGCCTAAAAATTAAAGCTGCTAAAACTGAAAAGAGAAAAAAATAACCAAGGGGGTTTTCAAAAATTTAAAACTCTATCATGCATAAATGGAGCTCATCAGCAAAAGTAATTTCCCTGCAGAAAACACTCCATCTTTTGTTTTATGTAAGTTAGCAACATGAATATTTCATTTCTAGAGAAACTGCCGTTACCCTTTTCCATTTCTTGCTGTCTCAGATACATGAGCTTTTTTTTTTTTTTCTCACTTTACTGTTCAAGTCTATTGCAAGGTTTTGCTGTATCTCAGTAGATAATAGAGTTTGGAATCTGATATTAGCAGCAACTACATCCTTTGTCCCTAACGTCCCCTCTAGAAAGTAGATGGGAAGAAAGGAACATAAAGGACAAATGACTGCACAGAGGATAATTATTCTCAAGACACCAATCATCATTTGGAAGACATGTCAGGTATCACTGTCCTCAAGTTGTTTGGGTTCCTCTCAAAACTACTGCCAACCGTGGGAAAATTTTACAATTAAACAAAAGGTAGTAAAACACCTATGCTGCATATCCACATTACAACAATGGCCTAAATTAATACTGAAGCTAATTTAGCTGTGAGATGTATGTCAACTCCAGGACACGAATAATAGAAAGAATCACTACAGTGGGTAACATTGTATTCCCGACAGCTCCTGGACAAAACTGTGACTAAAATAGGTTGCACAAGAACACAGACCCTATACAAACTTGCATTTTAAATGAGTTTAATCTCAGGAAGCTTAGAAGTAAGCTTTTCGATCAAGATGAAAAGATGAAGATAGAGTATTTGACCTATATGTAGTTCCATTACCATTGCAAATTCTCTTCTTTGAGAGCAATTTTATTCTTAATTTTGTTACTTGGCATGTCAGGATCTGAGTGGCTGATTATCCCATTTGGGGTTTTTGGGCTTTTCTTCAGTCATTTTCCAGGATTTTTTTTCAGGATTGCACATATCTGGAAAATACTTGCATCACGTATCACATCTTCCATCTAAACAGGAAAATACTTTCTTTTTTAAATGCAGCAGGTTTTTTGAACTGTAGGGAGTGAGCAGGCCTGGCTACTGAGGCAAAATGGCCAAGAATGACCTAATTTGAGTCGTGCTGCAAGGCAGACCACATTCAGAAGACCACACAGGAACAGTCAGCAAGATAAAATCACTCTAGAATTGTCATACCATAAGCCAGCAAGGAAAAGATTTTGCCACTTGAGTTAAAAGATCAGTAGGTGGAGATTAATGCTCCAGAACATCTGTGTGTAATCATGCACAGAGGAAAAAAAAATCAGCCACTGTCCCATAAAATTCATCTGGTATCAAGAAGCACTGAGAGCAAAACATGACTCTGAGATCACTGGTGAAGGTGCAGGTTTCTCTCCTGCTATATTTCTGAAGACTTTGAGAGGCAAAATACACACCTAATTACTTTCCATGTTGTTTTAGCTATCTCCTTTTCCCTTCACTCTCGATATAGAATTTTCAAAATTGTTTATTCTAAGCATGAAAGCATTTGCATAGGCAAGGGCTCACAATAAAGACATCAGGACAACAGCACCCCATGCTTAGCAAGCTTAAAAATTTTCTCAAAGACATGCTTCCGTGTTTGTGCCAGTGTAAGGTCTACAAAGGTAACAAATCTGTCATTCGTGATTCCTGGCAATGAAAGAACAGCAAAAATTCACCGTTAAACTAAATTCATCAGTGTAAAAGGGAGAGTTAATCAATGTATAAGGTAGAAGTTTTAAAACTGAGTTGGGTGGGAGAATGCATGACCGACTAGAGAATTAACTTTGGTATTCAAAGTTTAACTATTGCAGAATCACAAACTGAGTTATTACAACTGCTCAGTTTTAGAGTACGCAAATTATTATCCATCCCTGTGAATCCTGATAAGCATTAGGAAATTGCTGATCCTATAATGTAGCCCCATCTTTGATCAACACGTTTCACCTATGTTTTTAATTTTTCAAAGGAATTTATGGCATGTATGCTTTATTTTACCTTATGAGGTCCTAAATCATTACGGATAAAAATATGCTGACTTATGTCTCAAATGGTATTCCTTATGGACCTAAAATCATTACAGATACTGGGAGTATTAGCCAGTAAGCCTTGTGTCTCTTTAGCTTTCCTTCTCTTCATCTACTCCAATTTGTCTTTAATTCTTTCGGTGTCCTTAACCTCATTTGTGGTCATAGGGATTGAGAAATTTACTTCATTAGAAAGGGTAGCAGTGCCATATAAATACCTAATCATCCTTCATTTCAAATTTGCAAGAGGCAACTGGCAAGAAGAGACAATAGAAAACAGTTGCCTTGTCCTCAACAAAAAGTTTTTATATCACTTACTGTTACTTGGGGTGGCCCCTTCTATGAAAGATGCTGAAGTTATTTCAGAATATAAATACTGAATGATGACCACAAAAGTTAGTTGGTGGCATTTATAAATTAATTAACAAATTTCATGTAGAACAAGATGTTGGAATTCCTATAGATAGCCCAAACTTTGCAAAGGTCTGTGGGTCTTCTGTATTTCAAAAATCACCAAGTATTTCAGGTCAACTGTCTTCCCACTCCACAACAGAAGCTGATTTGGAACTACAAATGTAATTTTCTAATGGCAGATGGAGTGAAAAAAGAAATTTTTTTTTTTTAGTTTGGGATTTGTTTGTTTGGTTTTTAAATATTAGAAGGTCTCTCTTTTCAACTGAAAGCCCTAGATAAATAAACAATAAACAGCCAAAACTCCTTCCTGCCTGAAGTTGCTCTATTACCTTGCTTTTAAAAACAACTCTGTATATAGGACAAATTATCAGTGAACATATGCTCTTGCACAGTAGTGCTTCTGGAGAGAGATGATTTTCTCGTTCCTTCATACTCTGATTTCTGTCTTTGACTGTCATTTAAGAATACAGTCCTAAATCAGTGTTATTTCCTGTATTTTAATGTAAAACATAAGAAAAAAGAATGGCATAACTCACAAACAGAGTCTTGTGCAAATACTCAAATCTCAGTGAAAGCAACAGAGTCTAACTTTTTTTCAAAGTGGTTACTCAACTTTTTCATTAAGCCATATTTCAAAAAACAGCACATTTTTTTTTTATCAGGCTCATGTTGCTTTATCCTTTTTACCTTTCATGGCATCACATTTAACAACAAATACTTTACACAAATAATTTAACTGCATTTTTCAGAATGTAGACTCTGATAGAAACTAATGCAAGGAAATTATTTTCCTAAGGAGTTGGATTGTTTCCTAATTGTTTATTATATATGTATTCTCTTGCCAGAAATCAAAATTTAAAATTCCATCTTCTTCAACACTTTAATGTTGTTTGGATCTCTGAAGCATTTATATTTAATTTCACAGCAGTGTTACAATTCAAGTGCTATATTTTAATGTCTGCAGAAGCCAATTGTTGATTTGTTTTCTTTCAGGCAAAATGCAAATACAACTCTTAAGAGGTTTGCTCGCAACCCTTGTGTTTGAGTTAATACATTTGAAGTGAATAAATTAAAGAAGTCCAAATATGACTTTTCAAGGCCCTCTTAAATTTAAAAACTCCATTTAGCTAAAAAAAAGAAAAAAAAAATCCCAAAAACTGTATTTAGAACTTTTTGTATGAGAAGTAACTAGAAACAAACTCACATAAACTTGAGCCACTTCCAGTATAGATTTACCCCAACCACAAACTCCAAGAGCATGTAAACAAGCAGCTCCAGTGGCCCAGCAACCTTTTGAGCTCTCCCTAGAATTTCACATTTGGCTGTGAAGATATTCCTATAAACCACATTTTCAAATTCCCTCCGAGCCAACTGCCCCATGGAGCAGTCCAGGAAAGAAAAGGAGATGCTCTCTTTGTCAGAGTATTCACCTTCCTGCGTGAAATCTCTTAAAATCCATCCCTTCTCCTTTTGCTGTGGTCAAAGGCTGCTATGACTGAAGCACAAAAGTTTGAGATGAACTTCAGAGACAGGGGAAGTAGCAGCCAAGAGAAGTAATAACCAGACCAGGTCCTCCAGGGCGCAGGAGAACAAAATTCTCCACTGTAGACCCCAGATTCATGGTTCCCTAGACATCTAAGACTGACCTACGCTGGAAGAAACCCCAAAAAAGAAGGAAAAACCCTACATTTTAAGGAGTTACCAAGTAGGTTAGCCTCAGGGTTAGGCTACAGGTTGTAGAGACAGTCAAGAGGATAATGGGCCAGGTTTAACAGGTTAGCACAAGCTCTTAGTTTTCATCAGAGATAACAACAGCTAACAAGCACATAAACATTTTTTTAAAAGCACAGATGTACACAAAAATTAAACCTGGAGGGGTAAGAGAGTCTAAAACATTTTTTTCAAATACAGTATTTGCAATTACATTTATTTTTCCGAGCAAAAATGCTTTGCCAAATCATCAGGATTTATTAGGATGAGCTTGGTCTTTCAAATTACGCAAGGAATTTGGAAGTTGGAAGGTTTGGGTTTTCTGACATCTCTCTCCTCCCTGAACATAGCAAGAAAATTTACCTAACTTTTAAGAATATCAGCTCATTTCTTCAATGGTGTCTTGTGAGATGATTTAATTTTTATAAGATTCACTAACACCTAAGAGCACCATGCCTCACAGAAAGATATTTTTGACCTAGCCAATACATCTGGAAACTACCTGCCTCAGAAATACTTCAAATATTTCCCTTTTTCTTTTTTTTTTTTTCTGCTCTATCTTGCAGCTCTAACAGAACAACAACAAACCTACAAGAGCACTTGAAGAGTAACTCTGGTCTTATTGGAATCAATTGAAAGAAATGGGATGAAGTCTTAAAGTAACAATGCTGTAATGAACACCAGGTACTGCAGAGACAAGCAGTTTCCAGATTTCAAATCATCTCAAATGAAATTGATCCCTAGTACATTTCTTTCTAGTTTAAAAAGCCTGTTAACTCTGCCTAGAGGGATAAAAATGGTCTTAAAATTTGTATTTACTCAATTAGTTTTCATTTTCTTTTTAGACACAGTTAATTTATGAAAAATTGTTAGCGCTTTTTCCATATATTTTTCATCCAAGAAAGCTCCTTGTATTTTATAAAAATTGTTTCCTATTTGGAAATGCAACAATCTTTATTAAAAAAGTAGATTCATGTTTGAGGTATAGCCTGAAAAACACTTACTTCTCAGAGGAAGTAGCAAAGATTATTACAGAAACTATGCAAATAATTAGTTTGGGAATTTTTAAGTGAAAGGCATTATTATTTTGAATAACAGATTTTATAATGAGGTCAAGAATTAAATCCTCTGAAATTTATACCAGATGGTCAGTAATTTTATAACTTCCACCTTCTTCATTTTCATGAACACTAAAATATACTCTGAAAATCAAATTACTCTTTGAAGTAATTCGATACTCTTTGGAGTTTACAGACCAAGGAGATTGTATAAAAAAAATACACATTATCACATCCTTGCTAGAATAAACTAAATAAGAGTTTGTACCTGGGCAAAATTAATTCATTTACAAGTGAATAATCACAAATCATGGATAAATGCTTCCATATTTTTGCTTAACTCAGCCTTTGACCTTTATTATAAATGAGAAAATATCTTAATGGTTCTTTAATGATATTTATTTTGACAAAGAAATATGTATGGACAAATGACAATGCAGTAAGTTAAGTATTACTAGGTCCTCCCTTTTCATTTTGTGCATCTCAAAATGCAGTATGAAAGCTGAGAATTCACATTAAAACAAGCTTCACCCCAAAAAAGCAAAAACAAACGAACAAAAAAAAAAGAAAAAAAAAACCACACCACGTGACAGGACAAATATCAAGAACTGAGGAAAGGATTTTACATTTTTTTCATATTCCTTTTATCTCTAAGCTATTGATAGCTCAGCACAATATAAAATACCAGTACTATAAAATACCTATCTAATGTAGTACCTTGTGCAATGACTTCCAACATTTCTGGATCAAGTCCCTGAGCAGCCCAAAACATCCAACTATCATGTGTTTTAAATTTCATCTCCAGCCTACCAAGATCAGTGATACAGGGGGAATGGATCTCTTCTGAAACTGAATACCAGCACCCAAAAGACACTAGACCTGACATTAAATGAAGAAACAGTAGCTTTGCTTCAAGCAACTTGTTATCTTTCTGTATTTGAAGTACAATGCTGCAAGTAGTAAAGCTTCTGGGTAGAAAAATGGTCACAGCAAATCCAGCCTGCAAAAGCTGCATTGATCACAAATTAAGACAAAATTTAGTAAAAACTGGGAACTAACGAGAAAAACACACACACTCTGCAAACTTTCATCTGGGTTCAAAAGGAATCACATATCTGCATCATCAGAATGATCTCAAACGTCAACAGTAACCTTTTCCTTTCATCTGCCTAACTTGCAGGAGAAACGTCTCAGTTAATTTGTACTTTGATACATAGAGACTCAGAAGTCACTGAGAGTTGAGCACACATTTAGTTATAACAAGGTAAAATTAACTCTCCCATCCCTATCCATATTCTCCCTTTTCTTCTTTTCACTGAAGAATTGTTGACAAGGATTACCTCTTCCTTAGTGTATGTTGTAGTAATCACACTAAGAATTTAATCCTAACTGGAAAACTCTCAGCTTCCAAAAATTCAGCCAAAGCTTCCTTCTATCCTTGTCAATCAAATGATATGACACAGTTCCCCAGTAGGTACCACAATCCTAGAGAAGTGACAGAGGTGATGTTCCAATGACATGGGCATCTTCACTTTTTTATAAGCTAACATAAAGGAAGATTTAGCTGGTGTTCAGAAGACAGAACATCTGGTAACACGGACCAAGTTACAAGTAGTTACAGCTTTTGTCTTTCATAATCACCTTCATAATCAGTAGGCTCCAATTTTGAAATTTCTTTGACATATTTTTCTTTCAATTCTTTACCATGAAATGCACTCCAAAGATCCCCAGTGACATTGTTCACCAGCATCTTGACATGATGTAACCATGATGGGTTTTCATCACTGACATCTCTAAAGACTTGGAAGAGCATTTCATCTGACATTGCAGTATCATGTCTGTGAATTCACAGTGACACGCAGAAGAGATGATTGTGATAAACAAAACACAACAGAAAAGAAAAAAAAAGAAAAAAGAAAAAAAAAATTAAAAAAAAACAACAATGCCAAAACCACACTGCAGCAGCGATTAGGAAATTTTCAGCACTATAAAATGGAATAAGGAAAAAATAACAGATACTTTTTCTTTTAATCTCAACTATTTCCAAGTCTTTAAATTAATGCAGAAAACCCTTATCTATGTTCACAGACTAGAGAAATAAACTACACCCAAAGTATGCAAAACTACAACTCCACTACGTGCAGATCTTTATCAATTTGAATTATGCATGAATATTTCCAACACTGTGGAGTTTGGTCATCTCAGAATGGGAGCTCTAAAAGGCACCAGACATAAAGATGTGTTGCAGATACATGAACAGAACTGCCAGAGACAAACACACTTCAAAGAGGTTGAGCTGCTTGCTTTTTTTTAGACTGAAATGCTTTCCTCTTTTAATGATCTAAATTATGATTTATTATAACTATTATGATTAAAGATTATTAAAGCCCTGACCTGTGTATTCCAGTCAAAAAATATATATGGGCTTGGGATTTGTTTATTTTTCTTTTAAAACAAACAAGGCTGAAACTTTTCCTCTAAGAATGATGAAGGGAAAGGCCCAAATTTTTGACTATAACTTTACTCACCAAATTCACCCAGGACGTGGGAAAACTCTGCTAAAGCTTTCTCCTCTCTCTGAAACACATTCAGGTGGCAATGGAGGGCATTTTTCAGGCAAAAGCAAGAAAGTAAAAGCAGTTTAACCCCACATCCTGGTGAGTTGTCTCCTTTGAGCACAAGGTGTAGGATTAACGAGAGGGGAAAAAGGGTGCTGAAAGGGAGGCTCTCATGATGCACCTGATGGCTCAGCTTTGGGAAGAACAGGGTCTGCTGAGCAAATACTGGGTAAATTTCCTGGATCAGCCAGAACCGGTGAGATGCATGATGAAGGTTTGTGCACACAGAAGTGCTTCAACGCGCAAAGAGTGAAGGTGCCTCTGCAATAATGCCCAGCACAGCACTCCAGTCATCTGGAGAACTTTTAGTCAAAAACTGTCAGCATAAGCCATCAAGTGAGAAAGAGCTCTCGCTTCCTCTGGAGGGTCATAATTTCAGATGTAAGACACTAAGACTTAAACCCTTAAGCCATTTTTTTGTGGCACAAGCTCTAATTGCCTATAGATCATGCTGTGTTACCTGCTTGACACATAAAGCTTGTCCATAAATAAAAAACTGCTTTAAAATCCATATTCCTGCATGGCACTGAATTGGAAACATAACAGAGCTTTTTGTTTGTCTTAAAGCTCCAGCTTCATAAGAAAACATTTTCAAGTGAGGCATCTTTTTTTGATTGCTGGGGTTGTTTGGTGGGATCCAGTAAAGTGGTATATTAGTAGTTTCCAACCTTGTCTCCCCTCCTTGGAATTTATAGATCACAGCAATAATTTATTGCTCTGTGACTGACAGTCCATCATGTAGTAGATATCATCTCTTCTGTGATTTGAAACCACCTACACAAGTGCTTTAGAGCTATTTCTGAGATCCTTGGAGCTGCCTTGGTGTGTGTGAATCATGAAGCCAGTGAAATTTTTATAAAGCTTCACTGCTTTTAATTTTTTTAATCTTTCTTTTATATATCTAGAACAAGAGTCTGGGTCTTCTGGAGGCACATAGAGAGGAGCACAGCTGAACTATCTAAGGAAATGTTGCTCTCAGCTGGCACACCTGCCCCAGTGCTCCCACACACCATGGCATCCTCCTGGGCTGTGTCATGAGCACGACTGGTCCACAGAGCTTCGAGAGGAGGAGAGAATAAGGTGGATTTTAGACACATTAATAGGCCTAAAAGCACCAAAAAAATAAACATCTGATGTTAAACATTAAAGCCTCAAAAGCAGGGAAATATATTCTCAGAAACATTACATCCCTGAGCATCTTGGGTGGTAGTAGAACACCACTGCTGAATAACTCTTCTCCTTTGAGATCATCAAGCATCTGGTGTCCTGAGCTAGATGCTGAGAAGGGTTCTGCCCATCACTAGATGTCCTTGGCTTGGGATAACTGACAGCAGACAGAACCTGACATAATTTCCTGGTCCTGTCTAATAAAGAATCCAGACTGCACAGATTTTTACTGTTTTTAAAGCAGTCACCATGGCTCGCTCTCTTCTCTCTGTGCTTAACAGCACTCATGCAGTTAAGATTAGGCACAGGGAGACACTATCTACAAAATGCCTCATAAAATTGTGCTTGTACCTGTCTATGCAGAGAGAAAGGCAAGTGGAGCAGAAACCAGGTTTCCCTGCTCTAAAAGGCTCTACGTGCAGGAAGAGTTAAAATTAACATATCCACTGTAGCAGATTCTGCTCTTGTGGCATCTAGGGCAGCGAGAAATTAAAAAAAAAAAAAAAAAAAACAAGACAAATGTACATATTTCAGTCATGTGAGCCACTCAGAGCTGTCAATGTAAAAGATGAGCCCTTCTGCCTGTTCAGGCAAGAGATAACCAAGGCATAAAGGACTCTGTATCTGGACTTCACTAAATCTCTTAGCTGAAAACTTCTATTAGAAATGTGTGGACAAAACAGTTTGAATTTTAGAGCCACAGCCCTGTGCCAACACAGCAAAAATGTAGAGAGAAAAGTCAACTACATTTTAAAGAAGCTTATGCAGAGCAAAGGAATACTAATTACCAAATTAAGATATTTATTGCATCCTCCCTGCTTCTGTCTCACTGAAAACATTTATAGGAGGATGGAAAACTAATTGGGACAGAGAAGCCTCAGAGAACAGCATTTGCTAGCACACAGGCTGTCAGAAACACATTTCTTTGATCTATACCAAAGGAAAATGTCCACATTCAGTTTTGGAAGTGGCATTTAGCAGCCATTATTTTAAGTATTCCTTTTGCTACAATATGAGAATCACAGCACTGACTAAAAGGCCATCCACAGCTCTGTTATCAACAAAAATGTGAATGGCTTGAAGCTATTCAATGCTAAATAATTTTTTACTGTAATCCTAAATATTTATTTGATTTTTTCATAAGCGTCATTCATAAAATGCAGATGAAGGTTCACATATATAATATTCACACTATATGCTGTGCAACTGCATTGGCTGAAACCAAAAAAGTGATAAGCAGGGTTCTAGAATCTGCTAGGCTGTTGAAATCAATCCCTCTTGATTCCAGTGCTAAAATAAGAAACTTGGTATAATTCTAAAAGCGTTGTTTAGCAATCTTCATTCTTCTCAGCCAAGGCACTCTAAGTCTTACTTCCATAAATAAGTCTAATTAAAATCAATGCCATAAATTAGATCCACCACCTCAAAATGGGAATTCTCATTCTAGGCTCCTTGGAAAAGCATAGGACAGAATCCTACAACTGAACCATACAGGGACACTCAGTAACACTGGATACTTCCAGGGAATACTAACAGCAACCATTTTACAATCACCTCAACAGCTGAAAGTCCTTCATAGAAATTTAAGGGGCAATTTAAAATAGCAGTAAAAACCACAAACAGAACTCAAACTTGGGTTATGCGCAAACAGGAAAGGATCCTCCATTAGTCAAATCAATTTCAAACTGCTCACACATCTCTCTGACATTATTTTCTGTCATTAGTCATTCAAAGTGCATCTGTGGACAATCACCCTGACAGGGCAACTCCTGCTGCTCTGGTGTGGAGATGATTGCCTCCTCTGGTAATCATATCCAGTAACTCAAAAAATAAGTGTCACCTTATAATCAATCATTGTTTTAAATTTCCTTATCTTTAGTATAGATTAATACCACTGTGACCTACCAGCACTGCTCCAAGTGAAATGCAAGAAAGAAGCCTGAAGCATGAACACTGTTTGACTTGCATACTTGTAACTTATTTAAAAATCTGGACAGAATATTAATGTGACAAGGTAAGAAGCAGCTGAGCATGTTAAAGCGTTAATGCACCTGTCTTGCTTCATAGAAATAAAGTGACACTTTTGGATGGCTCAAGTGGGTGAATAACCCAGTATGAAAGCAAAACCTTTGCTCTGCTGTTTTTTGTCACAGGAGTCATAGCAGGTATTAATAATTGAACTGCATTTGTACAATTGCCTGATTTTTCTGTGTAAAATTTTAAGCAACAACGGAATATAAAAATTTAAGTAAGAGAGAGTTAAAAAAACACTCATCTAGTTGACTGAGTATAAATCACAGAATCATAGAATGGTTTGGTTTGGGAGGGGAGACCTTGAAGACCTCCTGGTTCCAAACCCCTTGCCAGAGACAGAGACAGTTTCCACTAGACCAGGTTGTTCCATCCAACCAAGCCTCAAACACTTCCAAGGTTGGGACATCCCCATCTTCTCTGGGCAACTTATTCCAATGCCTCCCTATTCCCACAGTAAAGAATTTTTTTATTTCTAATATCTAATTTAAATCTATCCTCCTTTAGCTGACACCCATTATCACTTGTCCTATCACTCCCTATCTTGTAAAAAGTCCTTCTCTATCTTTTTTTGTGGATCCCTTTCAGGTACTGGACTGCTGCTTTTAATCTACCTTTGCTGCCTATGAAACTAAGTCTCTGTTTACAGCATGTAAAGTGTTATGCGTGAAAAATCTTCACCAAAATCTATACAGTTATCATAGCTCTAACAAAACAAAATCCCTGTGTTCATACAAATATGTAAACCTCAGAAATATACACATATTCTCCAGGATTAAATGAGCATTCTATCAATTCATTCTTTAATATCTGCCCCACCCTCATAGCACCTTTGACAACCTTGCTGTGGCAAGGTTGCAAAAGTGCTAAAAGAGCAGCTCTGTGTCACTTTAGCAAAGCCCACGTGAAATGCATGCCACCTGCATAAAGTAAATATTTTCTTCTTTTCCTTCGCAGAGGTAGATTCTGCAACCACGGGTGATCCTCATAATTAGATCCAACCTTAGAAAACTTCCTGCAAAGTTTTGAAGAAGCTTACTTTGTGCCAATAAGAGCAGCAAGAAAACAACTTTTTTTCCATTCCCTTACACCATTTTCAGAGCTGTAGCTGTCTATTTCAGTGCACTTGTGCTGGATTTACCCCGTGGGCAGCAGGGGAAAGAGGGAAGTCTGCCCCTCTGCTCTGGTGAAACCCCACCTGCAGGGCTGCATCAGCTCTGGGGTCCCAGCACTGGACCTGCTGGAGTGAGTCCAGAGGAGAATGATCAGAGAGATGGAGCACCTCTCCTGTGAGGAAAGGCTGGGAGGATTTGGTTTGCTCAGTCTGGAAAAGAGAATGTTTCAAGGTGATCAATTTGAGACTCTAGTACTTGAAAGGAACTTAGAGAAAAGAAGAGCTGATGTAGAGACAGGACAAGTGGGCATGGCTTCAATTTGAATGGGTTCAAATCAGGTTCAATTAGTTATTAGGAAAAAATTCTTTGTTGTGAGGTTGGTGGGGCACTGGCACTGGTTGCCCAGGGGAGCTGTGGATGCCCCATGCCTGGAAGTGCCCAAGGCCAGGTTGGATGGAGGAACCTGGTCTAGTGGAAGGTGTCCCTGCCCATGGCTGGGGGTTGGAACAAGATGGTCTTCAAGATACCCTTCCAACCCAAACCCTTCTACCTTCTGTGAAATTACAGAACTGGTTGCAGTGATTCTGGGTATTACGATATGTTCATCTGTAAGGTTAAAATCCCAGGACATTCCACCCCAGCATCTCCCAAGAAATTCCTCAGAACAGCTGCAGGGTGAGAGCACTCTGGAGCCTCTCACATACACAGCATGTGCTCAGCCACCCTGGATTAGGGGCTCTGACCCCTGTAGCCCCTCAACTGTGTTCCTACTTTGCAGCTTAGACAGAGCTGTGAAGTCTCATAAATGCCTCACTATCTCATGATGAGGTTCCAAATGCGTCTCATCTAAAACTGAATTATTGCAAAGAGGGTGCATGCTAAATTTCAACATAGCAGGAGGTTGTCCAAAACCCTGGAGTTAAGATATATAACGGCACAGTATATTCTGATGGAAAATTGAAATGTTGAAACAATTTTTTTAAGCCTTCCCTTAAAGTAAAGCTCCTTTCCCGACTCAAGAAAATTGAGTAATATTTCATGTCTGCAGTTATTTGTGATGATGAAAAGGAGCTCGTCTGCTGACAAGCTGTCCTTTACACAAGCATTTCTCTAGGAGTGTGAGAGAAGGAAGACAGTTAAGTATGATTTAAGTGAAAAGAATCAGGTCTCTGTACATTCCAAAAGAAGGGTTGATAACAGAGAGTACACATGTGTCCTCATAAATTGATCTACCCTAACTAAAAGTTGCCCAAAAATGAGCTTTGCTCATTCCACCCCACAAATTTCACTGTTACAACACATCAAAATAGCAGACAAAATCCTCAAGACAGGTTATAAATTCAGCCTCCTGAGAGCTAGAATTCAATTACATTTGCTTCTGCATTCTTTAGTAGAATACACTACTTGTGAACCAGCACAGCAGCATTTTCAAATCAAAGGTTTCCAGCTTTCTGCTGAAAGCTCAAAGTTTTTGTTTTCAAGTGTTTCATTTTTTCACTCAGAAGTCCAAACCGTCTGTAAAAAGTACATATTTCTCACACAGAAAATAATTTTAATAAAGAAAATAGTTTCAACAGATTTCTTTGGGCCATTTCTACAATGACTTCATGCTGGTTTCCCTTTTTCAAAGCAACAGCATGAAACTTCAAGGTTCAGATCTAATGCTGCAGAGCAGCCTCGGCCCCACTGATTTTTTAATCACAAAGTGCACCCAACACAGCCACAATGGCCAACCTCTCATTATTCATTTAAATCAACAGTCAAAAGAAAAAAAATTAAAAAAAAAAATAAAGGCAAGAAAGAAAATCCTCTTTCTTTTTTCCTTTCTTGGTGGAGCCTTCTTACATTTTTGATGCATTTGAACCACGCTGTTTTATCTCCAGTGACAAATCTCTTATACCTTGGCTGCACCAACATTCTCAGGCACATGCTATTTCTTTCATTCATTTCCCTGGTGCTTTTACCTCAGTACCTAACGCGCTGTCAGAAGCACAGAATCCATCCATAAGTATTATGTGATGAGCAGCTGCTGTATATGCAAGCACACAGGAGAAATGAGCTTTCATTCTTCCCTTGCAATCATTTACATAGAGAATATGATCCCATTTAAATTACTGCTTGTCATCTCGTTACACTTGATCAGCTGAAGGATCATTTTATTGAAACCAGGAGAAAGAAAGAAGAAGGAAAACTACCAGCAATTTGACACTCCTTTATACTTAAGAGTTTGAAGGTTTGTACAGTTTTATATTCAAACTGCTAGACTTTGTGATGGTTTCTCCTCTTAGAAGAGGATTCCTTTGATAGTCAGACAACTTCTATCTTATCCCTCCAGGCCAAAAATCTCTATTTTCATGATTTCCCTGAGAAAATTAGAAATTCTGTATACCACAATATTAAGTGAAGAGGTGTTCCTTAAGCATTTACAACCTGACAAATGCCTTTGCTGTGGGAGAACAGACAAAAAAAAAAAGAGTGTACTTCTGGAGGCTGGAAAAACTCACAAAGCCTGCATTACTGACATACAGCTACCTACCATAAATATTTTTCACATCAATACTGGTCTTCAGATGAGTTCTCTGAGAACTTAACATAGAGTTACACCTTGACAGGATTCATCCTAAATCACGTCTTGGTCTGCATTTCTTAGTACAATGAAAATCCACTTTGCATTAAAGTGACAAAAGGGTATGATTTAAATTCTGAACACAAGGCAATTCGCAGATTAAATAACTGAGCAGCATGTCTTTTTCTGTTCAAGGCTTTACAAGGCACTTGCCATTGGTGACTAATACTGAATACACATTTCTTATTAAAAAAATAAGTCGCATTTCTAATTCCTATTTTCCAGCATCTTTAAGGTGGAAACATTGGCAGTCAGGTGGAGGTAGATTTTTCAGTGTCACTACCATCTTGGGAGCCTTCCTCAGACAAATCTGTCAGAGACAGACCATTGTCCTGTGATAGAAATAATAGAACAGGTTTTGCCTTTTCTTGACAGAAATTCGAGTCTCCCAAATAACAGCAAAAAGAAATGGGCTAAATTCTGTAAACCCTACTCAGTACTGCGGTAGCAGAATTCAGAGGATGAGATCAGCCACAGGATATGGCCCACAGCACTTCTCATTTTCATCTGTGTGACCAAGATGAGCAGCTCTTAGCACACCAGAAAAACCCTAGAAACCCAAACTGACACTTTTTTGGCTTTTTTTTTTCCTACTTGAAGAAACGCTTTTCAGTTGTGACCCACTACTTGTCTATCCAAGAAAAAACAGACTACAACTCTAACAGCTGAGTCTGTCTGTAGACAGACTACAACTCTAATAGACAGACTATAACTCTAACTACAACTCTAAATTTGCATGTAACTGCCTGAAAAAAATTTTGAGCCAAAAACTAAACTGTCAGGTTTGGTTGAATTAGGACTGAAACAACCTCAAAAACAGAGACTGATGCAGATAAAAACATGTTTTAAATTATTCCTCTTCTGTGCCTAAAGAACTGTCCACAATAATCACTGTTATTTGCATGATAGCCAACTGTGCAAGACATTATTACTGTTAGATATTTACTGTTATTAGATATTTATTATTAAATACCTATTATAGTAGACATTCAGAAGAGAGACGTGATAAGGTAAAGCCCTTTTCAATCCCCTAAAGGGAGGAAATGATACCTTAAGTTCTAGGTTTAATATTTTCCAGATTCTGTACTGCTTTAGTATGTAACTCTGAATTTCATATGAAGTGTTAGCAAGTTCTCCTCACAGCTTAGTTAGGCAAAACAATCCTTTTCCAGCCCAAGAATCAAGGACAATGTGGAACCTTCAGGTCCAAAATGATTAAACACCAGTGAATTGAGGAGAGCAAACTCAGAGGATGGGACTTTGTAATCTGAAGCCATAATTGGACAATTAACCACCATATGTAAGTGGACCAAAACTTTTAAAAATGTGAAACCTTGTGACCCATCATCCATCTGGTGTCCATTTTGGGACCATCCTGGGTGTAGCCCTGCCCAGGCTCTTGTACTGCTCAAGGTGTATCCTTTAAAGGCCTTTTAATAAACACCTACTTTATTCCTTTAACTCTCTCTGACCTCTGTTCCAGGCATCAAGAAGGTATCTCTAGGCATCAAGAAGACAGGAGAAAACCTACTCATTCTGAAAATGTGCACATTTTTTAAAGAATATTTTACAAATGCTGCAGTTTTTAATGCAATCTATTTCATAATCCAAAACTGAGTTAGGTGTTTCTGATTATTTTCTGATTTAAGCAAAAAAGTCCCAAAGTTTGTATCAGGGAGTCTTTGAAATTGAATGTGATCCAGCTGGTCCATCACAATATAATCAATAAGAAAAGAAAGCTCAATAAAATAAAAAGTTTGAAAGTCCAGTATAAGAATTATTCATTCAAATCAACCAACAAAATGCTTTTAAAACAGAAAGCCTTCAAGGAACATCACTATTGACAATCTGGTAAATTTTTTGAGCACTAAAGTCTATATTTAGAAAAGAGACCAAAAAACTGAGGTAATGTCTTTTAGAAGAATATCATAACCTAGAAAACCATTTGCCTGCAGGAGCCTTTAGGACAAAAGGACAAAAGAATTTCTATGTTTTGCTAATTACTCTTATATTTGCTTTTTTCCATTGTTATGGTATGAGGATTTCATATTACACTGCATTTTATTTCTGCAGTTCATAACACCTCCATTGTATTTTTTCCAAGCATTACAGCCCTATTTAAACTTCTTATTTCAAAAGCACTTTTATGTTGAAAAATATCACACATACAAAAGTCCTTCACAAAAACATCTCTTGAGATTTTCACTGAAGTAAAGGAGGATCAGAAAACGGATCTATTTCCTCATAATTTTGGAAGATAAATGGCCTTCAGTCAAAGCAAAAACCTCTAAAAGGCTGTAGCCACTAAACATTTACACTACACCTTTAGATCAATATTGCTCACAGATTAAACCCTTTGAGTTTAGGCATCAAGGCATCTTTACAACTGCACAGAGTAGGAAATGCCCTCTTACAGGGATGCTGAAACACGAGACCTCCAAGGAGCAAACACGCACATGCCTTTACAATGCACTAGAGAAATCCCTGGGTCATAATCTAGGTAACAATATGCATACCAGAAAGCTCCACAGATATATTTTATGAAAACAGAGGTTTTGTTTTCTCAGCTCTACCCAAATGATATAATCTGTCTTGACAGGCAAACTATTACAGAACTTCAGAACAGGCTTCTCTAAAATTTTCGTCTATTACAAACAGAAAGTTACTGGTGTTTCATTTTCTAACACTGTTACTGTGTTTTACTGGTTTTGTTATCCTCCCGGTCATCTAAAACGTCTTCCATTAAAATTCATGTCCTTTCCTGCATTATCTTACATCTCATCTGAGCTGGAAGTAGGCTGCCATGACAATCACAGATATTTTCAATAGCAGCAGCACATCTTTGAGCAGAAAAAGCCTGTAAAGGAAAGCATGCACCAGTAGCACAGCAGAAAACCAGCTCACACCTCAAATTAATTTCTGGAGAATATCATGCATAGGCCTGTGAGCGCAGTCATGCATCCACCATACCCTGCTCACTGCCTCCCACAGCTCCCATCATGTGGGAACTCTCTTATATGAGAGAGACATCTCTGATTATGGTAACAGGTCTGTGTAATACTTTTTTCAAAAGCATCTCTTTCTTTCCTTAAAACTGTAAGTCAATTGGTGCAGAGCTTCCTGACTAACCAGGAAAAATAGGAGGGGGATGAGCAAGGTGTTTTAAAACTGCACTCTCTACACAGTTTTTCAGGTCCTAAGGGCTCCACTAGCAGGTTCTAATAGAGCTGTCCATCTCCCAGAGGTCCCACTTTCCTGTGCCCAGCCCCAGCTCCTCCTGGTCCTGGCCAGAATTCTCATGCCAGTGCAGGACCACACCCACCATTTTTTGCCTTATCAGACATCCCCTGGGCTGTGGATCGACCTGACACCAGCCCAGCCAGTTCACCAGAGCACTTATGGCAACAGTTCTGCTAGTGCTGGGGTCACCCCCAGACCCACCTTGTCCTCCTTTAGGGGCAGCACTGATGTGTGTGTCTGCTGCAACATTTGAGAGCACTGAGAATGTTTTTAAGAGACTTTTTCCTGGCAAGAAAAAGCAAAAATGCCACTACATGCTGAAATGTATTGCTTCTGCTACAAAAGCACCACTGACAACAGATCCAAGGTGAAGTTCCTGGTCCAAATTTCCAAAGCAGCTGCTACACTGCAGTAATCCTGACCCCAAGATTTCTGTATCTCTGACAAGAGGCCAAGTCACCAATGTTATATATGTACATACATCCCTGTGCACTCACACATGCAGATTTTCCTGCTCAGGTTTATTTAACTAAGGTACGAGGGGAAAGCTGATTGAATACTCAAGAGGTTTGGTGTTTGGCAGTGGTGGCCAGGGATTTTTGGGCTTTGGGTTGGGGAAGGTGGATCTGATTCTGATAAAAAAGGTGGAAACTTCATAGTTCTCACAAGAAGGAATTGGGGAAAAGGGGTTAACCCACAAGAAGAAGCCACTGCCTGACTCAAATTTACCAATTTCTGCCTAGTCAGTGGACTAACAAGAACTCCAAAGAAAAAGTCGGCAGGAAATAAATCATATTTTCAAAACAACTTCACATCAAGCCATCCAAGATGAACATATGAGATTAGCTCAGCTGGGTAGACATTGGTGCTAATAAGGCCAAGTCTGTGGGTTTGATCCCTCTGTGGGTTATTCCCTTTGGAGCTGGTTTTGACAATCCTTGTGGGTCCCTTCCAACTCAGAATATTCTGTGATTTCTGCGACTTTTGTTGAAATCCAGCCATTTTCCTTCATATGGTACAATTTGAAAACTTGGCAAATCTCAGTCAAGACATCTTTCATTAAAAACAGTGAACATGATCCTTTGAGAAACAGTAACACTTTAAGAGAGGTGACCTTTTTATTCTCTGCCTCATCTTTTATTTCTAGTGCTTGCCATAAAATATCCATATCCATCTGCAAATGTTGCTTCAAGGGAGGGCACTGTGGGGACAACCTTTCAACCGCATGCAAGGCTACAAAATGGATGAAGGAAGAGCCAGGGCAGTTCCAAGTGGATCCTGGTTGAACGAGACCGTGATCCCCACACTGCAGCTTAAAAATTGCCATTTAATCCAGTTTTTTTAATCCAATTGCCAATTTTAATCCAAAAATTGCCAGTATATCCAAGCTCCATCCCCTGAAATCACAACACTATGGACAGTACTCCAGGCTCCTCCAAGACTATAAAAGTAACAAGAGGTCTATATGATCTATTTACTCTTTCATCTGATTTTACAGAAATGGCTCTTGACAGGAGGCAAGTTGATAATGAAAAGCGAAGCTTTACGAGTCTCCTTTCAAGCACATCTTTAGATGTTGTCTCTCTCTTCTCCCCTCCATTAAGTCACAGATCTAAGGACTAAAAAGGAACTGGAGAAGTGGCAAGATCTAACGCCTGTTGGACTAAATACGTAAATTATGAAATCAAGTCTCAGAACTGGGAGATCTTAACTCAGACTTCTGGTAAATCAAGAAAGTGATGAAAGCAGCATCCCCCTCTAGGAAGGGTGCTGATTTTAGCTGTGACATTTCTAGCCCTCAGAAGTCTACAATATTTTTCATATAAGATCAAAGAAAATGCATTAATATTTGCATATGGTTTGCTGTATATTTCCCCCTTCTATTAGCATCTCCCTCACTCCCCAACTTCAAACGCTGGATAATACTGAAATCTTTAGTGCAAAAGAAACAAAAAACCTTCCAGTTCAGATAACTAAAATGCATATTGAAATTAATGGGAATCATTTGATTCCTTCCTGTGACAAAATAAAAATCAGACATTTTCTGGAGAAGAAGCTTCTTTAATCTCCCAGGTGAAACATGAGAGCAGAGAAGTGTGATTCCATAATGAAAGTCTTTTTGTTATTCTCACATTTTTCTGCATGCAGTTTTTGCAATGCTTGTTTGTTTAACTTGAATTTGGCTTATGTCATTTGAATGTCTTCACCAAGAATTTTGCTTTTACTGTAATACAGTTTTATGATAATTAAAGAGAAATTGTCATATTTAAACATTTTTCTGCACGATTGGCATTAGAGCATTCAGTACAAGGAATTAATTGAATAAATGTGTAAAATCATCCAAGTTTTTTCAACTTGACACAACAAACATCAAGCATAGAAGTTATTTTGTCTGCATAAATGATGTTCAAAAGCTTAAAGCTGTTTTATTATATGGTGTTTTTTAAAATCTGAGGTGGGGTTACTCTTTACAGTATCTCAGACCCATAATGAGGGTTTTTTTATTGAGATGTTTATATTTTCCTATTGGTTCACAGTGAAGCAAAGCTGGGATGTGCTTTGCAACATTTATCATTTGTGATTTATGAATGCAAGAGGCTTTGTATAGGTGACTTCAGTTGTCTACCACTACATTTCAGAAATGTACATTAGAGACTTTGCCCAGTCGAAGCACACAGCAACTCAGTTGCATTCAAGCTCTTAGTGATGCTGTACTTACATGTGATGGAAACCTCACTTCTCTGCCCAGTCTGTTTCTCGTGCAGTAAAAAAACCCCTCACAGCTCTATTCAGCAAAACCAGACCTTTCGTCTGTCCAACCATCAATTACCAGACTAACATTTCAAGTCATGTAGAACACAGAGAGTCAAACACACAGGAAAACCACCATGGTTCCTCAAAGGAACCAGTACTGCAGAAACATTTCTCTTTGGTCCACATAGGATATTAACATCTGAGTTTAATGTTGAAAAGCTTCCAAAGGGTGGGTTTCAGGATTAAAACAAATCGTTATGAATTTAAATTAAACTCTTGGGAAAAAGTCAAGCTTTTCACTTTCTCAGCTGCTTTCTGCCCATCAGAATAGGGATTCACGTTGTTGATGTCTGTTTCTCCTTACTGAAGACCCAGCAAGACCATCCATAACACAGTATTTATGTCTGTACTTCTGTGAAATGGTAAACCAGCTCAAACAGAAGGCAAAATTCTCCTGATAGAAAATCTAGCCACATCTTTCATTTTTTAATTGTAATATTGCACATCTTTCTTACTAAGAAAAGAACACACCTAATGTAGAGTAAATAATTTGCAAATGTCTCTGAGAAGGTTTAAGGATCAATATTCGTCAATTCACAACCAAAAACCAAAGGGCTAACTAGGAAACTTCCTATATTTTGAATTTTTGTTTAGTATACCACAGTCATCAACGAATATTATTCACTCATTAACAATTGATAACAGAAGTAAAATTTTTCAGGTTAAATTTATTAATGGAATTTTTATGCAAATAAGAAAAAAACCCATTATACTTGCCTATTACCAATGGTAGATAAGGGAAAGTAAAAGCAAAAGCTTTTCAACTTTTCAAGAAAAGCTTTTCAATTAAAAACAGTGCAATTTTTTTATCTCAGTGCCTTTCCAAAAGTATGGATAATAATTAAAGCTGTATGACATTAAGCACACCGGTTAAATCAAAAATCCTATTACATACTCAGGAAAAATTAGCTGTGGAATGACGTAAGACACAGCCTTCAGCTCTTAACAATCTAGGAGGAGTTTTTGTTCAACCATTCAGAAAGTCCAAATTATATATAATACTGCTAAACTTCATCCTTCTCATGAATCTTTCAAGGATTGCTCTCAGGAGACTGGTAAGGAAGCAGGGTATTGTGTTTCCTTTTTAATGTTACAGTAGGGACATCCATAGCAAAATAAAATAGGTGGCATGACTGAATATGGGAACCTAATGGGAACTAATGAAGTAGCACATTTTAATGCCCTTATTTCAAATTTGTTAAGAGCAGGGAAAAAAAAAAAAAAGGAATGTATTTCTTTTCTGTATGAATGTATGTAAAGGGTTCAGTATGGTATTGGAATATTTCCTGTGATTCAGCCAGTAAGCAGTATTTGTCTTCTAAAGGCTGATGATCTGTAATTCTTTCCAAACTCTGCATTTAACCAGGAGTCTGTCATTTTGTAGGACATCATTTCTCATCCTAAATTACTTTGGCCACCAGCTATTCTGGATGCAGAGATTTAAGGGGACACAGCCATACATACAAACATAAGCAAGCTACATATAAATACAAGAAAAAAGATCTTACATGTTCAAACCTATTTCTAGAAAACCATAAGAAGAAAAACATCTTTCTGTCTACATTCCAGGGATTTGGACAAAGTGAGGATTAAATACATTTACCTAGATTTTTAAATTTAAACTTCAAGGCAATATGCATCAAAATACATGAATAAATAACCTTTTAGACTCTGAAAGGTCCTTTAAGGCTGCCTACCAACAACACAGCCATCAGAAGAGGGAGGCTGGGCAGGCATCCTGGCAGATGGTTTCCCTGCAGAAGGGCTCTTACATGGGAGCAGTGGGTTTCCATGCCCCACGCTGCTGCAGAGCATTGTTTCCCTGGAAGGTGTTAATGGCTGCCAGCAAGGATGCCTCTGCTACATGGGAAATCATGGCCTCTGCAAGCAGATGTGCACACCAGCAGCTCCTTTTTGGAGGAATTAAGGTCTTTAATAGAGTAAAACAGCTCCAACAACAGAAAGCCATGTGGGAAGGCCCAGGGGATTGATTGGAAACATCGAGTCCTGTATTGACAGGAGGTAGATGTGTCGGTACACGTAGGCAGAAAACCACCAGGAAGCCAGAAAAACAGATGTAGGTTTGGCCTTGAGAATAGAAATAGACCTCCCTGGGTACAGGAGTGAAGGGAAAAAATAGTTTTAAAAGTCTGAATTAAAAAACTCAGCTCATTATTATCCTTTTCTGCTCTGCTTTGGAAAAGAAGATACGGTCACTCCAAACAACTAGAGATGTGCCAAAAAAAATGCCTGACCAGTATAAGCAGATTCTCCTCCTCTAGAAAAAAACCCACAACAAAACACTAAAGCCAGCTAATAAGTGCAGAGCTGAAAACAACAATTTACAGTTGTTTACCACTCTAAGTTTACCACTTCCCTCTCTGTGGCTGGTTCTGTCTGGAGCTGCCTGTCTGTTTATAGAGCCACAATGGCCACAGTGATGCCCATGAGCTTGCTGTGCACCCACAGGGACAAGCACACCAGTCCTTTGCACCTTGATTCTCCAGCACAGGGCACTTTAGGATGGGTGGCTGCACCCACTCCACCACAAGTCACATCTCTGGTACCAGGAACTTGGAGGAACCTTCACCAGAATCACTCTGACAACAATCTACTCCAATGGGGAGGGTACAGGAGGAACAGCCAGCTCTGCATCCCTCCAAGCCTCCAAAACAGAAAATCATAGAATGGTCTTAAATGATCTTTAATGATCCTCAAAGAACACTGCATGAGCAAGGCCTGTCCTGGCCTTGGGCACCCACAACTTCTCTGTGCAAGAGAAAAAGACACGGCTAAGAATGCAGATACACCACGGTAAATATCCATTACAGACCGATTAAATTCAGCAAGTAGCTGAATTCACTCAGGTATGGGGATGCACAGACAGGCTGGTGCCTCACACCTCAGCATGATTCATAAATGGCACCATTGTAATGAAGGTGGACTCTTCCTAAATCAAGCCCTGCTGAGGGCAGCAATCTAAGGGAAAATTTGCTATGTATTATTTAAATATTTGCTGGCAGATTTATAAAAAGAAACACTTCATAAGGAAGTGGACATCAAATATATGAGGCACTTTTATAAAGGCAAGCATGGGCTGAATGCTTCAGAACACAAATAAGCTGTGGCAAATCAGGCCCTTCAAATCCATGTTGCTATTGAAAACCAATGGGGCCTAATAAGGAACATATTATTACAATTTTTCCAAGTTGTTTGCTGTGCATCTAACACATTATGTATCACTGTACTGCTGTCATATGAAATATTAACAACAGTATATACCAATTAAGAACTAAACATATACATTTGTGCTGCAGTTGTTCACACTTGACATGACCATAATATCTAATATAATGCCAGATGACGAGCTTCATGTTCCAAAGCTTGATTTCTCCCTGGCTAAATTCACTAGGAAGAGGGAGTAAAGAAAAAACACTGGTAAGCTTTCCACTGGATGTACTGTTGACAGCACAAGAACATGTTTATTTTTGTTATTCCATCTGGTGCTCATTATAAGCACCACAGTTTTGGATAAGTTATGGCCAAACTATCTAGCTATCAATAAAACATGGGCTTACTGAATCTGAAGCAACATGAGACATAAGTGCAATAATCTCCTGTTTACTGATGGTGTGTTATGCAACATTATTTTTACTCAACCCCAACTATTGGAAAATTAAAACAACTTTGATCACTTTTGGAGGTTCTCGGCTAAGATTTCCATTTGTAACTATCAATTATTTAAAGAACAGTTTAAAAGGGTTCTTAGAGGTTTAAAAAAAACCCCAGTAATTTAAGCAGCAATGGCAGATGATTATAAGACTTAAGCCTCATATGGAATAAAAAGTCTGTATAAAACAGTCACATTGCCATCTACTGACAGCTCTTTATGAAAAGGCTTACAGTTTTTATTAGCTGCCTGACTATATAGTTAATACTCTTTCTCTTGACATAACAGTAGCACAAACATTAGGGATCTACAATATATGTTGTTCAGTACATCCCACTGCAATAATCCTGCTTCTGTTCGAATCCATCTGAATCCATTCAGGCTTTCACAGCTACATACTGCAATTAGACACGTTTATTAATGCCATTATTGCTCAGTATTTCATAGGAGGTAAAACTGTTTTCAAGAAAGTAACTACAGAAGGGTATGTTAATAAATCTGGACTATGTGCACAGTACGCAGGGACCTGCTAATAGGATTGCCCTAATAACAGCATTTATTTTGCTGCATATAATACCAATCATAATACCAATCACTGGAAACCACAGTTTTTATTATATTACATGAAAAATGGATTTCATGTTAAGGACACATCATATAGACCACAGTGGTGCTGATGCACCTGCTTATTAAAAATCTTTTATCTCATCTTTATACTGAAGTACACTTTGGCCCAAGACTTAATGCCCTAGTTATTAAACCAGCAACAGGTAATTGTACTATAAAACTGAATGTAGGTCTCATAGCTGTTCTACCTTCCTTCAACCCATGTCAATGGATCCTAAAATTGGTCTGCAATTGAGGTGATGCAGTGCCCTTCCACAAAAGCAAATAAACCGAGCTGGGATTTCCTCATTGTAACCGATCCAGCATCTCAATACCCTGCACAAACTCAAGGCCTTCCCTAGATTCTCAGTGCTTTATTTCCTGCATGCTCTCTGATCCATGGCATAATGTGATTTTTCTTCACCCTTGCTTCTTAATTATAACATTTGCGTTTGAAAGAAGGAAATAACAAAGTAATCTATTGGGTCTTGTATACAGTATTTGTGCCCATTTTTCATGCCTCCCAATCTGCCACTCACAAAAGAGTTTCTACAGCTCTACATTGTCTTTAAAACTTCAGTTTTTGCCATTTCTTACACTCATTTGAACATATTCCAGTGTTTTGCCTTTTCTGAGAAATTTCCTTGGCAAACAGAAGAGCCCAGAGAAGGCAGCACCCCACAGATCACAGGGCACTGGAATGCCTTGCTGGGAAACTTTGCATCACTGAATTTCCAGTGCCTTCCACAGGCTAGCTCCTTGGCCAAACCAAGGGGTTAGAGAAACCTGTCTCCATATCACAGAGCACCTGAGGATAAGGGAGTTAATCCAAATGCCACTTATGGCTCCACAGGCACAATCCATTTGCTGTGACCTGATCAGTCAGCAAACCCAGCATTTGTTAGGAAACTGAATGCAGTATCAGCTAAAAAAGAGGAATATCTCCCAGATACCCAAATTAGTTTCAAAGTATAATAAGCAAACAAAGCACACCATAAGCTAGAATGAGAATTTACAGAAAGAGGTTCTGGCCATTAACTCCTTCTGTACTCTGACAATTAAAAACTCTAAGAGCATTTACAAAGATACAACAGGAACTCTGTTTATGCTTATGTCCTCTTTCACCACTGGTAAGCAATCCTGAGACCTCAGAATATCTGGGAACTTTTCTGGATGACGTTTCATAGTACTAGTATGAGTCTATACCATAAATCCTACCATATCTAAGTATTTTGTCTCCTTTTCCAAATTTACACAACCACTTAAACCTTTTTAGAGCTATTGAGCCATAGCTAATTACCCCTCACTCACTGTCATATCTGTAATAACTGAAACAAGTAAATGTCAGGACAGAATGACTGGCATGTGCACAGCATGAATGCCCAGGCAGGCTGCTGCAAGGTAATGCCATGTCTGGCTGAAATTCATTTGGTTTACAGAATGAACAACCCAACTGCCAGATTTACCACTCTGCACCTTTCCATTTTTGCCTTCTCATCCAGTGGTTGTAACAATAACATCACCCTGAAATGAGGGTCTTGCATTTCAGTGAGTGCAGAAGAAACCACTTCCCTAAATAACAAAAATCAAAGCCAGCATATGATTTCAGAATATGATGCCTGCTACTTTAAAACTCAAAATCAGCATCAAATTTCTCAAGTTTTCCTTAAATGAAATAATCCTCTCAACTTTTCTTCTTAAAGAACAAGGATAAGCACTTTTACTGTTGAGGCAACAACAAAACAAAACCCAAAACCCAACGAACCAAACACAAAACCACAACCATTCCAAATTTAAATGCAAATATATTTTTGAGCAAAAACCATATAATCCTAGTGGAAAAAGTAGAACAATTTATTTCACTAGAATTGTGACTCAGAAGCACAGGCAGATAAACTATAAAAGCTTTGCACAAGTCTAACATTTCCTCTCTTAACAGCTCAAATATGGATTTTGCAAATGGTGTTGGAAGAGGTATTGGTTGGAAGAGGTGGGGCTTGGTTGGGTGGATTTTAAATCATGTATTGACATAGCTTTCGCAGAAATAAAACAGTTCAAAGAGTAAAGAGTGCTTAGCCAAAAATAAACACAGTTTTAGAGTTTCAGCAAATTTCCTCAAGCAGAGCCACCTCAGACTTCACCACTCACCACGATCTGGCTCTGCTCTCTGTGGGAGAGGCTGAGGGGCTGAAGTGGCCAAGGAACAAGGAACACAATCAATCAATTAGCACCGTTCTGAGGTGGAATTACCTTGTTTGTAATGCAAAGAACACAGAGCAGTGATAAATTATTGCTTTAACATTGTAACAGCATCTGCTGCACACAGCCTGCGGGGCTGAGATCCAGCCTTTGATCCACACATCACTCATGCTGGAAAAGAACAAGGTAATCCAGATACCTGTAGGACTTGCATGGCTTTGGAGAAGATAGAAAAATAATACTCAAAGAATCACTGCTTTCATTTTCTTTTTGGGGTTTGTTTTGTTTTTTTGGGGTTTTTTTAAGGGTTGCTTCCTTTTTCT
Organism: Sylvia atricapilla; assembly: GCF_009819655.1. Taxonomy (NCBI): domain Eukaryota; kingdom Metazoa; phylum Chordata; class Aves; order Passeriformes; family Sylviidae; genus Sylvia; species Sylvia atricapilla. The sequence continues at coordinate 65,848,790 of NC_089143.1, forward strand.
TTGGCAAGTAAGGAGGAAAGAATAGGAAGGAAAATGTCCATCGCAGGAGGAAACTCAAGCTGATCTATTTGTGGTTTTCACTGTTTCTGTTTGCCATGGATAAATGCATAAAAATATATTTACATGCAATTCATGGCTGAATGAAGAAAGAAAATAGTTAATGATGATAGAAACCAACTTCTGTGACTTAATATGAGAGAGCCTCTCAGCTGTTTAATTTTAGAATAATTTCTGTACGGTAAAAAAAGCCAGCAAATTCAGTGGTGTCACAAGTGTCACTTCTGCAGTGCAGAAGGTCATGTCATTCAGTGAAGTATCCTGGGAGAGCCTCTGAATTAAGAGTTTGGTCTTTTAGTACCTGTAACTCATTAGAAACTGATTTAAAAGTCTCAAGGTTTCAAAGCCACCAACAGCAGAAATAGAAGTTTGGAGAGTGCATAGGAATGGTGCAGCCCTAAGGGGCTTGTGTTCCTGCTTCTGAAAAATCACCTGATCATTGCCCATGCTTAAAATAAAAACCATGAAAGAACTTTGCAAAATTAAGCCTTAAAGAATATTTCTCCAAAGATGTTATGAAAAGTTTCAAAATGAAAGGAAAGGTTTAATTGTGTGCCTTTAGCACCTGAATCTGCATATTCAAAAGAAACTATACAAAAGAGAGGAAAACTTTTTTTTGTAAGACATTCACATACACACACAAGAAAGTTACTTGGCTTTCAGACTCATCCATACTACTGCATGAACTACTGCATCACTGCCTTTGGCAGTGATCTGAAGGCACAAGAGACAATACAGGGTGTAACTGTCATCATGAATGTCTTATAACACCAGTGGCCAGAACAAAATGCCTTTGAAGGCTGCAGTGAGTGACAAGACATTTTAAGAAAAGATAGGAAAATCAAAGGGCATTGTCATCGAGTAAATCAAACTTTGTTTTGATTGTCTGCAAGGTCAAGATACTTGCATCATATTAAGGGTTCATTAGCACAGACAAGTATTAGCTGTTACAGGCTCTTTTTTGTTGTTGTTGTTTTGAAGGTCTAAAATAATCAAGTTCCACAGAAAAGCAAAACACTGGCCTGCCAAGGGACCTCAGCAAAATCTATGCCCTGATCTCTTTGTTATAATGAAACATTGGAAACTGAGTAGCTAAAATAATAAAACAAATTCTACTTATAGGAAACATTCTACAAACATTTTCAAGCCCAAATATTTTATCAATTTTCACATGTATTGCATATAATAGTTGCAAATATTTCAGCTCTAATTACTGAGCAGGAAAATCAGCCTTACTTTTTTAATGTAGAATTTGAGCCTACAAATATCAAAATGTTTTGGTTTAACTGCTTAGAAAGTAGTTCCATGCTGAGAAAGTTAGTCTTAACATATTTTTATAAACATTTTATGCAAAGTTTAGAGAAAGAGGTGTGATTGTGTGACCAAAGGTGTCCTCCAAAAGAATTTACTGTTCTTGTTTGCTCTAAGACACTGCAGAGCAGGTAACATTCACCAAGGCGTAAGAACAAGAGTTGTAAATGACAAATGGGACAAAATTCACAGTCACAGGTTTACTGAATAAGCTACAACACCTTAGTCATAAAGGCAGAAAAAAATTGTAAACTGATTTAATTCATCATCTTATGTTCATTCTGGTACCCAAGTGATATCAATTACAATTTACTAAAAATCACAAAAATACATGACATTATGAATATGTCCTTCAGCAGGGTAGGAAGCATCACGATTGCAAATGACTCATGCACAAATCTAAGCCTTGACTTGAGAACACTGAACACCTAACAAATCTAATTTTCGCACAAAGGTCTAATTTTGCATTCCTGCACCTTTTCAGCTGCATAGTACAACCAGAGCAAATCTGTAACACATAACACATCTGCCAGCACAAAAATCATGCATCTTACAGCTGGAGTGTTTGGGAGCACTGATAGCCCTTATGACAAGTTTTTAATGAAATAATGCTACGCCTGTCAGTGGAAAGGAGAAGAAGAACACATTAGACTGACACATAAAGAATCATCCTGCCAAACACTGCATCCCAGAGCTGGAGGTGGAAAGATGTAAAAGGCAGACAGCATAATGTGCTCATTTGTGGCCTCGTCCTGGAGCCAGCAAGAGGAACTGTAACCAGCACCAATTTTCTGCCTAAGGAATTAAAAACGCTGGGATGTGAATACGTTCGGTGTCAAAATATCAAATGATTGACCACAAATACATATCTTGAAAAAAACGTGTTTTCTTCCCATTTATTTCCACAAAACCACCAGCAGCTTTGACTTGCACTCCATTTCAAGCCATGCCAAGACACATGACGCACAACAAATATGAACTACACACGTTTATCCTCTTATGCTTCCAGATGTCTCCATTTTATCTGCCAAATCTGCTCTTTCAAAACACTACCTCTAACTTTTCAAAAGTCCACTTCCTTTCCATGCTGTGCTTTGTGGTGCAGAGAAAAAGCCCTGCATTTGGAAGGTATGTTTCAGAATAATTATGCGCTATTTCCAATCAGAAATTCAATCAAATTCAACATTTGTAAGTGTTCAGTAACAAAAAGAAACTAAGTGACAATAGTGGCCTGTTAAAATATGGTAGAAATATTATGATTAATTGCAAATCAGAAAAGACAGGAGTGCTCAATAAATATTTCTGCTGTATCCTTCAGAGACAAGGGTGTATGCCTCAGGATTGATGAAACACTTTCCTGTATTGAGTCAGGAATATGTTAGCTAGCAGCTTTTGAAGTCTGACATTTTAAAAATCAGATCCAGATAACTGAAGGGTTTTAAAAGAACCAGCCAGGCATCTTTCTAGGCTGTCAGTGAGTTCTGTCACACTGACAGTCTCAGAAGACTGAAGAGTTGCATCAATGTGACAGGACAGATCTTTACAAAACCTCATAGTAATTATCAGAGTAAAACATTGAGAAAAACAAAAAAATTAGCTTCTAAATGTCCATCCATACACAATGATAACTACTATATCCTCAAATCCAAAATTCAGCATCTTGTGATTGCTTATCATTCAGAAGCAGAGGTTTGAAGCAGAATTCTGGTACAAAACACTTGTTTACAAGAATGTATCAAGTTCTTCTTTGTATGCTGTGGAAGTGAACTGAAACAATTACCTCTCACAGCATCAGAACCCTTTTATTCATCCCATTCCAAAGACCTGTCTTGGAAGAACGCTGCTTGCATCTGCTCAGGTTAAATGAAACATTCCCTCTCCATTTTCAAGGATTGTCTCTGCCTCCTGGGTGAGGTAGTCCAGCCACACAAACATACTCCTTTGTGTACCAATAATCAGCCAAACTTTCTTCACACAGAGCATCTGGGTTTCTAACTAGCTGCTTTTATTTTGGATGTAAATACTGCATCTCATAGCCATCATAAAATATAGGATGATAATCAACTCCAACATTATCTACTAGATTAACCCAATTTACACTACTATATTCAGCTAAAGGGGGATTTTGTGCATAATGGTAAAAAAATCATGCTTATTGTTTTCTGTACATTTTATATTAGTTTAACTGGCAAATGCTCTCATACCTGCAATAAAAAAAAAAATATAAAGTAACTTCATAAACAGTGAAGGAGCATGCAAAATTTTATTCCTTGAAACGATTTGATTATGAGTATTTTAACAGTGATGTGAAATTAACTAACAGAGCCAAAAGACTGCGAAGTTATTCAAATTCAACATGATAGGTAATGCCTAAGCACCATGGGCTCAACTGATTCTTTCCAAAAGGAGACAAGCTAGTGAGGCTAAAGGTTTCCTCTCATCCATTCATTCTGGATGATTTAATCCTGTACCACTGAAATACATGAAAGTCTTGCCTTTGTGTTTGTTGTTTTTTTTTTAAGAACTAGAGTCTCTTGTACTACAGAATTCATTGTTTCCTGCACTCCTCATGGGAAAAACTCTAGCTTAAACATTCTGAGATATTTGCCTATTCTGCTTTCTGAGTAAATCTGAAAATGCTTCATTAAAAAACTAATCCTATATTTATATCCTATATACTTCCCGGAATATTAAGTATCCAAACTATTCATTAAAACAGGACCAAATTTCTCTAGGAGATAACCATGAAAGCCTAAAAATAAGTTCTGACACACAGTCAAGAACATTCCAGGCAAATCCTGAAAACCTCTATTTTCCAGGTCAGTATAAATTTAGGCACTTACCAATAATAGCAAATTTCCCATATCTAGCATAATAGAGATACAGCTCATATAAATAGGAAATGCTAAATGGAACAGATTGACTAGGAGGACAACAAGATCACAAAGTCTTTCACAGACTGATGGTTCTCTATTTTTAAACATATTTATTTTAAATCAGGTTAAATCACATACAACTCTGATACCTTCTGAGGTAGGGCTTGAAGCAAAGAACAGGACTAGAGTGCAGAGTTCACATAAGGATTTTCAAGCATAAATAGCAGCAGACGAAAAAAAAAAGGAGTCAAAAGAGCAAAGTTCAAACACAGTATGTTTGAAAGTGTGAATAAAAGACAAAACTATGCAAATTTTTAACAAATCTTAAATTAAACAACAATAATAATAGTAAAGAGTTCTCTTTCCTCTAATTATTTTGCCTTCTAACCTTCTATCTGTCTTTAAGGTATTAGATTTTACTGTCCTGGAAACAGCAATTTCTGCAACTTTCAAGTTCAGCCACAGAGTCAATGACACTGTAGACTGTAGTGCTCCTCTTCTGAGAATCTCTTGTTTCTGCTGCATTCTGAAACTCATTAAGTTCTCCAAAATTAAGTGCTATAAAAATGGCACCCTCCTGACTGTATCTTCAGCTATCTTTACAACTTTCTTTTGAATGAAAAGGATAGATATCTGCAAGCATTTACTGAGAGGCTGAGTTTAAACTCACAGTAGAAAAGAAATGAAATGCAAAATAAAGCCAATTATTCCAGTTTCCCCCTTCTGACAGTAGCTCCCAATGAGAGAAAGCCTTCCCTGCCAGGTTAGAGCTGTAAAGTGGCAGCAGTGGGAGGAGGGATGCTCGTCAAATCTAATGGTGAGCAGGTTCTCTGCATTCCCTTTGAAGCCCTTCTCCATCACTTTTGCCCAGTCACCCATGGGGGCAAACTGAAAAACAGGACTATGGGTGTGGCTTCTGGACTTGCAGGTTATCAGGATCAACTTCATATTCTACATAAACATTTTATATTTAAGGTGCTTTCTCCACATGTCTCTTTCACATCACTTCAAGATGTCTATGTTTAGCAAGTTACTTATTCAAGTTTATCTTCTGAGAAAACACAGCTGTCAGCTTAAAAGCCTTTTTACACCCTTTGGGGTGCTCAGTACTTAGAACAGAAATAAACAGGTAAAACCCAAATTTGACTGCCTCACATCCTGTTAAAAACACACATAGCTTAGTTTTTGTTTTTTAGTTAAATTGAGTTAAATTTCTCTTGGTTTTTACTACACATAAAAGCATAAACAGCTAAAAGCACTGCATGCCAATTCTTCCTTCCCTAAAAGGAAAAAACACATTCAAAAAGTAAATTCCTTCGCACATGCAGTCAAATACTCACACTTCAAACACTGTTTTTAAATTTTTCTATTGGGAGGTGAGAGCAGAGAGAAAAAGAACTCAGCTAGACACCACTGATACATTGAAAAAGAAAATTGTCATAGCAAGGGAATTTTAGATGCTAAAAAAGTTCCAGCAAATAAAAAAAATGTGTTGGGAGAACACAGCAGCTTGTGAACCATCTTCTGGAAGCTACTGAAACACAAACCATGCTGAGCTCAATGTTTCAATGAACCTGCATGAAACAGACTCTGATGGTTTACTGGTTTAATGCAATTATAAACAAGCACATTCCTGCATTCCTCATCTGGGCAAATGATAGTACAACAACTGCAGGAGCAACAACTGAATATCCCTGGATGCACACACTCAGCAGGTGTTAAAACAAAGAAAAGAATTCATACCACAGGAGAACACAACCAAATATTTTAGATAGCCAAACCTACACGCAGATGGTAAAATGCAGAAGCAACAGCTATTAGACGACAAGATCTACTTTAGAGCCAGCCCTCAGCTTCTGGATATTACTGTTCACACAAAGAAAAGAAGCACACAGTAATAATGCTCAAGCAAAGCATGGTTCACTACAAAGATGTTGGACTTCTCTGATGTTTTTTCCCTACCCAAAGTTATCTTTCTGGTCTTTTATATCTGGCTGTGAAGGGACACCCTTTCCTTTTTGATTAGTTTTCTTTCAGACAGTAGTGTTTTAAAGAGAACCCCAGCTTACTGGTGCATTATTGAGCTTCCAGGCTGACAGAGGAGATCTATTCTGAACCCAGAAAACTTGTTATTGTAACACTCCGTCAAAAAAACTTCATGTGTTAGAGGCAGAGTCGATATGTATCAGGGAAACATCCATGAGTAACTGACTGATGTTGCTCTACAAATAATATGGAGGAGCAAGACACAGCCTCCACCCATCAGAGCAACTAAGTTCACAAAAGTTGCCTGTTCCACTGAGATATTTTCTTCATATTGTCCTGACAGGAAGCAAAGAGCCATCAGCCTGATCTGAACGTGTCCAGTAGATAATACTTTTCTTTAGTGAACACTTAACTTATGCAGCAGAGAGCAAAAGTCATCAAAGCCAATCTTGCTGCCATTTACAGTGAGATCAACAGACAGTGTTGGGCAGATCTGAATACTGAGCTGGGCTGAGCTGAGTGCCACCTCCTCACATGCTGAACAGAAGAAAAGAGCCATGTTTCCACAAAAGGCTGTTGTCAGATTTCCAGCAAACTTTCTCTACAAGCATTTCTTCCTGAATACATGACGATGACCTTAGAGAAGAATCATAAGAAGTGACACGTTACATCACTGGAGTGCTGCTTAGGCTGCTCCAGAACAAACAGTAAGTGGCACGGCCCAATATGAGCGAGCAGTGATAGAGAGAATTAAATAAACACAAACAATTCATTTAAAACATAGAACAAAATATAAAACAATACATCTAAAATACTAAATAAATCCCTAGTAGAGATTTTTTGCTCTCTCTTTGAAGTTTGGAAACTCGGGGAGAATTTATGGTCTGCAGTCAGACAATAATGCTACACAGAGCAACATCTCCTGGTTTTTGTCTCAACAACCTACAACCCTCCTTCCAAAAACAATTATGTAACACGAGCAGCGGCCTCCAGTGGCTACAGACTCATTTATTCTAGCTGAGTATCAGATCCTAAGGGCTAGAAATGTCTGAAGAGCTCTTTGAATGAGCAATGACTAAGAGACTTTCACCGATTTGAATAGCTATTGACAGAGATAGTGACAAGGATAGGTCCAGGATTAACACTGGGATGAATTCACTTTGATTATGTTTCTTTTCTTTTCTGGAGGGGGCAAAGGGGAAGGTGTTTGATGCTTTTTCTTGTTTTATAATTTCAAGATGCAGATTGGAATGTCTCTGGTCATAATTTTATGTCAGTGACCCAAAAATATACAAGCGTGCATAGTTTCTACCCTGCAGTGCAGAGAAGAAAAAAAACCTCCAAACTCATTAAGTTTTATCTATATAAGTATTAGTAATCTGTTACTTCTATAATTTCTTCCTTGCACTTCATGAATGTAACAAAAGTTGCTTTCTGGAAATAACCGAATGTGCCCCACTTGTCTCCTCAAAACTTACTGTTGGCAAGTGGGAGACTGAGAGCAAGGAGCACTGTGTCAGTCATCTTGCACTTCCTTGTCTGCAGATACCTGATCCCTCCTGCACCACTTAGACTGTTAGATATTTTGCCTGCAGCTGTCTTCCTTTTCTTCTTTGACATTTAACATCATCCTAATTCCTGAGCAAACATTCAGACTGCATTTCATTAGGAGAGGACTAAGCCAGCTGAGCGACTACTGGGAAGAAGCACTGTTCCTACACCCTTCAGTTTCCTTCTTCCTTGAATTAAAAATAGTTGTGACACTAGATTCCTTCCAAAACAACTGAGGAGCACAACAGAAGAGCTCAGCTCAGCAAAGAAAACTGCAAATGGATACAGCTCAGCAAAGGACCAAACTGGTAACCAATGCTGGCACAAGAGAGGAGCTGTGGACAGGAGAGATAAATTTATTTAGACAATTGGGAAGGGAAATATTATTTCTTTAAACACATAATGTCGGTGACTTGATTTTGGGCATGACCATGCAAAAAGCTGCATCATGGGTGGTGAGCTGTGAGCAAGTTTAGAAAAGGAAGAGCTAAAACTTTTTCTGCTGTATAGGATATTTATATGTCTTTTCAAGAGAAAAAAATTCCTGGATTGCTACACAGCCTACAATTCACTTCTGTCTTTTATCTCATATTACCTGCTTACAAATTTTGGAGCTAGGTCTCACCTCTTTCTGTTACTTGCAGGGAAAGTTTTACTCACCCAAATTATGCCAAATCTGGCAAAGCTGATTTCCTTAAGACTTAGTTAACAACTGCTTTTAATTCTTTCTCCTCCAACAGCTGCACATCAACATTTAATGGTTTATTTAATGAGCACTCTACCTCCTAAGAATGTTTTGAGGGACTGTTGTAAGTCAGATTTATATGTAGACACTTTATTGCAGCAAAGTGTGAAAACCTGCAGAACAAACTCATTGTATCAGACTTTCTAAGCTGGTCAACATTCCCCAAATCCCTGGTCATTTTATAGAAAAATAAACAGAAAATAGTTCTTCCCTGTAAATGAAGAACATAATGAAAACTATTCCCACTGCAACTGTGTTGAAATTTAGAGTGGATTTGATATGCTGGTACATTAAACATGGCAACTAATGAAATAAATATGAACAAATGTCAGCTTAGAACAGCCACAAAAATAGCTAGAGTTAATATCTTGAAAATCATTAGTAGAAAAATAAGTAATACAAATGCATGCCATTATTAACCATTTTTTGTAATGAATCTATCAATATTATTAAGGGATTTTGTTCCAATAATAACATTTCATAAAAATTGGAAAGCAAAATTGATGAGGACATTAGTTTCCTAATTTATGATTTTTTACTTGAATAAACACTGTTTTTAATTTTATCCTTTTAGTTAGAACAAAGGCATTCAAGAAAATGGGTGATTTTTACAGCAAAGCAGAACTTCTGTGTATTTGCTGAAAGCTGTCTGTGATTAATTTGGTACACAAACTTGGAGGGAAACACTGACAGCTAGAAAAAATATGAATGGTTTTTCAAATACAGAGAGCAAGCCAGAGGAATGTACCACTGAAATACTGAAAGCTTTCTGATATTTCTGATTCAGGCATTCACCACAGAAGGAGGTGAAGTCTCCAAACACTTGAGCATCATCAAGTAAAGAAGCAAACAACCAATAGAATTTGATATTTACAACTTCTCATGCTCCCTCACTTCCTACTAGAAGAATATTTGAAGAGCCTTGTTTTATAAATGCACACTTCAGAAAACTACTGCAACCATAGAAACAGAGCCCTTCTGTGCAATTTATTTTATCTTCGACATTACTGTTTATAGAAAAAGGAAGAATAGTATCAGCACAGAAAACTTACTTCATTTGCACAAACTATTTTTCCAATCAACAGATTTGGTAGTGATTCCATATTTAGGATAAAAGATATTCCCATGGGAGTTATTTTTATATTTCCAGCATTTTAGGGGGATGGAGGTTATTATTCCAACAATATTTGATGCATCTTTCTTTCTTATTCTCAACTGTCCTCATCATGATGAAACCTGAACACTGATTTAGAAAGTTTGTTTTGCCATCAATGAAATCAAGAAGATAGTGTTGATAATCTTCCTTTGAACTCTTGATTAAAATACACATATAAATATATATTTATATATGTGAGCATTTGATGGTTTTGATCTACACTCCTGACACTTTGATCCCACTTTACTTTGAAGATGATTTAAAAAAGAAATGTCTAACATATGCTCCAGTACCATCATTTGCATAGGGGATCCACAGCTACTACAAAAATAGAAGTCAATCTATTACAAGGGAGAACAATTGTTTTAAATTGATTCACACTTTAACACAAAATTACAGTAATCGATGATGGTAGAGTCCCTTAAGCTGCATTTTTTTTTTTTTATATGAAATCCATCACATCTGACTATTCATTACTTTCCAAAATTATTTTAAGAAGTCAGCCAAGCAACAGTGGTGATACAGGATCAAATAGCTTAATTCTTCCCAAATAATTACTCAATATTGAGACACTTTCACATACCAAATCTATGTATCTGTTCAGATCTTCTCCAGTGCCCAACTCCAAATGAAAGATTATTTACATATTTTTGTTTGCTCTTTCAAAAGGTGCACTGTTCAATAAACTGCATCCCTAAGAATTGCAAACACTGTTTCTGAAAAGCCAACAAGCAAGCACAGCCTCCAACCACTGCAGCAGGCTTTCAAAAATGTGATGCACACGTCAAATAGCTGCTTTCTGATTAAACAGACCTTGCTTGCCACTGCTGTGTGCTGAGTGCTAAAACTAGATTTGATATGTGATCAGCATAAAGTTAGTATGATTTTGTATTCATGAAAATAATTCTGCCTCAAAAAAATTGTTGAGTTACTGTCCTTTGCCTCTAAATATTTATTCCCTACAATGAGAGGTACACAACAAGCAGGAAAAAGAACCTAAATACCTCGTAATTGTATGAAAACATAAACCCTAAGTCAGATCACTGAGATTTAGCCTCAAATGTCCCCAGAGGACAGGCAGCTGTTGGTAGGGTGGGGGAAAACTTGATTGCAAAGACAAGGAAGAAAACAGTTTTACATGAGAGTCAACTTTACCTGAAGGCTTCCAAGACTGTGTTGCAGGGAAATAATGCCCTCCCTACCATGTGCTGAGTCTTTACTATGTGTTCCTGAAACTTAGCCTCCAACAAGGAAAAACACTGACTAATTAATTGCTTTGACAGTTTCACTTTTGTAAGACTGCTTCCTCGTACTTTGCACAAAGACTTTGTATGGAAAATTATATTCTTTATTATACTACTTATGATATATACTATCACTTGATATTATATAATAGTATATGTAGCTAGACCACTTCTGTCTTCCTTTCTTACATCCCCATTTCCCTTCCATTTTTCTCCAGCTAAACAAAATTCCCGATTTACACATACACACACAGACTATTTAACACAGATAAATAGATTTATAGCACCATTTCTTTGTTCTCCTCAAAAATAAAATGTGGAAAATTCTTCTCTGTATTGCCCACTGTACTAACAGCAAAGAAGTACAGGCAAATGTGCAGCAAGCCTGTTTTCTCAGAGCGTGTGCCAGAGCAGCCCTGAAGAGAGCAGCACCAGCTCCTCTGCAGCCACAGAGAACCAGAGACTCAGTAACTGTACAGCATCTCTGAGCACAGATCAGTTCCATCTCTTTCATTTCAGGCTATCCTATGCTATGAAACACGTAATAGGTTATGCCTTTTGCATTATTTCTGATCAGGCTCAGATTTGCATTGTAAACAAATCCATTTGCCATCTCAGTTGCTCAGCTCTGAGTCAATGCACAGGGCTGAGAGGGCAGAAAAAAACATAACAAATGGTGTCATGTCCAGATTCTATCACAAGGAACTGAACTAAATAACTTATGAGCCCAGTCACTTCTATTGAGTTATGAACTAGCTCTTCCTCCTAGAGAAAATTAAAATTCTTACTGCATACAAAAAGTCCAGTGAACATATTTTATTACTGTTGCAGGGAAATGCAGAAGTAATGAAGGTAGAGCTAAGGTAAATATATAACCCAAAGCCTCTCTGGTGGATTGTTTGCTAAACCTTGTAATTTTATTCACTGGTATTTGAATGCTGCATTTCCTGCCTGTGTATTCAGAAGGCTCAACAGAAAAACAGAAGTTGCTGGGACATGGCAAAATAAAAGGTGTGTGATGACAGAAAAATCTACTGTCAACAAGGAAAATGTCCTAAGAGCAATGACAATTTTCTGCTACATTTTCCAATAAGCAATCTCATCCCATTTCAGGTGTGGATATTTTAGCTAGCATTTGGGAAAAGGGCAGAGAGCATAAGGTAAGAAAAATGATGTAAATGGGAAAACTATAAAGTTTAGATTAAATGGAAGCTGGCATTTATTTTGTTGTAGCTATTCATGGTTTCAGAAATATACACTCAAATATAATAATATATATTTACAACAAATAGAAGAACACACAGTTGAAATTATTACCAGAGAGCAAGGCCAAAATACCTAAATTGGATAAGCATGATTGTGTGAGATAGGACTGTGAACTGAGAAAGGTGGCTGCATTATTCTGAAGCCATAGGAAGGCAACAGGCTAAACTTCATCCTCCTGGATAGAAAATTCTGAGTCATTTCAGCAGGTCTGGGATTCTGTATAAGGAAGCAGACAACTTTTGCCATAATTGAAACACATGGACTCAGTGACAGACAGAATAGGCATATTACTTGTCAACTGTAAAATATCTGACCTTTGAACAAAAAGCAAGAGCCATTATTCAAACACACTTCTTTTTTTCTACAGTGACTAGATAAATCTAGCACCATATCATGCATGAATAACAAAATACATTAAAATGACTAGTTAATGAAAGTGAAAAGTAGAATTGCTGGTTCAGACCCACAGAGGGGCAAGGCAAAAACTAATCCCATAATTTAAATAATCAAGATAGTAAAGTCCTAGAACTCACTGGACAGGATTTTCTAGGCTAGTTTTTGAGGATAGCTATTGAGACAAACATGATAGTGTAATTAGTGGCACTCAAATACAGAAAGATCATCATGCTGATTCAAACTGAGTAAGAGAAAACAATCTGTAGATGACTTCAGAAATAACTGATCAAGAATGCATATTAACTAAAAATACGAAGCAGCATGAAAAGTCAACCTCTATTACATAACTGCAGAGCATGCTTAAAGGGATTTTTGCAGCTGGAATAAACAAAAAATAAATAAATCCTGCATATAGAATAAAACACAAGAAAGCCTCAGTAAAAAACAATGTTACAAGTGCTATCTTATAGAAAATGTAAATGGCATTTAAGGAATTGAAAGCTTTCTGGATTAAGTGAAATATGAATGCCTGTACAAGATGTACAACCGAAAATGGAAATTAAGAGAGCTGAAGAAATTTGGAGGAGTGACTCATAAAAAGCTTTCAAACAGAGTAAAATGTTTGAAAATACATCAGAGGAAGCCAAGAAGGGATGCAAAGGATAAAAAAAGGTGTTAAACTCTAGAAGGCCAACACAAGCAAGCAGGAAGAAAAGTTGGAAACCAGTTCATTCACCATAGAGGAATGTGTTCAGGGAAAATAGTCCAAGCTATGATTGCACATGTTCACCTCAGAAATGGGAGTCAAAGCTCAGGAGGGAGATCTAAAAGTGACCCTCACCAAATCATTCTCTCCAGGTATACCAGCCCAACACACAGGAGGGGCCAAAACCAAGAGAAACTTTGAGCATTATTAGAAATACTGTTAAGAATGAGACAAAGGGATCAATATCTCCACAAATTTTGTAGATATTTCTGTGCTGGTCAAAGTCAGTTCAGAAGGATGTAGCTGAGCTGGGAAAAGTAAAGAGGAGGCAATTATAATGTTCAAAGTGTTGGAGGAGCTTCCTTAGGAGAAGAGAGTGAAAAGGCTGGAGAGAAGTCCCAGAGGAGAGAGAAAGACTTACCAAATCATGCAAGAAATTTGCAGAACTACATTTCCTCATCTCCTTGCAACACCTCAGCTGGGAGGTACTTGGTGAAACTAAAATGGGATTCATTTTAAAAAGATAAAGAAAGTATTTCTTCCCACAGTGAATCCTAAAGTTCTGGGACTTGTTGTTATATGAAGTTGTAGAGGAAAACACTATCAGACAATCTGGAAAAGAATTAGACAAATTCATAGACACCAAAGCTTAGATCATGACTCAAAGGACTAGAAGGATAAAAATGAATGAAAAAAAAGAAGCTTCAAGCAGTGAGGAATAAAGTGCAGACAATCTGTAATCTTTCATGCTCTGTCTAAAGTAGCTTCTCTTTCCCTCATCGGGAAACAGGCAAAAAAAAATTCTACCACAGAAGTAAATGTGTTTAGAGAAGCATACTTTATCAACAAATTTAACTCAAATTCTCCCTGCATTTTAATGAAAAGGAGAGAAGATTCTGCAAACCAATTAAGGAATTGGAGCACATATTCTAACAAAGTCTCATTTTACTCTGGGAATTTTTGCTATCATCAACACAGCTGAACCAGTTGTGCCACCAGACAGAATGATGTTTGGGATTTGAGGTGGATCTTTTAGAGCAAGGCTCTGCTGTCTTTGACACGTCCCAATTCAGTGGTGAGCTGAGAAAGTGCAACCTTAGTGGGATCCAACACTGCTCTGCTGCATGCTTGCACAGTCCTCATCAAACCAAAAGTGACACGGTATCCCTCGACAGAGAGAATAACCCACCAATTATCAGAATAGCTCCATGTGAAAGACTTCATTTAAAAAAACCCCAAACTCACAGACAAGGACTTTGTTGGCTCTTGCTCTTTACAGATTGTAAGGCTCCATGAGGCTCACAGTGTTTGACTCAGCAGATGGAGGTTCAGCGTGATCTAATGAAGGGAATCAGAGAGAAATTCAGGTGCCCTGACAGTCACACACTTCTCACGACTGGAACAGCACAGATAAGATCTCAGTTTTGGCAAAGAGGCAAGCACTACCTAGAACTTACTCTTATAACTGATCTGAGGATGGAAATCTGTAAGTGAAGTAAGTCTGCAAGCATACTTCAGATTTTTCATCAGTCTAAGGTCTCATTTCACACATTCAGAAGGTGATTCCTTCCCAAAAGCAGCTAGCTAGCCTGGGAAGTAGCCTATAATCATATTGTCTGCTCTCTGAGGAAAAAAACACTGCTATGCTTTCAATGCCACAGTAATCTAGGAATGCAAAGCCCACCCTCCACCAATTATTTAGGTCACTTCTTTTTTGCTTTGAAATTTTTCATACATCTACTCATGAAGAGCCATTTCTTCACTCCTGTGAGCTCATACACATTCATGTTAACCATGGCTCTATCAATCACTTCAGGCATGCCTAAGAGCTGGACTAAAGGAAGCTGAGATAGTCCTCAAAAAGAACCAGATGTAGCATCCACAGGAAAAAGAAATAATTATCACAGTAAGGAAGAATATGAATTCAATCAGTTTCTATTCAGGCATAACTCAAAAAAAATCAGTCTTAGCAAGTCAACTCCAGGAAGTGCTGAGGAATAGGAGATTGCACCCTCCTAAGACACTTTTCTGTTCTCAGGTGACCCATTAGTCATTCCTCCCAAGTAAGAATTTCCTATTTAACTACTTTGAAAAGATCCAAGCAGAAATTTCTTCATGCTTTCATCCTGATAGCATTTTGTGTACACTAGCACCACAAATTCAGACCTGCCCTAAAATGGATGTTACTTCATTTCCTCTCACCAATTCCCAGTTGACATCAGTTTTCTTTTTTTCCTTAGAGCCACAATTAGGACAAGGGATCAAAAACGTCCCAAGGAGCTGTTTTTCAACCACTACACAGCCATTACCACCATATATTGCAATATCAATAAAAGAGGCCAGCATTAACTGCTATTTCTGAAGGAGAATCAAACAAGCTCTCTTTATAGGACAGCCAGCAGCAAGATGACTTTTCTAATAGGTAACAAATTGCCACTCTGATTGGAGCCAGCTGCCTAGCAAAAAATTGGAACAGCGCATTGATATTTTGGAGCACTTGCTTTTGTGAAACATTGTCTGGGTGCAGCACTATTTATATGCAGCCCTTCTGCATGCTGTATTCCAGATGAAGTGACAGCCACCATCCTAAAGCAGCTGCAAATTCATCTCTGCCATTGAATCATATAAATCAGGGTATTTTTTTCTGAATCGGTTTTGGTTTAATTAGGCCAGAGAAAAAGTACAGTCCAGAATAAGCATGTATGCTAGTCTAGCATTCTACATGGCAGTCTTCAGAAAAACTCCGTCAGCTCTCATATCTGTATTATTCTGTTTCAACTGCCTTATACCAAATTTGCAATGGCAGAGAAAATGTACCCCTTCTGAGCTCTCCCATCCTGAGTTCCCTACAGCCTGATAATGGGAAAGCAGAGCAGAAGGGGCACTTGGCCACTTAGGAGGGGCCACTGTCCATGCTGGAAGGCTTTTTTCCCAGGTCTGCTATTGCTTGCCCCAGCTACACCTTCCTCAGGGACCAACCTCTTCCCTGCAGATGCCTAAAGAGTTTTCATGCTTGAAAGGAGAGGAATAAAATTGGAAAGGAACAAAAGGGACCAGTTGGACTGACTCTCCTCACCCCCTATGCAAAAGCAGCTTCTTGTCTCCATTGTCAGCACTGCACTGGTAGGTGCACAGCTGCCTTCCTGCCTGGAATTTCTCCATCCATTTCTGCCACAAGGAGAGAATGGGTTTGGCCCGTCCCTAAGCAGTCTCAGAGATGCCCCATCCTGCAGCAGCCTCTCATCCAGCAGGCAAGAACAAACATCATGTGGCAGCAACTGCAGCTTCTGCTTCTCATGAGGGAGGCCAAAACCAGAAGAAATACACAGATACCTTTTTCTCTCAAGCCCTTTCTGATACTGGCTTTTTTTTTTTTGGCCCCCAGTGGACACATACTGAAGTCTGGTTTGTGATGTAGGTGCTTTTCATCACTTTCTGAATAAATAAAATGAAAATAAAATGAAAAAGAAATTCAAAGCTTCAGGAGTGCTCACAGTAAGAATTTCTAGCTTCAGCAGATTTTTTGTATCTGAGGACAAAACCAAGAATATCATTGAGGTTCCAGTCAAATGCAAGAGCTAAGGCCAAAAGACCAGATATGGACAAACCATCCTCTGAAATATGAACACAGTCTCTTAACTGCAGCAAAACATCTTTTCTCCAGAAATAGCTTTCTTTCAAATAACATGATATGTAGACATATGTCAGTGACATTACAGGCTTAAATCAAGTTGAAAGGATAAGATAGCCTGAAGAAGTTACACTGGTTTAGTAACTGGTGAGGGTCAAAGGAGTTACAGATGTGCTGCTGGCTTTCTGTGCTTATGGCTCTTGTTTGCCAGAAGAAGACAACTCCTGGCAAGCCACTCACTTTTAATAAACTTCATTTAACAGAACAACTGTTCTCAAAAAACATGGCCAAAAATTGGGTTGTCTGTTTACATTACTATTTTAGCATTCACAAGTCAATTGCATGAGCTTACAGCTTTGCAGGAGGAAAATATTTTTTGAGTTAGAAAACTTAGTTATGGTGTTCTTGTCCAGACCCTGAGCCCTTGCATATCTGAATATCTGCAAGCAGCTCACAGACCTAATTTTAAACTTTAATTTTTGTCAAAATTCTGGATAAAAGGAACAGATTTTTGGAGTAGTAGCAGCCCATATCCTTACCTCTTCTCACCCTCATTGTTATCACCTCAATATCACCACCTTTAGCAAACCAGTTTTTTCCAAGTTTAAGAGAGGCCTGGACTTTAAGGACATTTATTTTCTTCCTTTCATAGGGGAAAAAAAAAAAAAAGTGAAGCTTAAAAAAAAAAAAAATATCTAAGTCTGGCCCAAGGTTAGCTGGCCTAATACAGGTAACAAAACAGTAACTAACAAAAACGGCCCCACAAGAAGCCACAGGTGAGCACAAACGATTTTACCTAAATGTAGGAGCAAGGAAATCATCTCCTAGCAGAATCATCTTTCTGTTGAAGGTATATAAAGGATGGTGGCATTAGTCATGTGCACTCCAACAGGATTCGAGCTCATTCAACTCATTCATCACAAACACTTGAAAATGCCACCAGTCTTCTGCCCATTTTTGTTATACTCTCACTAATAACAGAGCCAAATTTGAGCTGTTTTAGGAACTTACGGGACTTCCTCACACTAGTAATATTCAGTAGTTACAAAAGGAAATGCTGCATTGTTTAAATAAAATGACCTCTGCATTTTTGTAACCCAGGGAAGAGCTTGAATATTTAAAACTACTAAAATCATATAATATACCGAGGAATTAAGCTTCTCAAGGTTAGCAATTATTTTACATAAAAATCCTAAGGAAGAGGTGAAATTTCAACTGTGATTTGAAGGAAAATAATTTGAAAACATCACCACTCTCCCGAGCTTTTGGGGGAGCTAAACACATACAAAAGCAACTGGGAAATATTACATTTTCCTTGTGCACAAGAATATGAAAACAGGGCTTTGCAACAAATAAGTTAATTAAGGCATTTAAATGAGAGAAAGTGAGATTCGCAAGCAACAAAATACGATGTTTTAATATTTTCACTCTTCTCAGGTCCCTATTTTGTCCTTCCTTTGCCCCACACTATACCACACCACCTACAATCTCAGCTATTTCTCTGCCTGACCCCAATACAGCAAGAGTTTCTAAGGACTAATAGCAACCACCAGTCTACCTGCTCTTCAATTCTGTGGCTTGAGGTTTAGGAGAGCTTTTACGTAACAGAGAGAAACATTCAGCACCTAATATCAACCCAGGCTGAGGTTGAGCAGATGGAGAGCTGCCCTGCCCAGAAGGACGTGGGGATGCTGCTGGAGCAGGGGCTGGACATGACCCAGCCATGGCACTCACAGCCCAGAGAGCCAAACGTGTCCTGAGCTCATTCAGAGCCCCGTGGGCAGCAGGGCAGGGAGGGGATTGTGCCCCTCTGTTCTGACCCCACCCCATCCAGTTCTGGGGTCCCAGCACAGAGAGGGTGTTGGAATGAGTCCTGAGGATGTCACTGGAAGAACTGGGTTTATTCAGTATGGAAAAGAGGAGGTGACCTAATTGTGACTGTCCAGCACCTGAAGGGAACATGTAAGAAAGATGGAGAGTGACTTCTTACAAGAGCACAGACAGGATGTGGGGGGGAATAGCCTCAAACTGAGAAAGAGTTTAAATTGGGTATTAGGAAAAGTTTTACTGTGAGTGTGGCAAGGCACAGGAACAGGTTGTCCAGAGAAGCTGTGGATGCCCCCCCATCTCTAGAAGTGTTCAAAGGCCAGGCTGGTTGGTGCCCTGGTGTCCCTACCCATAGCACATGCTTGGGACAAGTTGATCTTTAATGTCCATTCCAATCCAAACCATTCTATGATCTAGTACACTATTACATCCCTTTAACCTTTACCCAGCAGCAGCTCTTTCTCCAAATTTATCACCACCTAAATGTGACAGGCCACTCCTTGAGACACACCTACACTGCAGTCATGGTACTGCAGACATCCCTAAACCAGTTACTCCAAAGCAGCTCAGTCCTGCTAGCAGAGTATCTGTGGATAAAACAACTCAGCACAGGTTGCAACACCCAGCTGTGCCCAGGCCCAGGCTGTTTGCTTTCTGTACTGGCAAAAAATATAAAAAAAACCCCAACCAAGCTGATTTTTTTAAGGCAAGCTAAGCCCTTCTAAAGGAGCAATAGTCACAGAAGGACTCCAGCACAGATATACTTCAAAAAAATGTACCTGCAAAGAAGTCCCCTCAGAGGAAAAAAGGCAATTAATTCCCTAAACCAAAATGGATCCCTGAGGATCTGTGCAGAGGTCAGGAAGTTTTCTCTAATGTTCTCCATAGCACAATAACATCAATAAGGAAGGAGCAAGCTCTCAACAGCTTCCACAGTATCAGAGGAATTCGTGTGAAATAGAAACCTCACATCAGTGGAACTCAACCTCCCTTACTTGGGAATTTCTTGGTAGGAGCAAGAGAGTTGCCAGTCTACTGACTTGCCAGAAAGAAAAAGTCTGCACATTGCAACATTTCCTTCCTTCTCATGTTAAAAATATAACCACTGAGTTCACCTTAGCAAAAAAGATGATGTTTTTACATACTAAAGCAAATTACTCTACAGCTTTTATAAAAACGCCGTATCTACTCAATGGAGTGATTGCTCTCTGTGTTGCTGGAGCCAGCTACTTCATTCATTTGCCATCATATAAACATAATTCCACAGCATTTTCTACATTCAAAAAACTCTCATATAGTAACACTGCAAAATATCATCTCAATGCACAAGAACAACACACAAGTAAACGCAAAGATACACTTGCACTTTTTTCTGCCTCCTGGCTAGTTAACACTGCTTTTAATTTCATCTCTGTCTTTTCATATTATCATCTGCAGAAGCTCATGGCCAGGAGTTTGCCCTGGTAATAGCTGACTGTTCTCTTTGATATCACTCCTTGTTCTTTACAGACAGCCCAATATTCATTGTGATTAGCAGGGGACAGCCCTGTCTATCCAGATAAGTCACGAGTACTTAGCAGCTCACTCCATGCATCACCACTAATTGCTCCAAAAGAAAATTCCTGCCTTTGTCTTTTAAACAAACAAACAGCAACTATAGTTGTCTCTCCAGGGGAAGACAACAATGCTTCACCGCAGTTGGGAAGAATTTGTTTCCATCTGTAATTCCAGGAAATGCCACCTTATTTGTCAACCTTTTTTGGTCTTTGTCTGAGATTTAATGTTCCATTAACCTGTACTAAAGTATTACTGTCTAAAAAAGTCTCAGAAAGGTATTATCAGGTGGCCCATAGCAATTTCAAACCTAGACCTGCACAACCATGTATTCCTAGAAGATAATCCTAAGGAGAACCAAGCAACAAACCCTAGCACAGGACTAAGTGTGGGTGAGAGTGTGTCTGACTACTACTACAAAGATACAAAGATGCTATTTCAATTCTCAATTTAGCTCTTAAAAGAAAAAATAAGTCACAATATATTTAAGCAGGAATGTTTTTGGCTTCCTCCGTATTTGTGGAAGGCCCTGGAAAACTCACTCAGTGAAACTTAAAAAGACATAACAGTTGTTCGTGTATTTGGAGCTACACACAGAGAGAATTAGCAACAAGACATTCTCAGGGGATTAAAACAACAAAAAACTTTTCTGGCAACCCCAGAAATACAGAGAGCTTTGTCAAAAAGTTTAGAGCAATGTTCAAACAACATTAAATACTTCTTAAAGCATTTAATTTAACCTATTCAACTCCACACACTCTAAATCAGTTCAATTTTAAGTTACTCAAAAATTCCAAGGGGGAGATACAAAAAAAGAAACATAACTACCAGTCCTGCTTTCCAGCAGTGTTCAGCTACCAGAAATTCCAAGAGTAGGCAGGGTCAAAACATGTTCCTGCCCCATGTTCTGCTTTAAACACACCTTGGCTTTCCTGGGGCCTTTCCCCAGGTGGGATTTTGGGTCATTTGGCCACTCAGGAGCTGGTCAGAGGTTCCAGAGGTGGGTGTGGAGCATTGCCTCTGCTGTGCCAGGGATGGGATACAGGCTCTGGGGGTGGGGGGCATGTATGGAGCAGAGCATCTCCTCACCAGAGCCAGACCCAACCTGCTCCTTCCCCTCATAGACACACACGGTTTTGAGCCATCAATCATCCCAATCACTCACAAATTGGACCATCTCCCTGTAAGAAATTTGTTTTCTCCTCAAAAGTTACATTTATAAAATTATACTTTGAAGAGACATTTTTAAAACAAGGGGGAGAGGTGGATTCGTTTTGTTGACTTTTCTTTTTTGAGTTTTAAATGATCTGCTCTTGAAATCTGTCCATGGCAATCTTCCTGGTTTTGTTTCTGATAGTGACTGACATGCTTAAGGGAAAACATGGCCTATATATATTGAGCAAACTAATACTGAGCTGATACCAAGAGCGTTTAAAAATATTCTTTCATAAATATGACATTTTATGTCTCCATTCATTAAAGTAAAAACAAAATTGTGCTATGTGCAATCATTGCATAAATCATGTACATACCATTTTGCCATAGGATAATTATGTTGTCTCAGAGAATACTTTTCTCCATCAGATATCTTCCTTGCAACTAAGGAAAATTTGTGTAAGATTGGTTTAGAAAATTTTATCTGCTAGAAAATTGCTGTTGACTGATAAAATCTCCTTCACCAAGAGCAATCCTTCTTCTCTAGGACAGCACTTAAAATTACGTTTCTCAGTTGAAGGAAACGTAAATGGAACAAAGTACAGCAGGTGAACAAATATTTTCTAAAAGTCATTGTAGAACCATCGAGGATTTTACAGACACTTTCACAGACCTGAAGGTAAGGAAATAGACAGTCTAATGCTTTCAAGCAACCCTTCCTTTGCCCCAGCTGTCAAGTAACACAACCATGCCAGATCAAGACAGAAACTCCAGTTCAGGCTAAATTTCCGTTTTGGTGTGAGTTTTGGCACAAAAAAAGGCTGATCACAGAGTTGCCATATGCAGTGAATCCCTTCAGTCATCAATAGCTCTCACGATATCAGCAGAGACTGAAGTCCAGGAAAGTAACTTCTGAAGGGAACATCAGTAAGTACTCAGGAACACTCATTTTATTTTGCCTTGTGTTTTCGGGGGGCAGATTTTTTTTTTTTAATTTGGCCTTTTTTTTTCCTCCAGGCTACCTCTAACTTGGTTCCATGGACTAAATGCCACTTAGTGGTCATGGCATGCTAGATGCTCTCTCCTGGACTCCATCTTCCAGTTTAGGTTCATCCCAAAGGAATCCAGCTCTCACAGGCAAAGACCATTATATAACACAAATCAAAGCAGAATGAGTGGGGAGAACTGCAGGTTTCCCTTCTTTATGTAAAAAAGAGGCACCAGGACAACTAAAAAAAATAAACACCACCACACCCCCCAAAAAGAAACAAAACAAAACAAACAAAAATCCACAAACAAACAAACAAAAAAATGTCCACTTTTATTTCCATGAAAGTAGATTTATGCACAAAACAATTCAGGGCAAGAAGGGCTTTTGTTGGGTAAGAACATCACTTTAAGAATCTCACTTAGTAAGTTAGTGAGGAGTTAATAAGACATTTTCTGGCAAGAGTTTTTTTAGCTTAGTTTTTCGTTGGACCTCTGGCTGACACAGCAAAGTAGGGACACCTCTGAAAATGTCTCAGTCAATCAATAGATGAGCAGCTAAAGAGAATATGCAAGGAAGATTTCTGTGTCCTATTTAAAGTGTTGACATGGAGGCACCATTTAACATTCACCATAAACTATTTTGATCACTACTGCTAGACTTTACATGGAAGATACAAGCCATGCAAGCAGAATATTTAAGAGCTTTCCACTGCTCTTGTGCAAACCTGATAATGAATTCAACCTGCTAATTAACTAACTTCTAATTCATTCCAACAACACAGCTATTAGTGTGCTGTCACTCTAGCACCTACAGATTACATTTGTTTTCTTGCACTGTTACTTTGTTCCTCATTGTTCTAGGAGACATATTGTGAATTTCATATTGGAAAGCCTTCATGGCAGTATCTTCAACAACACTGTTATTGAAAACACACACCGCCTAAGATAATAATTTATAAAGCAACTGGAAAACTTACCAGAAATTCAAGGTATTGATTTTTTTGCAACTGCTTCAACATTGATTATAATGGCATGGTCCTGCACTCTTTCAGAAATCCTTATTGTTCACAATACATCTGCGCATAACTACTACTGACTGTAAGTGGACACTAAAGTCCATGGACCTGTTTAAAGAATTGGGGCCTTAGAACTCTCTAAGTATGGTAATTTTGATTTTGAATTAAGAATTGAATTATTAAGATGGTATTTTTTTCTAATTGATATCAGTGCCTGTAGCCCCTTAAGAACACTTTTTTCCCCCTAAATAAGTAAACATGAATTAGAAAATTAAAATATAGTTTGCCTTTCATTCTAAAACATCTATTCACCTGGAAAGCCTTAATTAAGGAATATGTTCAAGTTTCCCTTTTGGTTTTTTAGTGACTACACTGCAAGATCTATTTTAAGACATTTTAATTGTGAGCATGAAAAATTCAGTAAATAGAGGTAATTTCTGCATTATTAACTGTAAGCTCAGACTATATTTGCTGCAGGAGAGAGATGGAGTGCAGGTGAGACTTCTACTCATCTGCCACCAACCATCAAGGTCTAGAATAAAAGTAACAGGTTCAATCTTCATCAGGTTGTTGATGATGACACCCTGAGTGTGGCTAAGATCCACTAATGAACAGAGACATTCAGAGACAGCAGCCCAAACAAAGGTGCCATGTGAATGGTCCAGGTGATCTTTACTCCTATTATTCATCTATTTATAGATGGAAGAAGCTCAGTAAGAACAAACGGATATCCAGGATGAATGCCACAGGATTTTATCTTTCATCTGCAGAAATTAACCTGTACCTTAACTACTGAATGCACAAGCAACCAAATGTCCAGAGCACCTGTGCTGAGATTATTCCTAGCCCCAAAGCACAATTCTCAAGGTGCTGTTTGAGATGTAAGCCTACTTCAAACAAACACTTGTTTCCTCTCCTCTCTTTTCACTAATCAGAGTGCAATTTTGGTGAGTTTGGAAGTACAGGAGCACAAAAATCTCTTGGCTATAAATACCTAAGGGAATGCTCAATATGATAAACTTTCTTTCCTCACCACATCTTTTCTTTCTGCAGCTGAGGGAAGAAGCTGATCTCCTTTCTGCTGCCTGCACACACAGAACACATCTATCATGTTCAAGCCTTCTGAGCAGGAAGCACAACTCTTGTGATGTGTCACCAGATGACACTTGTGCTGGGAGGAACAGCTCTTTCTGGAAGCTCTGGAATCTAGAGGTGATTATTTTTTACCAGTGTAATGAGATTTGCAAAGCACCATCTAGCATCCACGGGTCTTTATCTGAGATTTAGATTTTGAGCAGTACAAAGAGGGAGAGTTCCAGTCGCACTGGTAGCTTAGAAATCCTCATCAGTCAATAAATTGCCTGCTCATAGCCTGAAGCAGGAAGAAACATATCCTGCATAGAAAGTAATTCTTCCTATCTATTCTCTAATTCCAGGTTTTGGGAATTCTAATTAAGATCCTTTGGTAGATCAGCAGGCAGATGGGGTTTTGGCCTTCACACTCACCAAAAACTTCTTAATAAACCATGAACCATCACAGCATCTACTGCAACAAACTCTTGTTAGGGATAGAAATGAGCCAAGACACAGACTCTCATTTAACAAGGTGAAAAGGGTCCTGGTTCATTCTTCTTTACAGCTCAGACATTCTGACTCTGACTACAGCAAGCTCCTACTGCAGGATCCAACTGCAGTCCCTGACTGCTGGTAATTTCCTGCTGGAATATGACTGCAAGGATTTCCTTACCACCTCTGACCACAGGTTTTACCCAGCTCAGCCATGGCTGCAGGCTCCAACCCCATCAGACCCACACTGACCTCACAGCACATCTCCTACAGCAGCAGCCCTCTTCCTTGTTTCATCCTTCTCTGCATTTCTCTGGATTGTTCCTTCTACCTGCTCCAGGTCTTCCTTCAGTATCTCCTTCTTCAAAGCCCTCAGACCAGCCAATGCAGCCCTTTTATCACACTCACCTTTATCAGTCAGGGCTGTGACCCATTAAGGGCCAGGCTGTTCCTCATCTTTGGTAATTAGTGCAGCTGTGACTTATCAGGGCTGAGGTCACCTGTAATCCTTTCTTTTATACCTACAAGCATCCTTGATGCAATATTGCTAGGTAATTTGGAAAGTATATTGGAGTAAAATCAAAAGCTATAAATGAAATTGCACCCTCACTATGTAGCTCTTACTACCTATTTATCAATCCAAGCAAAAAGACACTTCATATTACTACAGTTAAGGGTCCTAGAAGTGAAATCAGATTGTTTCCATACATTTTGAGACCTTTTGACATAAATTGAGCGACACTAAAATAAATTTAAATAAATATATAAAAATAATCTTCACAACTGACTTCAGTTTCTCTTTGAGACTTTTAATCACTTACCTTCAGTGCCAAGGAAATGTTATCTGCCCCATTATGAAATCCCAAGGGAGGCACAATGCTCTAGTTTTTCACAAGGAAGATTAAACAAGGTCACAGATATGGAGGGAATGAGGCCTGGAAGGAGTGAAATACATGGTTATGACAGAGTAAGAACTAATGGAAGAAACTACTTACTTTTACCTATGCTGTGATTTTTGCAGCGTTGGCATATATCAGTTGTCTTGCTATAAAAGATGAAAAATAAATCATCTTAATAATGAAGACAGTGTAAAATTCACTGGGAGTGAGGCACTGTACAGCAATTTGCACTGCTTGCAATAGTTTTAAATATCTTCCTCCGGGTTAGGCTTTCACAGCACACAGCAAATTCACATCCATTCAGAAGCCAATGTGTGACTCGAACCAAGTCTGATTTTAGGGAATTCATTTCTGAGACAAATGATCCAATTGAGTCTAATGGCTCTGTGAAGCTGCCTGGAGTAAAACATATGAGTAAGAGATTGCATGTTTGAGGCCTACGACATTAGAAACATACTGCTGCTACCTAGTGATAGCATCATTAATGCAGCCATTTATTGGTTTATTTTTACTTAGAACAGGAGAAAATGCATGGCCCTTCTGAGACCATGAGAGATCAATATACTTTCGGCTTTTAATAACATATCTAAACCACTTGCTATAGTCTGCAGTGAAATCTGCTGTGGGTATATGGTGCCCTTCATTCTCATAAAAAATTATTTCCTTTTTAACAGACACAAGCAAAGACTTCAGTATAAGCATAATTAAGCCTATGCTATACTGCCTAAAATGAAAATTATATGTATTAAAAAGCCCAGAAAGTTGTTTAAACATATTTTTTTCATAATAAAGAAAAAATATACTCACCAAAATCTGTATAAAATATCGCACAATCACCAGCTCGCAGCAGCACCAAAGTTTGTATAATAGAATGCCATTGACATCAGAGTCTGTAAAAATGACAAATAACACATTCCACAGATGCTTATTGATACCCTATTTTGAGAAGATCCTCTGCTACACATTAACATTTTTCCATGTCATTTTCCCCTGAGTATTAAGCTCAGCAGGAGGAGCCCTTCTAGATGCCTTATGCCTCCAGGAGACAGCGCACCACTCTTTAAAATCAGGGATATGTTACGCCAACACACATCACCATTCCTGAACCACCAATGCCAAAACCTTTGCTAACTAACTTATGTTTGGTTTTATTTGAAATTCTCCTTATTCATTATTATTCTCACAAGAGCTGGGCTGGAACTCAAAGAAACATCATGGCTCAATTCTGCAGAGTTCATGTGTGAAACTGGGTTTGGGGTACTCTCTTTTAACAGCTAAAAACTCAAATACATCAGTAGGAACTGGTAGCTGCTCATCTGGATTTTAAAAAAAAAAAAACTATTAATTTGCAAAAGGTATAATTAAAAATAAATAGTTTGAAGAGCAATCATGATTTCATTGAGTAAAACGTAACAGCCCTCCTCGCTACAAACACTTAGCACTCATTGCTGAAAGGGCTTTATCTTACAACACTTATTTTTGAGTTACAGCACGATAAAATGTCTTTGCTTTCATAAAGTTTGTTCTTCAAATACACCGAATAGGGTGTACAGGTGTTTTTCTTGCTTGCATCAAATGCTTTATCCCCATTTTTACAACTTTCGTAGCATCTCCAGGCTCCAAGAGAACTAAGAAGCTTTTCAGAATTCTCATCTGGCAAGATTGTCTTAAAACTAGCATTCTAACATACAAATTTCTCTTTGGGCTTATATTAAATTATAAATTTAATACCTGATATCCACGATAATGCAAACTGGCTTGCTCACTTTGGCCACTCCATCAAATGATGAAATTTCCAGTGCTGCAAGCTTTATCAATGAGAAGTCTGTGGGACTCCACATGGGCAGATATGGTGCTGTAGGAATCTATTCCCAAAACTGAGCCAAAAAGTGCTAGGAAGAACTATTTATTTTTTCTCCAGGCAAGTGAATACTTCACACCATCAACGTTGCAACTGAACATTACTTAATTCAATCTCAGCTTCTGCAAGTCCTAAACCTAGGTGCCAATGAGTTACATAAAAGGAATTATGGCTGACACAAACACTGAATTACAGGCCCTGAAATATTTGCAAATATAAGACTTAACAGGGATGACAGACTGAAGAAAACCAGGAAAATATAGCCATCTTCTGCCTCTCATTTGCTGGCTAGACAGGGGTTTGTGAAGACAGCTTGCTCTATTTGCCTTTACAGCTTGACAGTAGCAGTGGTTCTCCAACGTGGTACTGAATTAGGAGGCACTGTGTTTATATTGTTAGAACCTTAATTGAAACAGTCAGAGAGAAATGTTTTATTACAGAGAGAGAAAGTACTTTTATAATAAGACTCTAAGGAGACTGTTTTAATGACGCCTAACGCAGTGTTTTGAGCCACACGTTACGTCTACACGCTATTTCTTGTTAAATGTTGGTTGTTTAACAGCAGGCTGGCATCAGATTGCCTGCTGTGGATAGTTAGGGCTGCCTCGTGCCACTTCTGACAGCCTCAACATTGATGAAAGACAGTGCCAATTTTAATTCTTACAGTGCTTCCCTTCCTGACACTTCCTTTCTCAGGCTGCTTTTTGCAACAGATGTTCCTCACTCAGCAGTAGGTGCAGGCACAAATACAGTCAACTGCTAAGCTGCATGGCCTGATGTCACTTGGAACACCAGGTAAGAGACCAGGATTATAAAATATAAAATTATAAAATAGATTCGTGTGTTCCTCATCACATGAAGTGTTTAAACATGAAAAGTTTAACACAAAATTTTGATACAGATATGAAAATGCAGAAATCATGAAATAATAATGAAATAAACACTCTCATCATTAAAACCTTTTAATCACAAGTCAGTGATTGAAAAGAGCAACCACAATACAGAAAACCAATTTTAGCAGTATGTTAGTAAATCAGCTCTTACTTATAAAGATGTTCAGACCAATAGACATCAAATAAGCAGGTTTTTATAGGAACCTATCAAAGTATGAATTTTAATTTAGCCAAAGTTCAGTTATATTTCAAATGAGTTGACTTACTTTATTTTTCCAAGTGGCTCTTTTGTCCCTTATCCCACTTGGGGAATTTGCACTCTCTGTTTAGAGAAGGGGTGAGGGGTTGACAGATTCTGTCACAGACAAAAAAAACATAAAAATTTGGTCTGTAGTAGATTGAAATATAAACAAAATCACATGCAACCCATTACAGAATTTCAGAGCATTAAAATTTGAATCCTTACCCTTCATGCTCCAAACAAAAGCAAGCAAATTTTAAAGCATGATCATTTTAAAAATCAAAGATGCCTCTTTGCCAAAATACACTTTATTTTTGTGTAAATGTGGCAACATGTATGTACCTGAGGAAGCTGTCCTGTACAGACAAAAAAAAAATGGTGACAGTTCACAGTGTAATTTCATGGACTGAAAATGGCATTTCTGCCCAGCTTTGAACAGCAAAAAGCACTCAGGGTTCTGCACTAGTTATGATTTTCCCCCATAGCTCCTTTTTTAAAGACAGGAACACCCAAAAGGAAATGGGAAAAAGCCAAAACAGAAAGGCTGATAGTGTGATTCAATCAGTCCTGGGACATACTAGCACTGGTTAACAAGATTGTCTAACCAAAACATCAATTTTCAGGAGAGAGGCAGAACTAATGAATTAATCTAAAGCCCCAGAAACCCACAAGTTGGTATGCAAATCTAATAACCAGTTAATATATTATTGATGCTGACTTTCTTGTTGATCCAAGAGAGAAATTTGCATTTTCTGGTAGAGAGGACTATCTACTGGTAGTATATAAAATAAAGTAAAACATCTAAAAAATCCTACTATCATCAAAGACTTACATGATGAAATAAACACAGCATAGAGTAGTAAAACCAAACAGCTCACATAACCAAGGTCACAGAAAGTACTTTCTCCCATGGTTTTTAGTGAGTAGAGATTAAAACTTCAATAATATATTGAAAACTAAAATTCTTTTCAGATTACTAGAAGACACATGCACAAAACCAACCAATAACACCAAACAAAAAAAAACTATAAAGGAAAAATAATAGCCAGACTTCTTTAAATATTTCAAGCCTGGCATGTCTGTGATTCTGTGTATGAAAGAACAATTTAGCAGTGAAAGCCCACAGTTGCCTGGCTGGGACATGTGTTTGGAAATTGAATGGTTTCTTACTGAAAAGCCAAATCAAAGTGAGCTGAGATAAATGGACTACCAGATATGAGTGAAATAGAGATCCAGAAGTAGGATGAGGGCAAAACTTTGTACTTCCATCTTGTAGGCATGCTAAGTCCAACATTCAAATTCACAGACAGCAAGTCCACACACAGGACCTATCTTTTCCAAGTATTACTGCACTCATTCCTGTATAAATACACACACAGATCAGAGATAAAAAACACCTATGCTGCATTATACAATTCTTTCAAAAACCACATCTTTTTTAGCTTTTACACTTTTAATGCTTGAGATGTATTCAATTTTAAATTCTCATCAATGGATTCTCTGCAGCTTTTCTGGGGTGGCCATTCTACATCCTAAAGAATTTGATTTTAATTTACTTTTTTTCTACTCCTTTTATTGCTATTTGCATTTTTTAAAAGTTATTTTTTTGTAGTTAATTTACCCTTTTAGTTTACTTTTTTTTTTCTCGGCACTCCATTTTAAATTTCTTCTCTATTCAAGCATTTGAGATGGTTATAGTATCCCTTCAGTTACTATGTCTCTGATTATGCCTTCTTTTTTTGGTTGAGGCTCCTCCCTCCCTCCAAAACCAAATACATAATCTTCCATTGAATTTTGCCTGCATGAAAAGGGTACAATGAGACCATTTCATCTTCTCCCACTAATTGGTCTCTTCAAATCTCCAATCTCTTTTAATAGGATTTTTTTCCCCCAGTTCCTTTCAGCAAATTCACATTTTGTTGTGCCAGCTCCAGCAGCACTGGGACGCATCCGGCTAATGCAGGACCGTTTACATATTAAAAACGTACATGCAAATGTTGAGCACAAAATAGAACGACTTCAAAACAGATTTTAGACAAAATCACACACCAGTGCAAATCCTCTGGAGAACACCCAAGTGTCCTGGAATTAAACTTTTACCCTAGGAAACAGCTAGAAGCATGTCGTAACATACAACACCAGAATGACTCAGGTTAAAAGAGACCTTAGAGATTAGCTGGTTCTGCCTCCCTGCCAAGTGCAGGGACATCTTCCACTAGATCAGGTTGCCCAAAGCCACAGTAAACCTGGCCTTGAACACTTCCAGGAATGGGAATATATGTCTGCCTTGAGCAAGAGAGGCAGTAGAACAATGCCTGTTTACATCATACCATGACCCAAGCTGAATGTTTGCAATATTTTACAGGTACAAAACATTAGATGTACATATACAACCATCATTAAAGACACTTGTTTCTCATCTATAGCAAAACTAGAACCCACAGTATTTAGATTTGGAAATCAGACAATTAATACACACTCTAAAAAATGCTCTTGTACCAACACATGCTGAGTTTGAAATTGGCTGAATGACTCCAATTTGAAGGC
The DNA here is from genome assembly GCF_009819655.1 of Sylvia atricapilla. Taxonomy (NCBI): domain Eukaryota; kingdom Metazoa; phylum Chordata; class Aves; order Passeriformes; family Sylviidae; genus Sylvia; species Sylvia atricapilla. The sequence continues at coordinate 65,880,264 of NC_089143.1, forward strand.
ATAAAACATCTTACACTATCAGGTAAGAAAAGAGGGAACAGCCTTCTTCAGAATCTATTTGACCAATCTGTTGAAACTAGTCCAAAATATATTTGGATGAAAATGAGCTTAAAATATAAGTGACTGATAAGGGTACATTCATCCAGAGAGGACAGTAATCCTGTAATTTCTGTAATCTTACACTTGGGTATTTTTAGTTTGGACATACCAAAAGCATTAAAATATTCCAGCTTGGTGTCTGCCAAGAGAAAACTGGAGCCTAAAACCATCTCTGCTGACCATGGACCTGTGGACATTTGCATTTCTGCCTGTTTGACCTTCTCATGCAGAAAAACTAATCCTGCTAGGAATAAACAAACTTTCTATGATACATATAGGCTCCACCTTAACTTGTGCCACTTCCAGGTAATTCTCCATGCTGATTTGTTCTAGTCTGACACCTCTGTGTGCTAGGATTTAGGTTAACCTTTTACATTTCCCTAACAGATTCTTCATACACTCCAGTCAGGGATTTTGTTATTTTCTTCTCCAATGGCGAGGACATCTCAACTTCAAGGGATTAGGCAAGAACGAGGAAATCAACAACAGGTGAATAAGTAGTGGATCAGACACTTCCTCATTGGAAAAAAATGGAAATGATAAAAGCTAAGTTTGATCCTCATGTTCATGCATGCTTTCAAAATAGGATTTGTCAATTGTAGATGCAAAGCAATTTCAATTTTATATTAGTCACTTTGTCTAGTTTATATTCTGAAACATTAAAGCTGCATAAATGACCTGCCAAGTATTGATGCAAGCTTATTGACAAAACAGAATGCTTTACAGTAAGGGCATCATCTCACAAGGCTCCACACAGTGCCTGTAATTACTGTTTCAGCCTCTGCACATCAGATCTCTAATATACTATGCAAGACTCCCCAAAAATTAAAAACAAATAGCTGATTTACATAGGAATAAATTATCTGAAACAAACGCTCTTTGAAAACAAAACCAGAATTATTCTAAAATGATCAATTATACTTCTTTCACTGAGGTTTAGAAATAAAGGGTAAGCTCGGCAATTTTTCTATAAATCCATTAAATCCTTGTGCAGTAGCATATAATCCCTCCCACATCCTCTAGAAAGCTACAGCAGTGCAACAAAATAACCAAAAAAAGAAGCACAAAAGAATAGACACTTCCCTGGCACTCCATGTGTATTAAGTATCTGTATCTGTATTAAGATGGGAACAGATCTTTGGACTGGGCAGGTACAGAACCATTAGTTATTACACAAGGATAGGGAGAGAAAAAAATAACAGAAATCGATACCAGGTTCAACTAGACTTGCCTGTTTTAAGTCCATTAATTACATCTGTATTTAGTTTTCTTCTCCTGGCTTTCACTGTCATCTTGTATGTGCTCTCTGCATTTCCACTTGTCTTCCACTGTCCTTGCTTAGCTTGCTGCATATTTATCAGGAATATTTTCATTATGCTCTCCCTTGATAAGAAAATTAAGTAGAAAAAAAAATCTTAACTGCCTTAGATCATCTATGAAATGTAAATGATTTTATGCCAGCTTTTGGGACTAAACACTAGATATTACAATTACCTCTTTTATCAGAGAAAACATCTCTAACAACTGGTTTGCCAAACGTGTATTTTTGCCTGGTGCTGGTTCCTTGTTGGTCAACCACTGCATAAACCTGCCCCAAACACAGAGCACAAATCCAAGACACAAAGGTTTCATTCATGCTGCTTGCATAAGAATGACCACTTTGAAAATGAACTCTGAAGATGGGCTTAGCACTTACAGAGTTGTTCTATGAGGATTCACTCCTCTATACAAAGAGCAGGAAAAAGCTGGATCTGTACTTATAGATGCATTGCTCAATCATCCATCATTTCTGTATCAATGGCATTAATTTCTGAATTGTGCAATCTTTCTCCAGTTACTCTATTTCAGAAAGCTTTTATTCGGAATTCCTTCAGGTTTTTACCCCTATTAATATTCATCTATAAGAATGATGTTTTTAAATACCAATAACTGTCACTCTTCATCCATAATTTATAAACTTCTTAACACAAAATCCATAGTTATGACTTTTTGCCCCTTGACTCCAAAAATTAAAGCCAGACAAGGCTACAGTGAACAGCATAGGAATGTAACTATCATTATCTGCAACCTCAACGACATCTGCTGTTTATATAAAGTTCATATTTTTTCACATGTGGGCCAAAATGCTATTAAAGGCACCCTGTGGTTTCAGATCAATTTTATTTACATTTTAACAATGTTTGACAAGGTAAACCTCTTAAGAAATATTGTATCATTTATGAGAAAGGGCACTGAACCTAAAAGTAAATGAACTGAAACCTTATAAAGGCTTCCCTCAAAGGGATGTTTTCGTTTAAGTCACTGTTGTCGATCAAAAACATGGCTTTGTTCTTTATTATGTGAAGACTAAATTTCAAAAGAAAGAGTAATGTGAAAATATGAGAAAAAGCTTTACTCAGATAAGGACTAACAGGAGACTAGACAATCAAACATTTCAGAGAGAAGGCAGAAGTCAAGTCTGTAAATCAAGGTGCGAGACTTTTTAGAAGCATTTCTTAATATGGACGCAATTTATTTACAAATTAAAAGATTTCATTCCTTTTGGTGTCTTCTAAACCTGAAGAGCATACAGAGCTGATGATATGGTGTGGAAGACAATGTTAGCTAACCGTTCACATTAATTTTGAGAGATAATGAAGGACATCAGGTACGAGCCAACAAGCCTTCACAACTGTGTCCTGTATGCCCACATGTATACAATCACATGTGGAAAATACTAGCACGCAAAAAAAGAAGTAATAATTTACCCCTGCATGAAATTCCATTTTTACAAATGCAGATGGGCATGGAGGACTGGACTCTTTTTCTGTAAAGATTCTTAGTGAATTTCCCAAGAACAGACACCTTAGTTCCTATCTACACAGCTGCACCAAGGCATGCAGCACAGAGATTCCCAAACTGACTGAGACCCAAACAAATCAGCCTACACTTTGAAGCCCAAAAAAGCACCACAGCCGTGTTCTCAAAGCACAAAATCCCAGTCTATAAAGCCCTGCTTCCTGGCCCTGTGCTGACACACACAACCACCCTGACCCAAGCTGGCATTACTAACTCTAGCAAAGCTTTTCTATTTACAAGCTATCAATATTTATCAACACACAACTACTGTTGTCATAGGAAAGTAGAAAAAAAGCAACAGTCCAATACCAAGCTGTCAACTTCAACATCCTTCATTTTGTTACCATTTTTATAGCATTTACTATCAGCACTTCAGGTAGTCGTGTTTTTCTGTAATACTAATACAAAATCATGAAAATTGATTCAAGTCCTGCATCCTTGGTTTACAGGCTGGATTTCACTTCCAGCAGGAAAACTGAACTCAGAAAGCAGTATATAAATTTAGAATTTGTGCTGGTTTTAAATAAAATCAAACAATGAAATTAGCTCTCATGCTCAGCAACAAAGACACAGCTTGAATACAGTAAGAGAAGGGAAAAAAATCCAGGCAAAGCAGATATTTTACTAACATAATCAATCTTCTAAACTTTTGATTTTTCAGTGCCATGCTAAGTTGTTCATGCTTTACAAAAATGAATTAAGATACTGCATACAGACTAAGCACATACTTTCCAAAGCAAATTACGCTTAATATATAGAATCTCAGCACAGTAAACCCTGATAATTCTGAACAACAAAGCACTGACCAAGAAGATATCACTCAGTAATCCTGGTGCTATGACTTAGGTTTCAATAGTATAGGGGATGGGTATTATCACTAGGCTTGAATATGGTAAAAAGGGCAGACAGAAATTTTACCTATAGGCTTTAATTTGCAATACAAAGTGGCTGAATGGTATAGCCAGAGATCCTTTCTTTATCAAACATTCATTTAAAATGTCATTTCTTAGGTAGCTCAAGTAGCTGTAGAGTGTTACTTTCACATCCTAAAGTGGTGTATTTTTACTGCTGGTAGATTCAGGCTATCAAATTTAAATAACATTTATGGTTACTCTGAAGCTCGTTCAGTGTTGCCTCAAAGGTATTGACTTCTTATTGAAAAGATTGAATGTCACATTTTTCAATCTCTTTCATGACAATTCTTCCTTGAATTCAGAGATGGCCAAGCTGTCAAAAAGGCATACTCTGCAGCTCATGCTGAACATGCACAGGTCACAACCTGGCAGGCTATCTGTACAGACACACACAAAAAATCAGCCAAATTGTTCCAACGAGGCTTGCATGAAGCCAATTTGTGTGATGTGCAGCGATAAGACATCTTATTAAAGGATTTAGGTTGATCTGGTGGATTTCTTTAAAAAGAAAAAGATCCCCAGGGAAAAGACAATGAAATTCTATATTTAAGTTCACTAACCTGGACAATCCCCAGATTCCACCATCTAATGTGGGAATAAGGCTTGCAATATGGGTTTCTTACATGGTTAAAACCCAGATATAATTAAGCCCTGTTCAGAAAACACACATGTAGAAATACATAACCAACTGACACAGAACTAGATGAGAAGCAGGCATGGTAGTGGCTTTTCATGCTGTTCATTAATTTACAGGGTCTCTTCAGCCCACTTTACCAGCATATACAAAATTAACCGTGGTATTCATTTCAGCAGAGATATGCTCAATTACTATTTCAAATGGAAATAATATTTTTCTTCATATTGTAACAGAAGGGAGTATTTACTTGGCCAGCACCCACAAGGACAGGGTTTCCTGACTTCATGACTTCTCTGAAATTCTGGTATGAAGGATTATCATGTACCATTATCAGGAGCTGTCATTGATTGTAACTGGTTTACCAGACCTTTAGCAGTGGTTAAGGGTCAACTTGCTCTGCTTGCATTAATGTCAATAAAATATAAATTTGTCTAAACCAGAATCCAAAAGCATGCCTACAATTCCTATGGCCAGGAACTGACCAGGAACTGAGCAAGGTCTGATTATCTGGGTTGTGGACCAAGTTCAGTTTCCATGTGATCTATTTGAACTGGAAGTGTACAGTCTACAACTGAGGGTCTCGCTGCTGCAATTGTCCTCATTTCTGCACTGGCCAGACCGTGGTAACTGCATTTACAGAAGCTGAAACTGCAGCTCTGCCTCGCAGCCAGGCTGCACCCTTTGGCTCCCTGTCTCTCGTGGCACTGACCTCCCATCATGGGAGCAAGCAGCAGAGGTCACACTCCTGGTCATTTCTATCACTCAGGTGCCTGAGGGCACCACTTACCACAGTGACCCAAAATCTCAGGAAAAAGACCACTTGAAGTTAAGTGATTCCTTGCCTGTTGTTTCAAGCTGACATCAGAATACCCAGACACTGAAGCACTCCTGGCTTCGAAAAGCAAAATCATCAGATGAATTCTTTAGGTGGAAAAAGCAAAGCAAACCATTGAGTTGCTGTTTTGCACTACAAAGCCTGGAAGACAAGCACCAACAATGAAAAGAACTGAGGAAATTATTAAAAAGAAAAAAAAAAAAAAGGCTGCCTTCCTCTACAGTTGTAGATAGACCTTAATGCAGACAGTAGTAAGTGCTATCTCCGTAACTATTTGTTTCCACTCTGTTTCACAGTTTGGAATACACTTAAGTTTCCTTCTGCTCTGGTAAATTGATTTTTGTACAGCATGAGGGGATGTGTTCTTCGTCCAACCATAAATTTAGAGAAATAGTACACATCTCCTTACACTAAGTAAAAATCAATTTTCTACCGGTAGGTGATGAAACTATTTCTCACACCTGCTGAGCAGACATACATCTCATAAGGCTTAAAGTCATAAACTGGTGCAATTCAGCAAGAGCAAAAGCAAAATGTAATCTTTTTAAAGATACTATTTTACATGTGACTCAGGTGTTCCTTTTCAAAGGTTATCTGTGGTTTTATTTACTGTTTTAATACTAAGCTTTCTCCTCTTCGCTCTTGTATGCTCTGCTGTTATCAAGAGACTTGAGTCTTGGTAAAACCCCAAACCACAGTGCATCTAAAAAATGCAAAGCAGCTGTCTCTCCCCTTCCCCTGATGATAAAGAGCATTCTAGAAGAAGAGCTGCATTAAAAGCTCAGATCTGAATCTGAGCACAACAGAAAGGCAGCTGTTAATATTTGGCGGCAGACTGCTACGGAATTATCTTATTTGCAAAGCCTGCTATGTGGTGAGGCAGATAAATGATAACACCATGACACAGGCAGAAAGCTTTATTCTACACATCTCTGGGCCTGGCTTCCAATATGATATTCAACATGCAGCTCTGAACATATAGTCATAATCATTCACTCCAAGCAGTTCTGCGCATGCAGCATTTTAATATCGGGAAAGCAGTACCAAACTGTTTCCCTGTATAATGGTACAGAAACAAATATTTTAACATTCAAGTGGAATGAAGTGCTCAGAAAAGAACTGGCTGGCTAAAATTTGGTTTATTTCTGGGAAATGCATTTCCAACCAAATGAGAAAAATCTTCTGCCTGTCAGTCAAGTAATCAGCACATTGTTTATATTAAGGTGGTGATAATATGGCTTTCAAGATTAGGAAACTAGTGAACTACCAAAGGATTATATTCATTTTCCTTAAAAAAAAAAAAAACAACAAACAAGCACAAAACTTAACCATCTCTATCAAGTTCAAAATGGAAAAAAATGTTCAGAGACAGAATCTAATATGAATTTGGTCAGTATAACAAAGCAGAAATAAATAAAGCCAGATGAAAAGCAGGAATTAGGTACCACATGTCTGAGTTGGAGTAGTTTATTATCATGGTTTCTTTTGTTAATTCCCTAATTAACATAACTATGCAAATACAAAATGAAAAGAAAAAATTACTGCATAGAAAGCCTCAACCAGTATTTTCCAATTTTAATATTAAAAAATTGACTGTAAAATGCATATTTAGCACTTTTAACCATATCAGTGTCATTTTAAAGGAAGTGTCCTGCATTTGGACAAGATAACACCATGCCAACTACTAGAAAGAAAATTAACTCTCTGTTAGATTTAGAAGATTGACAACACATCGATGTTTCAGCTGTTACTCAGTAGTGGTCACCCCAAATCAAGGACTCTTTATTTTCCCTTACCCTAACAGTGAGGAAACACACAAAAAGCGGGGAGAGAACATGGCCAGAAACGCTGACCTGAACAGACCAGAGGGCTGCTCTGTGAACAGAGTGTTACCTGCTGGGCTTAAACCATGAAAATCAGGTAAGCACCAACCCACCAGACAACTGCTACAAGTCCAGTGCCCAGAAAACCAAGCAATCTTGATTTCAATTCCTAAATTTGAGTTTGATGTCAGGCATCCATGTTTGACAAATTTGGTCCCTGCTCATCTTCCAGCATGAAGAGCATAGGAGAGAAACTATCCCAAAGAAGATAGAAATCATGTCCTCTGCCCTGCTCTGGGGAGAAGTGACACACTGTGAGGATGGTTTAGGAGCAGAGAGCTGCTGCCCATGCACACTGCAAGTGTCTTGCAAGTAAAGATAAGGCACTCAAACTTAAGGAAGGACTTCAAGCTCCCTTTTAAGAACAGCTTCTTATCCCACCTTCCCATGGGATGGTGACCAAGGTCAGCCCCAGGGTTCCTGCCTCAGGCAGTTCCCCTGGGCACACACAAGGTGATATTTCTATACCAGCAGGGACAAGGTCTGACGTTTACCTCACATGCAACACTGTGCTCACCAGTGAAAAGTCACTTGGGTCAGTGTGCTCTAAAATGCAAATTACTCCAGTAGGATCTTTTGCCATGAATGCTGCTCCTATCTCTGCACTATTATACTACAAGAAAAGTTTAATCAAAAACCCACTGAAAGTTCCTTTCAGTTTTGCATAAAGAAACACATTACTGTATTTTTGATCAGCTATATCTTCATCAATACAGATAAAAACACACTCCTCTTGGTTTCCCAAGAGAGGATCACAGCTAAAATGAGACAAAAATTATTCTAAATGGTGGCACAAACCCCAAAAGAAAACATGCCTTACAAATGAGTGCAGCAGCTTTTAATTTCTGCATTGTGCAGTCAAGCATACACATTCTTGTCTGATGAAGAAGAATATAATCACCTAGGGGCATGTCAAAAATAACTGTTGCTTTTCCTTTCCTATCCTTTCTTGGGAGAGCAGATTTTGGTGAGCCAATCAAGAAATTAAAACTGACATTTCACAAACTGATTGTCATGTTTTGTTTTTGGGTTTTTTTGTTTGCCTATTTAGAGTACGTATGGCTATCAGGCAAATACACTGAGAATCTGACACAGCCTGCAAAGCAGTATCTGAACTAATCCTGAAGAAAATTAATTCCCTGAAAAAATAAACCAAGAAATCTCAGGAGGTCATTGTGCTGCCTTACATCTTTCAGTGTGAACTGAATACTTCAAACTCTGATGTAAACAATTTCAGCTGCCTACATTTAATTTTAAAAAAATCCATATTCATCAGTGAAAAGAAATTTAAAATTCAGCCTATTTCAAACTACAGTCTGGTGTAAGGAAAGCAACAGAATTTTTGGGGTTTGGTGCATTTTTGAGTTTAGTTTTCCTTTCTTAACTTACACCCACTATCAAAAAATTCTTTTGGAACCATTCCTTAATGTAAACAGGAATTTTATACCCTCCTTAAAAAAATGGTCCTAAACTGAATAGTATTTTTTTCTTTATCCAGTATAGTACAGAACAAGACAATTTTGTATTTTAAATATTCATTTCCAAAGCAAGTGGTATGGTTTGTTGCCTTAGTTGTACAACAGCTATGTTTACAGAGAACAAAATTTGGCAGTCAGCTAAAGGAGCCTTGACACCTGTTTTGGATTTAAATAAATCACTTCAGGTTACACCACTGCAACAGCTGAAAACCTGGTTATTTCTCAAGTTAGTCTAATTTCCAGAACAGTTCATTTCGAGAACAAATCTGTGTAAGCAAACTGGCCTTGTCCTGCAAATCCCTGAAATATGAGGAAGGAAGTGTTTGTACAACTGAATTTTAATCCTTGACACTAAGCCTTAGCATACATGCACTAATACTCCCATTACAGGGACTCACTATCGAGATGACAAGAGTCTGAGATAAATATTACTGTTTATTCCATTACAAATTATATCTTCCCCAGTGATACTGACAGACTTTCAAAAAATTATAAAGAACATTCCCGATACCTGCTTATTAGCATTTACACTTGGATTTATGCTAGAGGGGACAGTTTCCTAGGATTGCACGCCTGTAATTATTCCACTGCCTAGGAAAAAACCCACAACAGGCATGAAACCCCCAGAATATTCCAAAAATTCTTCCCAAATATTCATACTGATAAAAGTTCCTGGAGTCACAGAGCATCTCATGTTGGAGGGGGCCCATATTACGGAGTCCAACTGCATGTAAAATTAAAGTAGAAAGTAAATTTCTTATAAAACTACAACGAATGCAAGACGTATCAGCCATTAAGGAATAATAAAAAAACCCTGAAAATTAAACTGTATCTTGGTAGGCATCAGTAGTTTCTATACCATTAAATAGCTGGGTAAATTAGTAACTGCACATGACAGTGGATTTGCTGTGTTATGCAGAAGTCATATTGCTGAACACCAAATGAAAGAACACAGAGTGGTTACATTTGGAAGGGAGCACAATGTGACACCTGGGCCAACCTCCCTGCTCAGGCAGGGCCAGCCCAGAGTACATGGCACAGCATTGTGTCCAGGTGGTTCTGGAATATCTCCAGTGAGGGAGACCCCACACTCTCCAGGAAATGTGTTCCAGTGTGAGGTCACCCACAGGGTGAAGTTCTTCCTCAAAGAAGGTAGAATTTATTAAGATGCATAAGACTTAGAGAATCAACTACTCATTTCTCTCCTGCTACAGAAATATTACCATAGTATTCCAATTTGGCGTAGAAATATTTAAAGGTGCATATCTTGCCTTGCAAAAATTAGATGAAGTGCATGTGTTTGTACTGGTAGAAATGCAATAGTTTGCCTCACTATTTTTTAAAACCACAAGTAGGATAAGATCACCATCATCTACCTTTTGACACAAACTCTAAATTCTCATGTAACTCAACAGTTAATATTTGCTTTGTGTTTCAAAAATCTGATTCACTGAGATGGTTTCTAAACACAGTAAATAATTTAAGATACTGCAAAGCTTGCATGTGGAAAGGTTCACATGAACCTTGAAAATTCTTTTGTTGCATTATTTAGTACAGTTATAAATGTCAGGTTACTGTTCATAGAGGTATGTCTACTTCGAATGGCATTTCCAGAATAATGTTTGCAAAAGTTCATATTAGTATTCCTCTCAATGTTGTTAAACCCAGTGTTGGTTCCTTTTTTTAATTTTTCAACATGGCAGGTGCCTTTAAAAGAGATGCAGAGTTAAAAAGAGAACAAAGATGAAGCATGTTCTATGTCAGGTCAAAAATGTTCCTGAAGTGTACAATTGTTATTACCATTGTCTGTCTTAGTTACACACAGAAGCTCTGATCAAGTAACAGCATTCTCCACTGAGCTTTACGCAGTACAGTTACAATTAAAATAAACAACCTCACACCCACCCCCCCCCCCCCCAAAAAAAAAAAAAAAAAAAAAACCAAACAAAAAATAGACCAAAAAACACTCCCCTTCTTTCCTAAGGAGTTTTCCCTCGAAATGCAAGAAAAAGGGCATAGAGGCAGAGGCATTTAAGAAAAGGAAAAAACCCAACTAAACAAGAAAACAGTATATTTGTCAGGAAGGCAAATAGAGGAAGATTTTATTTTCATTAAGGACAATGAGGATACAGAGTAAAAATAAGTCAGAACAATCACTTGGTGTTAGTCTCAAGGTACTTGTCTTGTGTTTTCACACTGACATGCTTTTTCCAGAGCTAGAAGTGATTACCAAGTAGCTCAGTTACACTTAAAATTTCTGATTCTACAAGAAAACTTGATACATTGAGAATGCCAGCTAAGACACCATGGATTACATTGAAGTTTGAGTTAAAAAGTGGCAGATAGAGGAGGTGAAGAGTAAAAAACAAAACCTCCTATCTTTTCTTTAGTTGTCCTCAACACATCCAGAACACTTGAACTTTTATGACATGTATTTTGCCTTTGTTCAAGGGCAATTAGTCACAATGCAGTGAAACATGTTTTTATAAAGCAACCAATCAGAATAAATTAGTCAAAATAAAAATTCCCTCCCAAGCTCACATCATACCAGAAACTCATTAATGAGCAAGCCATCAAAAATAATCAGCCATATCATCTTATTGACCACTTCCCATGTTCTTCAGCATCACAATTCAAGTGTCTACCAACATGATACTGTATGAAGTACCAAGAGAGAGAATATCTACCTGCAGTGCATAATGTTTGATAAAGATCTTTCCTAAGTTCACACTCTGCTGGCCCAAGGCACAAATTTCAATACCTCCTAAAATACATCTTTAATTGGCATACAGAACAGAGAACAGGACATATCACAGAAGCAAAAAAAAATTATCCAGGTATCCAACACTGTCAATGTCACAACTCTTTAGAGAAGTCCTATAATACAACTTGATTTTCTACCAAGAAAAAAAAGCTTTTCCTAATGGAAAATACAGAATGATTTCATACAAATAAGAGAAAATTCTTACCTTAACTTTTTAAAATTTTAAAACAAAGCAATTTGGAATTATTGCAAACAGGGTATTACTACAGCTTGAGATTGCAGACTGAACTTAGTTGCTATGCTATTTGAAATACAGTTAGTTCACGTTCCTCTTCACTGAAGAAAACACTGTCATATATTAGTCACAGTAAACACTTTTCACTTCTAACATCTTTTTCATTCTAAAGCAAACAGAATAGATATTTTGAAGACTTACATTTTTTCACAACATATACTTAGGAAAATCTAATATCGGGCTTCAATTTGAAATTTTACCTGCCTTACTTTTCCTACTGCTATATTTCTTCATGACATCTCATTACAGCATGGTAATTTAATGCAATCAAATTCTTTCATTTAATTTCTGCTATTTCAATAAGTAACAGCTGTTGCCAAATAGAAAATTCTTGAGGTTCTTTCATTTGTCAAAGCACTTTCTATTTATACTTATTTGCTGCAAAAATTCAAACTTCTTTAAAAACAAATATTTTCTTCATATGACCTACTAATTTTTTTTTTTTTGATCAAAATACCTTCTCTTGATGACAGTTTTTCCACAGGAAGAGTTCTTAGATTTATAAATCAGAATTTACACGGAGAATACAAGGCACAAATATCCTAGGAAATGTCTTTCAAGAGATGTTCAGGTTCTGTTTGTTTTAATAAATGAAAAAAAATAATTACTAAATGACAAAAGGCAAAACTAGAAAGTTTTACAAAGGTTAGCCATCCTTTAGTCTGGCTCAATCTGTGATTGGAGAGGCAACGAAGCTGACATGTGATTTATCCCTATGATGTAGTTTGCACTATAAACCATGAATTGCTATCTACTGAAAAACAAGGGAGAAGCAGTGAAGCTCCTAAAAGCAAAATTATTGCAAGTAGTAAATATGACACATGCAGTAAGACAAATAAAATGAGATAAGCCAAGTTTTAAAATACCAACATTGGACATATCCTTTAGACATTTATAAATTTCAGCAAATGCAGTCTGACACCAATTCTACTCCAGAAGTCTGGGCAAGGCTTCAGCAGTTAATAAAAACATGAAGCAGTGTGTGCATAATGTGAATGAAAGCCTTTATTCCAACCAGACTCAGGGAGTTCAAAAATATCACAGTCAAATCCTTTGTCAGAATTAATAAAAAATATTTACTGCTTACTCTGATCCCTACTTCCACAACACAGAACACTTACATGTTTGCCCAATGATGTATTTCAAGTGCTCAGTGGCCAGAATTTGATCCATAACACCTTCAGCCTCACATACCATCAGCTTATCTCAAAGCCACCTCAAACTTCTCCAGTACTAGCAGAACTCCCCACAAAGCCCAAAGCATCTTGTTCATTGAAGTTACTGACACGTGACTGAGAAAATTCCCTTCTAAGTACTCATGAATGCTTTGCACTCTTGTTTTGGCATTTAAAAACCCTCACCTCCTCTTTGCCTGCCAATTTTTAACCCAACATTATCAATACTTTCAACAACAGAAATCATAAAATGAAATATCTTCCTGCTGACATGAATTTGCCCTCTATTCTGACTACTTCTCTACAGAAGAACTGAGTATCACCTCCCAGTTCAGAAGCCGCACCAATCAAAAACATTGTTCATTTTCTCACAAAGATAATCATGGAAAGAAAAATTTAGCAGGCAGACTAGATTACAGTAATTTAAGTGAAGTCCCTGAAAATGGGTGAAAGATGAAGAGATGACTTATAGAAGTAATTCTTTGAAGTCCAAATGTTAAAGGATTCCTAAAACTTTAGAGTATGAAAAAATCAACTCATGACATAAATATACAGAAAAGCATTACCTGCTTTTAATCTGTGTAATATCTTCTGCCTTGGCTGAGAAAACATAAATACAGAAGGTGGAAAATCAGAAGTTTACTTGCCTTCACCTCCTAGTCCAAGAAAATACTGAAGAGTCAAAACAGTAAAGAAAAGCTAATAGAGAGCTTAGAAATGCTGATCTTAGCTTTTAAATACAGGAAATCATTTATTCTTCCAGAAATCAAATTTCAAGAGCAAATTAAATACTATAACAGTGAAGTATCTCATTCTACAGACATACAGTAAAATGTTTCTTCCAAACCAAAAAAATGGTTTTGCTGAATTCTTCTAAGCACCATCACTTTCAAAAGAGGGCCTCAAAACCAGCTGGTTTCTGTTTTGTTTTGGAGGGATTTTTTTTTTAACTACTTCTCCTGAAACAATTTAAAATTAAACAAGAAAAAGTCAGCTTTCTCTTAAGGTTTTATCACATTCCACAAGACCATTTTAAAACTATATGGTGTAGATTTTTTCATTCAACCCCTGGTTTCCAACAGGACACACTCATTTACATTTTCAACTTTTATCTGTTATCTTAAAAGATAAAAATCCTTATATTTTTTCCCTCCTGGTGAAAAGAGTTTCTTTTACTCCTACCATGATCAACAAGAAAAACAGCAAGTTTCCACAAAACTCATTAGAAATCTAAAAATGCTGGCCACATAGGACCAAACTACCTATAACAGAACTTGATGTTAACCACATTTTTTCTATCTTCATACTTCTGTGTCTAAGTTATTCTTGGCTAAAACTGGAGATGAGAGAGACCTAGTCTCCACAGAGCTCCAAAAGGCCTGGGAAATGGAAACTCCAATTGAATTGAACATTTTAAGGTACTTTTCTATGAACTAAAAAGGAAGTCGTCTGAGTTTTTCCCCCCTCTACTTCTCAACTTCTTTAACCCCCAGTCCTTTGGATTCTAAAGGGGAGAGAAGAGAAAATATCTTCAGTGTCCTCATTTCTCCCCCCCCTCTTTAATTTCATCTGTGACTTTAATTACATTTCTTCTCATAAGCTTGTCTTGACTTTATTTTATTTTTAAAGAGATAAGAGCTTGCAGCAAGGCTCTCTGAAAAACTCTTTCAGCTCTATTTTTAATGCACACAGCAAAGTCAGAAGCATATATTTAAAAATACAAAGAGTAGCTGATTATTAATTCCAGTTAAACTGAGAGAGAATCACTGATCAGAATTATATTAATTAATTTTATATAATCAGTGTTTTTCTACAAAGGCAGCTTTGTGAGAACTTAGAGTCTGTGAGACTCTGCTTAATGTTAAATCCTCACCTTTTGTGCTTGCACACTTTACAGTATTGTTGGAAAAATGTAGACAAAAGTAACAATTAAACTTTGGGTATATGCATGAGCTAAAAATGGAATTGCTTCCTTTTGATATTTAATTACTGCTTTAGACTTGTTGAGTAGGAAAAATGTTTATTAATCTATGTGCAAAGTTCTCTTTAAGGGCAACCATTTTATCGTTGTACAGCACAATCCCAAAACACAATTCAGCACTTGACAGCTTTTGTTAAGCTTGGTTTTGATAACTGGATACAGAAGTGGCTTTTGGCCATTTGGATGAAGCTATTCTAGTTTCATTTAAAAGTATCAAACTTAAATGCATCACTCATTCTGCTGAGACAGCTTGACAGTTTTGATATCCCATTACAGTAGTTTATATTTCATTTCTGAAAGATTTCAGTAGACATCTCAGAATTAGACTACCTTGGAATCTCGAGTTCCAAGGAGCTCTGACTTTGATCTCAGGTCATCATTTCTTAATGCAAATAACCCACAGATAGTGCTTTCATATTAACTGAGAATGTCTCTATATTCTCACACCCTTCCCATAATAAATAACCACATTGGACAGCTCAAGAAGCAGTTCTGTGGATTACCAAGTACACACTGTTTGAATAAAAGCAAGTCACCTATAGCCTCATGGAAAACCAAGTTGTATTTTATTACAGAGAAAGTGAAAGACAAATGCATACTGGAAATTCTCTGTTCTTTTCTCGTTTGAACTGGTTATAGTGATGCACTACTGCCAAACAAAGATAGAAAGCACCTAAAACACAGTCAGCAACTAGTTCTCCACTAGGATACATAGAACCCAAAAATGTTCACTAACTACTCAACTGTTTCTTGAGCCATCAGCAAACAAAATCCCCCGATCTCAAAATGTGCTACTAAATAAAATTTCTGTCAGATACAGTCAGGAAAGTTTTTTTTTTAAGCATCCCAGACAGATGGCCTACTGCCCTTTCTGTTGTTTTTGGTTTCATTAGGGTTTTGGAGGTTAGTTTTGGAAAGGATGAGTAGGGTGTTTTGTTTTTAAGTCTTCATCTTCTGCAACTTCCCCACCCATATTTTCATTAAACTTAAGCAGGCACTAACTTTACTCGTGCATCCAGAGGTAAAAGTGGCAATTCGATGATCCTTGCTTTCTCCTAAGCATAAGAACAGTATGAACCTTATTTTGTGAGAATCATAGAAGGATTCTAAAAGGACCTATGATACACCATCCTGCACCATCTTTTCCTCATTTCAATCAAAATGAGTGAATGCTGCAGAAATTTTTATCACAGGAGAATTTGTTTTTTCCTACTTCAGGCCTTTCCCTACCAGGGGAAACACAGGTGGATTAACAGATCTTAAAACTTCTGCTGGGTCATAACTGAAGTCACTCACTTCATACCAATAAACATATAGCCTAGAGGAGATGAGGATAGTGTGTTACCTAATTATGTTCTCCAAATATTAATGGTGTTATTACCAGCAGAGGATAACATGGTTCTACCAGTAGCAATCCTACTTCTCTTCATCAGCAAGTTACAGAAAGAACACTATGTGTTTTTTTTTCCTTTCTCTATTATAAATATAATTCTCCTTGATGCTCGACAAGCACTAAGGAATAAAGCTTTACCATACACATAAGACAATACATTTGCTTTTCTCATTAATATACTGTGATAAATCAAGCTCATAGAAGATGAATCAGTTTCAGCCTATCATGAAAAATGTTTTGGCAGAACATGTTAATTAATGGGAAGTATTAAAATGACGGTCCCAAACAATTAGACAGTGCTCATGCCAAGAGCAGGATGGGAGAGGGTCAGCATCCTTGGCAGATTTCTGGTGTGGATTACACCAATAATTCTATTTTCCCAAGGAAAAAAAATAACAGCTCAAAGTAAAGGTCACAAGACATTTTCAAGTCTAAAGGGCTACAGTTTGGGTGAATTTGAGAATACGAGCCAGTATGAATGTGACTTATATTTCAATTTGATTTTCAATTCAGTAGACAGTCTCTTGGGCATCAACATTTGTCCCTGTTGCAATGCAACTAAAGCATGAAAGACAAGTAAGCAAAGATGTCACAAATCTTTGCAAAAAAACACCAAAGTTTTTGTGTTTGTGTGTGAAACAGAGAATTCTATGGTTTTTTTTTGTTTGTTTTTTTTGTTTTTTAACACAAAATGCATCATTATAATGGTCAGAGACATTCAGGTAAGTAGACTCAGGTGTGCCTAAAATTTCTAACATTGGATTTTGCAGCAGTTCATCACCAGCAATAGAAACTGAAACTCCCAGAACCACAGAAGCTGAAGTTGGAAGGCACATCTTAGGATCACCTCATCCAACCACCCTGCTCAAGCAGTCACCTAGACCAGGTTATTTAGGGACACATCCATACAGAGTTTTAAATACCACCAAGGATGGAGACTCCACAAACTCTCTGGCCAAGTTACTGCAGTCCTTGACCAGAAAGAAGTGGGGGGAAAAGGGAGTGGGTTTTCTGCATATATATGGATTTGTTGTTTTTCAGTTTGTCCCCATTGTCTCTTGCATGTCACAAAATATACTGAGACTCTCTTACTCCTCCTGATCTTATTACAGATATTGACAAGATCCCTGCAAACCTCTTCTTCTCCAGGTTAAGCATTTGCAGCTCCTGCCCCTCTCCAACAGATCTGAGTCTCTTATCCCTTAAACTTTGCCCTACACTGGACTCACTCCAGTATCTCCACGTTCCCTTTGTAGGGCCCAGCCCTGGTGCCAGCACTCCAGGTGCATTTCACCGGCTGTTTCTGGAGAAGAGGGATCAACTTGCTCCGCCTGCTGCCAACACCTCTTATCCCAGCCCAGGAGGCTGCTAAACCCTCTCTGTTACACTGGAACATTGTTGGCTCATGTACACATTGGTGTTCACCAGCGTCTTTTCTGCAAGCTACTTTTCAGCTGGATGCCAGTGCATGAGATTATTCCTTCCCAGCTACAGGACTCTGCATTTTCCTGAGTTTTATTTCACAATATTTCTGCCTGACCATTCCTCCAGTCTGCTGAGATCTCTGTATCAAATTCCACATGACCTAGGCTTTGATAGACCACCTTCACATTGCCCCCAGTCATTTCACCAGATTTGATAATGAAGCAACAGTCAACATCACAATATGCACAGCAAAGATTTCCTGATAATATTGCCTACTATTTTAAGTGCCCAAATCACCTGGTACTGTAAAAATTTCTTCACTCTAGCTATTAATGAGCAAACTGTTCACCATCACGTCAACATCCTTTAAAAAGCCACAAAGCTGCAAAAAAGAGGAGGATGTCCTAATTCTCCTTCATAAGAAAGTCTCTCACCCCTGCACAGAGAATTAGTGTCGCAGGTATTCTCTGTCAAATCCTTAACCAAAACCAGACACACATCTCAATACATGCAGTACAAACCCAACAAACCACTCCAGTTTTAAGCTCTGATTAGTTATTTTAAAGCTTTTGATTAATGACAGGAAAACATTGGTTGGGAGCAATGATTTTCAAAATAAGGAGGTTAAATGCTGCATTTTAAAATAACCTTGTATTTTTTAGTTCAATCCATTTTTAATTTTATGGCATTTATGACATAATAGAGGTTAGTTATCTAGTCTTATTAGCATAATAAAGAATTATAAGCTGTAGCTGTCAAGAAACTAAATTACTGCTTTTACATTTAAGTATTACATTGACAAATATATTGACCTTTACATTATGTTATGTTTAGAGGTTAGAAAAATGTATTATTGTTCATTTATTTTCTTGTTGGACAAAGTTTTCTCTGAAAGGTCTGTTGAAGGATAAAATAACAGATAAAAGTGAGGAGGAGGGAATAAACTATTAATATTGTGGGATAATTTATACATCAAGTCTTCCACAAAGTCTAAACTAGACATTCCCGTGGGAACAAACCAAGACTGCAAGTGGGGAAAAGAAACTTCTTTTGACTTCCTGGTGACATTCATCTGAAAATGACATCTTGGATATTGCTGTTTTTTAAGCCTTATGTTATACTGACCACAGTCATAACTAATCTCTCTTGGGTTTTAGATACAGATTTATTAATCTCATTCATAAAAATTAGATATAAATTTGCCACATCTTGTTTTCAGAGAGTTCAACACGGAAACTGGAAGACCCATCAACTTTGCCTGGCATTTCAGAGAAGCACAGGACACAGCAGTGTTAGGTTCTCTAAAACAGGGTTTATTGCCTTGCTCCTTCTGACATTAACATACCAGAATAGAATAGCTCAATTGGAAGAGACCTACAAGAGTCGTCTTATCTGGTGCAGTTCATGGAGTAATATTATTAATAATAATAACCACAATCTTTACATTATATTCAAATATTTAAATTCATTCTAATATCTCATAAGGCATGTTTGAAAATGCTAATGATTCACCAAGTCCAACCACAATCTTGGTAGCTCAGTCTCAAGTATAGAAGTTATCAGGATAAATCTGTCATTAGAGAAAATTAAACACCAACAAAAGTGGTTTAGTCTTTAGAGGGGAGGAAAAATTATTCTTACTTCTGGTTCAGTTTAGTGCTCATGCTTCTCTCATCTTGATCTCTATATATTCCAGAGGCCTACTCAGAAGCACAAAGCAATATGGAGAATTATAAGGTTGGGATGGATTTAGGAATTTTTTTGGTTTTGGGAGGCTTTTGATGGGGGTTTCAACTCTTCTTCAAAAAAGGTTGAGCTGCACATGCTACAAAAAAACCTTTTATATCTTGTTTCAACACACTTGTGGCAGTGGTATATTTACTCAAAAACACAGGGGAAAATCCGATGGAATTCTTTTTTGCGGGAGAAGCTGGGGGAAAGGGAGTGTTCAACTGGCAACTGGTTCTTTCCTTTGGCTTGCAAGCAGAGTGCTACCCTGGCTGGTAGCATTTGCTGATTGATCTGTTAGGATGATGTTAAACCCACTGTGCATTTTTCACTGACTGTCTACAGTGTGGCATATTGATTTTGCCGTTCCCTGGTTCACTTCTAAAACCTACGCAGTCAAAACTGTTACTTACTTGAGGCTTTCTGCTTTTCCAGCCCTGTTCTGACAGATATCTCTGTTATGGAACCATCTGCTATCTTCATATTCCATGACTGAACCACAGGCTAGCACTTCTGCTGTGACAGTTTTCGAGGTGTAAAATACACTTCTCCTGACATCTGCCTCAGCTCATCCATCCTTCAATTAGGAAACCCTGAGAAAATAGTCTTGAGATGCTTTACATTTTAATTTCTCTATAGGATCCTCCTTCACTACAAGGAAGCCAAGTCTCTGTCTCTGAAGTTTATTGTCTCTCAGTTTTAAAGAAATATAATAGTTTTTGTACACAAAGCAGTATAGTAGGCAGGCAGGGAAGATCTGATAGAGTAAATTAACATTACTTATCCTGTCCAGTGTCTGTAAAAGCCCACAGCAACAGGCACAAGAGGGCCAGATATTTCAACTCCTTTGCAATGACACACTCCAGTTAGAGAAAACACCTGCTGTTCCAGAATGAAAACACTAAGCAAGCTGATTAGATGAGTTTTGGTCTGCTGAAGTAGGAAACAGAAGCTGTTCCCATCTAAGGCTTCATCTCTGCACACTGAGTTCAGAATAAATTTATTCTTTAAAGGTAACATTTTGATGACATTCACCCGATTTTCTCACTAGGGTAGCACAAGTTTGTTAGTGCTGCAAAATCACTGTGATAATTCAGGATCTAAGATGGAATTTACTCTCCAGCCTTTATGAACCACAACACAACAAAGCTATTCAAAAGCAAGGCATACTTTAAAACTACCTTACCAGAAAGACATGCACATGTCTAATAAAAGAAAGAATGACAGTTGTGTCTATTTCTTTTCAAACTATATCTGACCATCTAAAATTCAACATAATCAAATCAAACATATCGGGAACTCAGAACTCAGTGGAGGAAGTCATGAGAAGCAACAAAGACAAAATCTGTTATGAAAAATGTAGTAAAACACAAACAAAATTATAAACACAAAAGATAGCACAGAATTGGTGACCTTTCATCTTTACCAAACACATAAAGAGAATCCACACTACTGAACAGAGGAGTGATGTTACTTTCCAAATCTGAGTAATGCAGCACAATGCTAAGGGCAACTCTTACAATATTCCACTGAACAAAACTACAAATCAAATGGTTACTGCCATTCACTTCAAGAGTTATTATGATTCATGTCCTATATGCTTAAAAGCAGTCAAACACATTTCATCCATAAATAAGATATCTGACAGTACATGTTTACACCTTGCCAGAGCCAATCATAACCAGCAACATAGTTTGTACATTTTGTATTAATAAGTACACAAAGTTCTACCCCTCTCTCCATTGTTCCAGCTTGTCTCTTGCCTCTCTTTGTCTTTCATTGCTCATTTTTTTGAGTCAACTCTTCCAGCAATAAATTTGCACACTGAAATAATCCTTTTTCTCCTAAGCACCACATTTATACTCTTATCAGTTTCTGTTTTTAAGGAAAGTTCCCAGCCTGACTATTCCAAGACCCTCTGGCAGTCACGCTACCACTGCCAGAGACTGTCAGTGCTGGGACTGAGGCAGATGGCTTCAGTGCCCATGTTTCAGTGGCCCAACTGGTGCCCATTCAACTCCCTGCACAACCAACTCACAGCCAGACCTGATTTCTTCACCAGTTCAACACCAGGTTTATCTCAGCACAACCTCAGATACCTCATTCTGTATAGCAGTTTATTCACAGGGCAGTAACACAGAACAAGCTCGAGCTGGTGCCTCCAAAGGAGGACATTCAACAGAGGGGCTCATCCTGGGCTTTTATACCTCCTCTATCTCCCCATGTACAGTTCTCACCCTTCCTTCTCAGACCTCAGCTCCTGTCCCCCTCTCCGTGTTCATTCACCTTGCTGGAGTCACCCATATTCATCCCCTTTAATTATCCAAAATGTCAGGAATTCTCAGCTGCTGCCATGTCTCTCAGCCTCCATTCCCTTGGCTGGTGTTGCCCAGCTTTCCTGCCCCTTGTTATCCCAAAGGTCGGCAGTTCACTGCCTCTTGTCCCAGGCTCCCATCCAGAGCTTGATCTGCATGTCAAACTACATTTCACTCTGCAGCTTGAGCTCCTTGGACCAGATCTATTCCTCATCACTGTCAAAGGCATTTCCAAAGCTTGTGCCTGCCTAATACACTTCACGTATACTATCCTTCTGTCCAAATAAACATCTATTCTGCATCATTTAACTTATTAAATGCCTTATGCCTTATTTACACAAGGTCCAGGGCTTTCATAATGCTATTTGTAAACAGTTTGCCTTGAATAATCCCCAGCTGATCTAAGTAAAGCATTCATCTACACTCTTTCCTAGTTTATCTGACTCCACAGTGCCAAAAGCCGTCTGTCAGCATTCATTCATGACACAGACCTGTACATGTGCAGTTAGCCAAGCTCTCTCACTTTTGGCTATTATAAAAATTATTACTCCCTTCCAGAAGAGGAGGGCTCCTTCATGAATGATCATAAATCTATCAAGGCAGCAGTTCAAATTTCTTTCAGTGTCCTGTAAAATAAAGATCCAGGGAGACACATGTATGTTACCCTATTTATTTTATCCTTTCACAAGCATCCACATAGTTTATGATGCAGGTAAGAATTTTTTTCTTCATAATTCCAAACAAGTGGACAGATACTTTAGATACTGTAATTATTTTATTTGTTCTTCTGGTCTTTTTTTTTATTTCTCTGCATCATATAATTCTTAAAAAAACTTGTATTATGTTCCCTCTTACAAAGTGACTTTTTTCTTATAATTTCACGCCAGAAACCTGTACTAATATCCTACTCTAATTTTTCAATGTTTATATTTAGAATAAAAACACATTACATGCATTTAACATTTATGTTTACATAAATGCTAATGGCATTTTCTCATTTATATATAAATTCTCAGTTTCATATTAAAAGTGCCCATAAAAGGCAGATTTGTTTGCAAACATGCACATCACTTCTTCAGAAAAACATCATACATTTTCTGCTTCATCATTCTGAAGCACAATAGCTTTATGCCTAATTTCATCTCTAATGTTTAAGAAAAAAAAAAAAAGAAAATGTAAGAAGGAAAAAAAAGGAGCTATTTGCTTATTAATTCCTGGAATTGATTATTCATTAATTCCAGGAATGGAAGGGTCTAGGAGACAAGCCTCCTACAGTAATAAAGTTTTAAATTCATTTTGTCTTGGTCCTTTTAGATCAGAAAGTGTCACCAAAAAACAAAAAACTATCAATAATTACATTAAAGATACTCCATAGGATTCCTTGTCCTGAGTTACAACGATAACAGTTAAATTGGTAGCCACTGGATTCTGCTCAAGAATATTACTGAGGATATCACCAAGGATATTACTGGGTTGCCCTTCTCTCAGATCTCATTGTCCAAAAGCTGAGCATGTCCTTTTGCCATACCTCCCAGCATTTTCTGCTTTTTCCAATGTGGTGGACATTTCTGTGTTCTGTGGAATTTCTTGGAGATCAATACCCAGATAAAAAGCATCCACTGCTTCCATAGGCAAAGAAAGACTTTTAGGAATTCCAGCATAAAGGAATATAACTTCCCATTCCATCCACTTTCCCTTCAATCTTGAGGCACAGAGAGCAAATCACCAATGGGTGCAACAATTCCCCCAGCTCACCTGGGCTCAGAACTAAACCAGGGTGCAGTACAACAGGTGCCCAGTGACAATAACATAGAAAAAGGATGAGAACTGGGCTGACAGTCAATATCAAGACTTTTTGCTTCATCTAATCTTGCACACATAATACTTTCAGAAATTTATTTCCTTTTCCCCCCATATTAATAGGTGATATCCAACACATTATATACAATAGGGACATATTTTCATACCAGCAGTAGTTATTCAGCAAGGATCCAAAGCATGAAACTTGTATAACTCCAGACTGAAAGTGGCTAAGCACGAACACACATCTCAAGACAAGACTGCTTCTCAAACTCTTACCTTGATTTGACTATCTGCACTTCTTGAGCATAAGTTTGTCACTATTTCAACATACTTCACAGATGGTACAATGGAAAAGTTCAGTGATTTGGTCTCTCTGGGAATAAAACAATGCAAGTTTTACCAGGCTTATCAAACAACTATTTTCATCATGACAAATTAAGATATCTCTGATTCTTTATTTTGACCCTGAATTTACTTGAGAACAGCATTTTAATTGCTCTGCTAGCAGACCTGGAACTATTTGGAATAACACCTTTTAAAACTGAAGGCTAGAAGAAAATCACAGACTATTGGCCTTTAATTATGGACACAGAAAAAAGCATACTTTCACTGCTGTCTTAAATGACAAATGTGCTTTCCTGAATGTTGCCCAGCTACAAAACCATGCAGCTCTTGCAGGTAGGTTAGCAGACTATTAACTGACATTAATTAAAAAAATAATGTCAAACTAGTTACAATCTGGTCCCCTTCAGTACTAGCAGGCTTTGCACAGCTCTACTTTTACACATCCCACTGAAAGACTGCATCTAAGAGAGCAGAGTAAACAAGAGTGCTCAAAAACACTGGTTTGTACAGAGTCAGCTTGCACCCAGCACAAAGACTGAAAAGGAACCAGGAACAGACCCTAATCAGAGACACTGTAGGATGAAAAGATCTTGGCTGGGACAATGGGATCAAGTGTTGATGTCTGAAAAACTGGGGGCAAAAAAATGCTCCCTGGCATTCTCCTTCCATAACAGTCTGTAATGGCTTTTATCCCTTTTCCTTCAGTTCCTTATTTTTCTCCATCAAAGCCTTTGCAAATATAAAGAGTAAAAAGAGTTCTGTCTCCTTCCAGCTGTGTACCCTTCCAAATTTTTACTCACACCCAACCTTGTCACTGTTAAGGCAGTCTGAGGAGCAGAAAAGTCCTTGACCCTGTGTCAAGAGCAACAGCAGAAACATCCCTAAATAATCAACACAGTTTACAGCACAAGTACAAAACACAGTCCCACACCAATCACTGCAAAGAGAATTAACCCTACCAGAGCCAAAACCAACACAATCACATTTGCAAGCTCTGGTGCTTGAAAGACCAGTGCCTTTCTACCCTTAAAACAGACAAAATTTAGTGTCAGACACATTTAGTGTCACCAAAATCAAAAATGATTGCTCACCCACTGGCTATAAATTAAGTATGTTTATTTTGTCAAGGGCAACATTTACTAGAAATTTTAAATAGCAAGCAAGTCACAAATCACCTAAATCATAATCCCAGCTAATTAAATTCTGCATTTAATGGACTAATATTTATCAACAGCTCACTAAAAATTAATTAAGAAATACAGTATCTGCATTTGCTGAAAACAAAAGTGTTATTAGGGGTTTTTTTCTGGTGTGCCAGTTACTTGAGTTTTTGCTTGGCTGAGATTTATTTTTCAGTTTTTTACAGGTTTTTTGCAAGCACTTAGAAGATTATTGTAAAATTGCTCCAGGCCATACTGCTAACATACAAAAGCCAATTACTGTTCTTTAATCAAAAAACTCATTCCTATTTATTGGAAAATAACTTAGTGGGGCTGTTCTCACCAATTTTTTATTCCTGCTTAAGAGAGTGGACACTTACTAAATATTGAAGCCTAGGAAGGCAATAGAGGGATGTTAGTAAAGCACACGTGCCAATTTACAGTCTGTTAACTTGTTTTGGTCATTTTAGTGTTTCTGACCTATACTTTGGAATTAATTACTGTGAACAGCTTTCTATTAAGCTAATAGCCTTCAAGGTATTTTCAGACTGAGATTTAGCATATGGGTGGCAGGTGATGCTTTATCTTTACTTGCAATGTATACTGACTTCTAACCTACCCATCCATCCACTGGTTTAAGTGTCAAGCCCAGAAACAGAAGACAAAAAATTCTGGCAACAACAACAAAAAAAACCACAACACAACAACAAATCATCGAGCTAAAAGGGAGAGGCACATTAACTAAATAAAAGGAAGGAAGCTCACTGTTCTGTAGTAAAGGGTGACAACGTGGGCACAGATGAAAAAGCAAATGAAAATTACATTAAAAGAGGTCTGAAGGAAGAAAAACGTGCAGCTAACTTAACATAGAAACGTGTTCTTGAAAGCTGTTCAAGGACCAAAAAAAAGATTTTATGGCACATGCAAAAAGGCTATTATTAAAATAACTAGGATGCTGAATGCAGGATCTGTAAATAACCAGATGTATAACAATGCAGAGTACACGAAGGGGAGAAAAAAGCAGTAGGGAAGTCCCAAGGAAAGAAGAACATGCTTCTGAGGTTAACAATAAGTGAAGAAAAAGGAGCTATACCACTAGCATGTGTGCTAATTAATAAGTTTCAGGATTTCTTTGGGAGTCTCTAAGGTGATGACCTAAACTGCAAAGGAGCAAAAAATAAGCAACCAGTTATCTGAAGAGACTTTTATACTAGCAGCAATGGTCAGGACAGAAATTTTGCATATCCTCCTTTAGGTAAGCTATACAAGTGAGTAACAACTGTGCCTTTTATTCCTATTTATTTGCCTAACAGGAGTTTGGTCAGTTCTCTGGGAATATTTTCTACTATGGGTGCCTACACATCCTGAACATGACAGATTCCTCGTCTCAGCTGTATTGTTTTTATTTTAGCACACTTGTCTCCAATACATATGATGTTTAAATCACATTTAAATTACTCAAAACATTACTTGCTTTGCTGTAAAAGCAGTAATCAAACACTTTATTTCACTGACATTTTTTTTCTTCATTAGCCCAAACTGAAGGAGCACTGCTTTCAGCAGTGGAGGATCAGTCACCTTGCAGATCTGCCTCCCAAATACAGAGTTCAGTCATAAAACTTTTTTACATTTTCTGGTTCTTGCATGCATTCACAGCTTCTACTTTACTAAAATTACTTTTTAAATGAACGTGTTCCTACAATAATATCTGAAATTTGTATGTTTTAAATCCAGAGCGCAGAAACACTTTTTGTCACACAAACTCTTCCCCAAAAGCCCTTTCCACAACACTCAGCATGAATTGCCAAGGCTGGAAAAGGAAGCAGAGAGGTAAACTCCAAGGAACCCAAAGCTGTGACCAGCAGCTGGCATTTCATTATCAGGACTCACATCTGTGCTCAGCAGCCACTGTCATTCAGAGAACCTCAAAGAGATTAATATATATATGAAAAAGTCTGTATTTAGTTGTAACAAATATTTATAGTGTACAGTCAAATTTACTTCAGGTGAAATTTCCACTTTGAATGAATACACTGGTCTGTGGGGCCCTACTTCAGAGAGCATGTCTAAAGAACACACAGAAGTTCTTGGATGCTGTTCTAAAGGTTTTCAAAAATCCTTACTCAAGCAAAATTTCCCATCTCTCTCTCTTCTTAAGAAGATAAAGAAGAAAGCTAATAAAAGAGACAAAGATAATATAAAAACTATAAAGTCCTTTCAATTCTTCTTATTCCCAACAAAGCCATCAACCACCCGTGAAAAATACAGCAGGAGTTGTTAACATGCATTGATTTGTAAACATTAGATATTTGATTGCAAGATTGCTGGAGAAAAAAACAAACCATCTTAGTGTAACACAAACCCACTTTACTTTTTTTAAACAGTTTTGGTAACTTTTATTCTCAAGTAACAAGTTTTCTACACCACTAGAGCATCTTTATGGATGTGTGTTACAAGACAGTACCAGTAACAGAATAACAAGAAAAAACTCCATATAAGCAAAAAATTAGTTCAAAGCATGCATACATTGAAAATTCAGCCATCCACTGCTCCAATTAGAGAAACTGCCACTTTTTGTATCAGCTGTCACATGTAAGGATCCTGTGTCTCCACTTGTAGATGCCAGGCAAGGCTCTGCTGCCTCAATATTATTTCACCTCAGTGCAGCAGGAAAAGGCACTCAGCAAACCACAAGTGCAGGAGCAGGTAGCAAAGGGTGTGAAATCTGATGGGCATTAGGTCATGCAAGTGGCAACAGCTGCAGCAGACCAAAAAAAATCCAGTGTGCAGCTTCAAACCACTTCTAAATACTTTATATACGACTCATAGTTTGGAAACATCCACAGCCAGCACCATGAGATACAAAAAAAAACCTGAGGAATAAATGTATACATTCACACACACTCAATAAATGTGATGATGTTTAAACAGGAAAGGATTTACTTCTGAACCCAAGAACCTAATAGAATTAATACACAGTTTTGGGTCTTTTTCAGCTTCCCCAGCATCTCCAGAAAAAGAGTCAATTCCAAGGGGGAAATTGAGTGAATGTATAGTATTTGCTGGTGCTACAGTTGGCAGATATAAGCCACACATAGCCAAATGGATCAGCTTCAAAATCTGCTTCTCTCAAAATCCCCAGCCCAGAGACAACTCCTCTTGGAGAGAAATCCAAAGAACGAAATCAGATTATGTTATCAAATTCTTAAAACACATGAATTTCCTTTGACCCAAATTAAGAAAAGCCCTGGCACTCTGTAAAACCCCTTAAGCAAGATCTGTGCATTTTCTTCTTTCAAAATTGAAAATAAAAACATTGTTCTCCTTTTAGTTACTAATATAAGTGTGTCATGCCTTACTAAGATAACCAGCGTGAACATAAAACACTCTTAAACTGAGCAGCTGCTAACCCACGATTCTCAAAAGCAGACACAAAGGTTGGAAAGTTCAAAGGATACTAAAGTAGTAAGATGCTCAGATCTCTGAATTAAATGAGAGTTTGGCATGCAATTCCTGTGGATTGCTTCTTAAAGGTCTTTGTTGAAAAACCACCAATAATAAACAGAAAATCTATTTTAAAAGCAACCAAGCTATCCATCAGTAGTTGACAAAGAGAAAGAAATTAAATTTAGGCTGGTTCATCTCAAATAATTCCAAATCAGCACACCCTATAAATAAAATTCCAGACCAGATTTCTCAATTGTGTTAATATCTGGTATACCTTTCCATGACATATCTGAGAGATCTGTTTTCTCTAAGCCCTTGTATCTCTTCTGTACAGCATAGACCCCTGGGTTACAGAAAATTCTTTCATCAAGTTCTCCATTATTTACAAATTGTTCAAGATACAAATTATGCTAGCTGTTACATCTGTCAAAAAATATTATTTTAACAGAAATTTATGTTTGCAAATGACAAAAAAAGCATAAGGACAACACTTATAAAATTTACATGAATTTTGTCTCTGAACAGCAGTTATTTAAATTCATTGCAAGAGCTTCACAGTAATTTCCAGTCCCCACAGTTAAAAAAGGATAATGGAGTATTCAATTCACTCTTCATGCAAAGAGATTTTATTATCAAAATATAATGTTTCAAGACATTAACAGTAATTGATTTAAATAATAATGATGGTTATTTTTTATTTAGCTTTAAATTTTTTTCATAAAGCATCATGCAAAACAATTTAAAATTATGGGACCTGTCACATAAAAAGATATTAGCAAACATTTATGATGACAGAAGTATCCTTCGTATTGCTGCCAGAGATAAAAGGGTCTTGGTTCTTTGGTTTATTAAGCTAAAGATCAGAAGAGGTTTGACTCTTGAGCATTTATGCTGCAAAATCATGTAAAAAAATCCCACTCTGCTACTGCACCTACACCCCAAAAGCACTCCAGCCATATCTATTGAACAAATCAAATGCAAGTTTCAAGGAAACTGGGCCAACACAGCCAACTGTGAACAGGGGGCAACAGCAGTAAATTGTCTAGATCTACCTAGCTGATAATAGTTCACAAAAGTTGGGATAATCCTCGTCTTTATTTGATGAGTTATTACATATTTTCCATCACAACCTGGTGTGCCTGTCTCTGCTATTCTCTTTCCTTCCACCTTGCCTCACTCATTTACACCTTGAGCAGTCTGGGGGCAGAGACCAAATCTTTATCAGAAACACCTAAGCTGCCTTACAGAGCCTGACCAGCCCCTTCAAACTCCAGTTTATGTTTAAATCTTGGGGCAGCCACATCGTCAGTATTAGACATTTCACTGAAGTGCCAGAGAACACAATGCCCTCAAGTGAAAAGACAGCCCTCCTTGTTTTATATTTTACTGAAGACTCCTAAATTAACTCATCATTCATTATTCTGTCAGACATTATTCTTTTCCATCTGTAATTGCTACGAAAAGGTCACCTTAAAATCATCTTTACACTCATCTTTATAAAATGAGTGTAAATATCCCTTCTCAATAAGAGAGGGATATTTAGCTGGGAGTCAAATAGTCCAAATTATATCTAATTAATAACAGTTCTGACCATGCCAGCAGACTAATTTGAATTAGATGACACCAAGTAAAACTTTGGATTTCGTATTCAGGTACTACTTTGGATTTTGAGCTTCACGGTCTATACTAGCTCAACAAGAACAGCTGAAGGAAAAGAACTATTTCTACCTCATATCAAATATCGTGCGAGAAAAAAGCCCACTAAACTTTAAGTTGCCCTCTCCAAACCACAAGTACCAGAGTAGCAGGAGCTCCCAGTTACTCCGAAGTTAGAGGACAAGCTAGAAAGTGATATATAGACTTCTGAGAACAGCTGAAATTATTCCCACACAGCATTCTGCTGAATGAATTTGAACAGGCTTACTCTGAGAACATTGACAGGCTGGAGGTAAAACAGTGTCAGTCTGCACAAAATCACGTTCTCTAGGGCCAGGTTTCAGCTTCCCATCGTTGCATTTTTGTGTGCAAAGACTGATGTCAAAGCTATTAAGTACATCTTTCAGTACTCATTTCCTAAATGCAGAAAATACTCCCCTTGGAAGAAGTACCCTGAGTGGTCAATACCCTGAAGCAATCAGGATCTTTTTTCTTTTTCCTCCCAGGAAAAAAAAAAAAAAAAGGAGCACAGTTCAGACTTTGAAAGGATAGGAACAGCTGTTCCCATCTGAACAGCCACGGTGCCTTTGTTATCCAAGATCAGAGGAAAAAACATTACTTTTAAATCTTCAACCAGTAGTACTCTGGAGAGAACGAACTGCTTTCTGAAGAATAAATTAAGGGTTCAATTAAACTTTACAACAGGTAACTACCGTTCTTACACACTTTGGGGGAAATACATTCAATGGTATTATTACAATCCTCTGCAAATAACTCAAATAAATCACATCAAATTGAAAAATTCTCTTCTCAGTTCAAGCAAAACGTTTAATATAAATAATTTGCAGATTTAAGAAGGTAGAGAAATATTAAAATACCCAGAAAACTGGCATTCTATCAGTCCTTGATGCCCCAATTGCAGGACTAAGCGAGCAGACTCATCCATTTCTGTAAAGATCTATGTGTGCACCAGGTCTTCTCATCCCACTTCTCATTTGCTACTTCCCAGAACTACAAATGCATATATAAGAATTGAGGTATTCCCAAACACCAAATAATGTGGCTTTAAAGATTTCATTTGTCTCCATGGATGAAGTATTTAATTCAGGTTAAATGACTATGTTTATGAAATAGCTTCAGGTTTTATTGTATTTCCATGATAACTCATCAAATGCAGTTTAGCTTGAAGGAACGTAAGAAAAAAACTTAATTAACACTAATTTTCAAAGTGCCAAGAGCTGCTATAGGTTAAAGAATTTTATCTTCATATGAGGATGACCTAAATAAATAAACAAAAAAGATACTTCTTCCAGACTACTAAGCCTATTAGTAAAGTTAATTGAGCAATATTGGCTTGGATATTCTAATCATCTAGAAAAGTTAAAGGCAACAGTAGTCTCTGAAGATACAAATTCTTTTAACTTTCTATTAAAACACTGACCATGATGAGTTTATTAGGCAGTGTATTTATCTCTAGATTTGATATATTTTAAGTGATTATCACGTTGGGCACTAGCTGCCATGTTGAAAGGAGTTCTCCAAGCTCAAGAAGGTAAAATAAAGAAAAACAAAACAATGAAACAATTGTTATGTTTTTTACCTGATTTAGTAAAACTGTTTAGGAATAAACTATTAAGGATAAAAGAAAAAAGAATAAAATAATATTTTCATTTGAGTGTAAATCTGAAAAATATTTCATGTACTAATAGGAAATGTTACAACACACTGCCATGACAAACTTCCAATTCTTAAACAGTGTACACATAAATTAGAAGTGAACATCTCCTTTTTATTGCTATGTATCAGACTGTTTTTCTTGGTTTCTAAACCAAAGATGCTGTAGCCTTTAACACTATTAAATTGCTTATTGGGTCAAAGCCCTCTTGAACTGTAATGCTTTTTTAATAAGATGTTTGAAGTGCTTTCATGCAAGCAAATCATTATTACAGGCAGAATCCTTTTTTACAATGAGACCATTTTAAGTGCTAAAACAACGATTTGCAATAAGGAATGGCTGCAGTACAAATAAGGCATAATTTACAGTAACTTTTTCTGCACGAAAGCAAACACTATTTCAGAACACCAAGGAATCAAGTGCAGCCACTTGGGTAAGATTATTAGAATGACTAAACACTATTCATGTAAGTATTGTAAGACTGTGGACACAATCAGCCTAAGTTTAACAATATACATATCTATAATGTGCAGAAAATGAATATACACACATCTTTTTCTCTCAATAGAGTCCCTGACAGTGTGCTACAATCAACCTAACAAGAGAGAGTGTTGCTTAAACAGTGTCTCAAATCAAAACCACAGCAATATATTCCTAGCTGCAGTTAATAGCATCTCTAAAATGTGTCAAACCCTGTAAAGCAAAGCCATGAGATGGCAGGTGAGGATGGCTTCCAGCCTAGAAGAGCTCTTGAAGCTGTTACCACATTTGGTATGGGATTTTGGTAATTGATTCTGCAGGAACCTCTGTAAGTTGTTCTCTGCTGGAAATCACTTATATCCTGTACCATTTGTTATGTCTATTCAGAGACTCTGTGCTGGAGTTGGCAGCTAAAGGAACTAGCAACAAGAATATTGTTGGCATCAACACTTCCTAAGTTTTCCACCCAGAAAATACTAAAAGAGGAGCATACCTACCTAAGCATCCCTTAAGGTTTATCAGATCACACATTTTAATTCTACAGTCAATATAAAATATGCCATGTCAATTTTGTCATTCCAGAAATCATTCAGCACTACCAGAGTTTCTTGGGATTTCTTCCAGTGTAAATATAACATTCAGAAACCTTTCTTGCAAATAACAGGCTGAAGGACAAGCTATTAGTCTTAGCTCAGTCACTGGCATCCTCAACACAATACCCACTCCCCTGGTGAATTCTCTGTCCCCAAAACACTGCAAGCCATCACCAGCAGTCACATACTACCTTGATTCGGAACAAGAAACAAACCACAAAAACTGCATTCCAGATGTCAAGAGCAAGAGCATTTCAGTGGGAACCTCCTTAAATCATGAATTTAATCACAGCCGTTAAGCCAGCGTAATTACACAACAGTAGATGTGATAATTGTCAGAAAGAGGAGGGTAAAGGGAAAGAGATCACAGATAAAAATTACAGCTTGGGTGTTCTTCTAGACTGATAAAAATATGTAGGATTGGATGCAGAAATGTGTTTCCAAAGATGACCTAGGCAAAGACAAATATATGCCTTGAAGGCTTGTCAGCTAACTTTCAAAAGTAGATAAACTGTCTCTGAGCAATTTTTTTTTTTGTAATCTTTATGAAGAAGTAATTTATTGTGGCAGAGATTATTAACTCATAAAATCATTATATATTTACATAGAGAGGGTTCCAAATATTTTACTTCAGCCTTTCAGTTTAAAACCCTTCAGTTAGGCACATACACTCAGATGAAGAATTTGGTCCTCTGTGCAGATCATACATAAGATGCTATAGCACACATTGGTTTAGAAAGTGTCCTTCAACTGACAATATACAATGTAAGTACAGAGACAAAGGCTGCAAATTTTGAAAGAGAGCTTTCTGAATGACCTCTTAGGCATTCACACAGGTTTAGAAGCGGAGGAATTTTTTAAAAAGTATAAATTCACATAACAGTAACAGAAAAAAGAGCAGCCAACTTGGAACAAAAAAAAAAGTCAGCATCAGTAACAGAACTGCAGTTCCTTTTATGTGGTACAAGCCTTCAAAGTTCCTGTACATCCACATCTTCAGAGTCTAAAATCTCTGAATGTTGGAGCAGAAACTTGTGGATGTGTGTGAAATTACATAAAGATAACTAAAAAAAAAGAGGCAAAGAGGATTGACAAGATGAAAAGCAGGAATAAAAAATAAAAAGATCATCCACTAGATTTTTGGTGTTTGCCACATTCATGAATTTCAAGCCAGTCCAAAAAATTACTAAAATATGTAATTTTCTAGTCCAAGAGTTTAAGGCTAGCCTTTTTTGTTTTCTCTTACATTAATCCTCCCAGTTCATCTATTTACACACATGGCCTGTTAAGACAAATCCTGCAAAATGAAAATTTAGGTCCTGAGAAAATAAGGAAAGTCAGATTCCCATCTCCTATTTGTTTTGTTTGAGGATTTTAAGTCTGGTGAGCTGAGGGGTTTTGCTTTTTCTTGATAGTTATTAGGAGGCACTTTCTTTTAATTTGTTTGAGTTTTGCTAGGGTTTTGTGGGTTGTCTTTGTTTTTTTTTCCTCAGCTTCAGAGGCAAATATCTTGCTCTTGTCTGCTGGCTCACTGACCCTGTGATCCCTGCACTGTTTTGCTATAAGGAAACACTCACACAGTCCTGGAGGCAGAAAGCAACTAAAACATCATGATCAAAAGTATAAACTTGCCAAGCTGTCTCACTGCTGGCTTCTTTATGAAAGAATACTAGAAGTACAATTAGTGTTTCATTCTTTAAAAGTAATTTTAAAAAAAGTTAATAGGCCCAAAGCCTACTCATGAAGAGAACAATTTCAATACCCAAGCTACCAGAGAACAAAGGGTTTAAAATCTACATTTCACCTTTTGGCAGTTTATCATTTAGTACAAAGCTTTTGGATTAGCACACACCTGCACCCAAAGAACCATTCACCCAAAAACACTGACAAAACCAGAACACTTGAGAAATTTAGCCAAGTCAAGTAAATTGGCACATTACTTCAATCTTACAATCAAAAATTACAAAATTACTTACAATCTTACTTCATTCGTGTGTCTGTTATCTTTTTTTTTTCTTGTTGAAATGATAAAATTTGAAAGATTTTTCCAGCTTATGCCTGAACATCTTGATCAAATTTCTGCCTGGCAGGTGGTTGAAGACAGTCGCAAGGAAATGGAAAGAGAGTTGTCCTACTAGATGTCTTGCTAGGCTCTGAGTTGATCGATCTCTGCTCTCTCCTGCTAGAAGAGAAAACAAGCTCACCAAAATAACTCCAGCTTTTACTCCCAACTGAAAGACAAAGCTTCCAACTATTTTTCCCCCTTTTGGACAAGAGCCAGAAGAGCTCAAATCTCTCTTCCACTTGAATCACAAGTTCATATCAGAGAGGTCATCAAGAAGACTTGTTCCATCAACAAAATTTCTGACTACTCCAGTATTTTAAACTTTTTTTTTTTTACCCCACGTTTCAGCCATATCTGCACAAAATATAAATCAGGCAAAAAAAAAATTGGATCAGGCAAATCGTCCTTTATAGTAACACCTACTAACTTCAAGCAGTCTAGGAAAAAAATAGAAGCCGTTAAAATGATGTATTTTACCCAACATCACTATGCAAATACTTAGTTCATCACACCATTGAATTTACTTAAATAGTCTATTTCTTGTTAAAGACACTATATTTAGTTTAACAACAAAAGTATTGGTGGGCAGATATAGTATAAAAAATCCAGAAATGAGGCTGCTTTCTGGAGAAAACAAAGAAAATAAAGGGTTCATAAAAATGCTGATAAATTTCCAAGCAATTTATAGAGAATTATGGTGGTTAAAGGTGCAACAAAAACTGTTAACCTGGAGGTAAAAAAAGCAAGAGGCTGTGGAAGATGGAGTGAGGGGGAAAAGCAGACAAAAAATAGGATCCAGTAGAAAGACTACGAAAAAAAAAAGAGGAAAAGGTAGAAAAAGAAAAGCTCTCAGCAGGAAGCAGTACTAGAGGAGGGCAGATGTGAAGAATCCACGCATGACAAGACCTCTGCAATGCACATGCTGTTTTGTGCCAACTGCAACAGCATCCCAAGGTAGTGATATTCAAGATTTCTTTGGTTTAGCAAAAGTGAATTAAAACCATCAGGAACATGCTTGTTTTATTTAGGACCTTCTTTCAGCTCCTTTTTTGCCTAACTCCCAAAAGCCCCAATACAGGATAAAATAAATCTTCTGAGGGATATTTCTGTTCTGAAGGATACTGTCATCTGCTCCTCAGTAGGAATTAGACTTCATTACCACACCTGCAGGGCATGCTGCAAGGCACTTCCAGTTACACAGCCTGCTGTACAGAGTTGGGATTTGATCAAGGTGAGATCAGAACTTGGGAAAACAGCTGCTGATGGGCTGAGTTCTGTAATTGGGTTTGTTTCTGTAATTTGTTTCAGCGATAACGAAGACGTGGAAAACAGTTTTGTGCAAGTGAATCCCAGATGTTCATCTGGCTGAAACATCTCTGTAGACCAGAACAGGGTATTTTCTTTAAGCTTTGTTGCTGCAATGTTCAAGCCATTTATAAGGCTTTATATGAAAGTACAGAACTGCAGGCAGACTAAACTGCGAAGATGTAGAGTCTATCAAATCAAATTGTTCTAATTTTTTTACTAATAAAATCAGCTCTAAGAGATTGAGTCAAGTATTTGGTGTGACTTGAGGATAACACTAGCTATCAACATGAAAACTTTGCTAGTTTCAGTAAACCATGAATGTTCAGCAAACCTCTGCACTCAAGAGGAACAAATCTGTCATGCTCAGAACAGCAGATATCACCAGGCTACTACACCAAAAAAGAGACTTACAAGTAGAGGAGCCATAGGTATCACAAGCTGTGCATTGATCACTAGCATCCACCACACATTCCCAACACTTAATAAAAGTAGGAGAGTTACCAAGGAAAACATCCAGTTTACCCCACCAGCACACAAAGATGAACACTAGAGTGAGAATACACAATTAAGTTGTGGCTTGGAGAAGGAAGGTAGCAGCCTTCATCTACAGAGAGGTTTTTGAATACATTGGCCCCATTTGTTATTTTTTTAAATGCTTATTTCATTTATGCAAGACCACTGCACCCCAGGCTTAAGAATCTGTAAATTCCATATGTACACCTCCACAAAAATAGCAATACCTGGAAGAACTTTTGGTTCTTTTTTTCCTTAGACATGTTTATAAATCCAAGTATTAGATCAAGTCCCATTTAAAATTTGCATTACATAGAGAACTATGTCTAGCATAGTCTAACATTTGGTTAGCTTGAAGCCTCAAAAACCTATTCACAGCAACAAGATTTGACAACTGCTGGCTAATTACTTGTCTTACAGAATATTTTACTCAGTTTTCATTTAATTTATACTTGTTTTGGAGAGTTAATCAGATTACAAGTTTAAATTAAAGGAAAAATTAAGGTTCATGTTTAAACCTCAGTTTTTGCAAATAAAAAATAATCTTTTCAGCAGTTTCTGTCATTTACAGAAAAGATTGTGCAACCAGCTTGGATCAGGAAAAAAAAAAAAAAAAAAAAAAAAAAAAAAAAAGCCAAGCACTAGCCCAGAAAAAACCAAGAGGCTTAAGTGAAAAATATTAATATCACACTTTTAAATCTCTGCTTCTATCATGAAAAATAATGAAACACACTGGCATATAATTTACTATGTTTAATAAGGCAGTTGGAAGTTAAAGAACATCACAACCTGTCAGTCCCACAAAATACCCCTGGTTTCTTCAAGTCAAAAAACCTTTGATCTAGTTCATATTTCATCATCACCAATGAGCAGGGCACAGTCCACTCTCATGGCTCCCTTGCCCCTCTGGGTTTCATGTTGTTTATTAAAACTGAATGTCTTACTAAGACAGCAGAGAGTAAGCAATTAGCTAGAGAAAATATTGGGAGAAAAAAAAAAAAAAAGAGAAAGACAATCTTTAATATATAGGTCAGAACTCTACACAGACATGTTATAGCTCTTGGGACACTGGTTTCAAAGTTTACTTATCATTCCTAAGTCTAGGTTCACATATTCTTCGTAAAAATCATCATGGAGAGTATCTCTCATTACAGCCTGTGACACAAGTTATGCTCTCTCAGTAAAACTGGGGAAAAGAAAATATACCCCAAAGAACAGCAAAGTAATGAAATCTGACATTAAGAAAAAAATAATCATTAAAAAACCTAATAATGGCTCCTAGCACTTTTTAATAAAAGATACTCAACTGCAGCATCTTGAGGAACATAACTTGTTTTAATTATTTATTGAGAGTTGATGGTTTATTTGAAAGAAACTGCAATTATATGCTGACACTTTAATCACTATCAGTTTGTTTTGTTCACCTGATACTGCTAAAAGAAAGATTACCTTCCTGTGGAAATTCTGGCATTTCTGTAATTGGTTTTGCAACTCTTGCAAGAGACTGAAAGCATTCCTTTTATTAAAATCATGCAAAAATTAGAGTTATGATATTATTAAGATTGATGGCCAACATCTCCAATAACCCAAACCTCAAATGGATCAAATATTTTTTTCTTGTTAGACATAAGCTTTATATAGACTTTGGGCATCAAAATTTCCACTGAGACAAATCAAACACAGGCCCTTAACAAACCCATTCAAATCAATCCATTAACCAGAGGAAAATAAATTAAGGAAAAAATAATCAAAGGCTCATAGGATGGAAAAAAACTCTGCTTCAATGAAATAAAATGGAATTTTTCTAAACTTAGGCATTAGGTTAGAGGTTTATTTGTCAGTTGGACAAAATCAGGAAAAATAAATTACACTCTCAAAAACACAGTGCCAAGCTTTGGATAGTTTCAGTATTTAAAGCATTTCGGAAAATTCAGTAAGACATTCAGCTGCATTAAATATATAGCTTCAAAATAAAGTAACTTGCACAGCAGGGAGTCCAACATTTATCCATAACCGTGTGATGAACCTGTTTACCACCCTTCAAGGAGCACTACAAATGCAACTGTAAGAAAGGAAGAGAAGAGGAAAGGAAAAACAACAGAACCATAAGCAACAGAGGTAAGCAGCAGAACCATATCATTAGCCTTTTAGGGCTGACTTCAGTACCCATACAACTGCACTTCCATCTTTTTATTGGCCTGTCCAGGGACTTTGAACACACTAAACTATTCTGCAAGTGAGAGATGGTTACCAGGTCACTTAGAAGTGACCTGAACGTGTCTTGGCCATGGTTCAGAACACAATTTTCAATGGGAGTGATGCTCTGGCTTAGTACATCTATGAAGGCTTACACAGGTCCCGGCCAGTATTGCAGCAGCCCTCTTATTAAGGAAAGAAATAAGCCAAGACAAAGATTTTCATCTAACAGCATGAAAAGGCTCCTGGTTTAGTCTTCTTTACAGCTCAGTTATCCTGACTCTGCTATTCACTGACACTGGCTGCAGCAAGCTCCTACTGCAGGGTCCAACTGCAGTCCCTGACTGCTGGTAATTTCCTGCTGGAATATGACTGCAAGGATTTCCTTACCACCTCTGACCACAGGTTTTACCCAGCTCAGCCATGGCTGCAGGCTCCAACCCCATCAGACCCACACTGACCTCTCAGAAGAGTTTCTACAGAAGCAACTCATCCTTGTTTCATTCTTCTTTGTGTTTCTCTGGATGGTACCTTCTTCCTCAGGGCTCCTCTACCTCCTCCAGGTCTTCCTTGAGTATCTCCTTCTTCAAAGCCCTCAGACCAGCCAACGCAGCCCTTTTATCACACTTACCTTTATCAGTCAGGGCTGTGACCCATTAAGGGCCAGGCTGTTCCTCATCTTTGGTAATTAGTGCAGCTGTGACTTATCAGAGGTCACCTGTAATCCTTTCTTCTACACCTACAGGCCAGTTCAGGAGGGGATCCCTTCCACGCTCTTTGAAGAATTAAAAAAAAAAAGAAAAAGAAAAAGAAAGCCTGCAGGGTCAAGTGAAGCAGATAAAGTGCTATGAGACTTAGACACCATTCCTTTCCCCCTCAGAGTTTCACCACACCTTTGTAGAGGTCAACCAAACATTAAAACATCTAACCCTTATTTTTACCAGACCTGTATTATGTAGCCTTAAAGGCTTACCCAGGACAACCAACAGAGGAAAAAGCAATCAGGAGCTGCAAGAAATTGGATGGACCAGGTGTTCACACAAAGCCTAGCTTTCTAAAAGCAGGCAGAGTGGGAAGAGTCAGTAGAAAAATCTACATCAAATACATCAAAATCACTCTCCATTTATCTAAATTTAAGTTCCCTTTGTGGGATTTGGAGAAAAGCAAGGAAAAGATAAATTTGTGAATATGTCAATTTTCAAACAGAGCCTCTCCAAACAAACCAAACTGTATGAACTTTCAAAGTGATTTAAAATTCACTTAGCTAATATTAAAGTAGCAATAGGAATTTTGAAGAGAAAGATATACTTGTTTAAATTATACCCCATGGTGCCTAAGTACCTCACTTTGGGCCCTCGAAGCTTTCCAAGTGTCACAGTTAGGAAATGATGCTGAGAACTCTGGCCTTTACTTCCTGCACAGGAAGAAACTAACAAAGAGCTGAGCATGTGCAGAATACTAGTTTGGTCATGAAATTCGACAACACCCTACAGGGAATCATCAAAAAATTATTGAAACAGGACATTGCAAAATACATAAATACAAATCTACTGCCCCTTGTTTTGAAAGAAAGACCCTCCTCAGATGTAAACTTCTCAAACTACTTTTTTCTCTGGGTCACATCTGACACCTGAATTAGAGAAACCTCTGCTTGCAGTCCCTATGTTGCATCAATCTTCTGGAAGGAAAAAAAATTCAAAACAAAACAAAGCAAAGAAACAAAAATAACAAAAACAAACAAACAAAAAAATCCCTACAAAACCCAAAAAAACCCAACACAAACAAATCAAAACAATCCATTATACAGAAAGGGAAGTCCTTTAAACAAGAATTGGCACATTTTTTCCAGTATTAAATGTGCTGTATGCCTAATTTAGGAAGTTAATCCCCCTTAATAATCAAGAGAGTGTCTGTGATTTCCCATAAGGACATAATGCAGCCATATACCCTTACATGTCCACCATCCTACACCACATTAGCCTGCAAACAACTTGTTCAGCTGAATTACAGCACTCCACTCGTTTTCTAGTCCTCATGCTGCGAGACACGAAATAACATTTTGCTGCAGCCAAAAAGAGCATTATTGAGTAAAAGAAGGAAAATTGTTGATTCCCTATCTGCTGTTATCTATGATTTGGATTTGTTCTGGTTGGTTTGCTGGATGTTGCTGTGAGCTGGGAGAGCGGCAGGGTTGAAGACAGGACCCAAAAGGAAGGAGGATGAGAGGGGAGGGGACAGAAGAGTAGGCAGTGGGGAGAGAATGTAGGTTCCTGCACACCTATCCAATGGCAGAGGGGACAGGGATCATCCCGGTCTGGAAAAGGATATAAGAAGTTGCTATTTTGTTAAAGAGTCTGGGGAGAGGTAGACACCTTGCTCCACTGAATCATCATTAAAAAAACTAATTTTCTTCAAAGACTTTGTCCTCACTTAATTGTATCAAAACCTGAGTTTACTTCTAACAGTGCAAATAAGATTTTCTGTCACTTGCACTACATGCCTTCTAAACATGTACAACTGATAAAGTTCATCAACTGTAAAGTTATTCTTAAAGCTAACTTAGCCTAGGGGTACACAGCTTTCCACTGAAGTTTGACCATTCCTCCTTGAGAAAAAGGCAAAAATCTTCCTTAGCAGAAATCATAGCCACACCTTGGGCTGGCAAACATGATTTGAAATACACTGCATGACTTCATGGAACTCCCAGGGAAGGGGGAGCAGGAAATCAAAATGTGATTTTTGTATCCTACCTATTTATTCACATAAACCTTATGCCATCAGATCTACTAAATAAAAGGTTGGACTTATCTTTTAACTTCATTTTTCACCTTCGAAGAAAACTTCATTATGTGCTTTACTGGTGCTCTTATTAGATGATTATTTTGCAGGTGCAAGCCATGGAATTGCCATTGCTTTCAGGATTTCCAGGCCACCAGTTCCTGATGTGATACAGCGATCTCAGAAGATTACACATGGAGCAGCAGAACAAAATACCCTGACATGCAAAGACAGACTTGTTCTAAACTAAATACTGTTATGGTATTCTGTCAAGTGTAAACCACTACATCCAACTGCAATAAATATTGATGTGTATCCATTCACCTGATTTAGACGAAAAATTCTCATGAAAGCTTATTTCCTCTGTTTGCTAATGGCACACAAACTTGAGAACTATTTGTTCATTCCCAGCTGCATAGTGGGAAATACCTAGGTCATTCACCTGCATGCTGTTCTTTAATTACATAGCTCTTGATACTCCCATGGAAAGAATACATTCCACTATAAACTAACAAGTACAGCTCTTA
The DNA here is from genome assembly GCF_009819655.1 of Sylvia atricapilla. NCBI lineage: Eukaryota > Metazoa > Chordata > Aves > Passeriformes > Sylviidae > Sylvia > Sylvia atricapilla. Next base: position 65,922,570 of record NC_089143.1, read on the forward strand.
AATAACATACATTTTTGAACTGCAGTGGAAAGGTTATGCAATCTGATAGAAATTTCAATTTAAAATGGAGATCAGACTAACAGGTAGACACATGGATGTCTACTAAAAGAGGAAAAGCCACACAGCTCTGTTTACATGTGTATTTTTCATATCAAAACTCTCATATCATAATATTAAGGATGACATTAATTTATCAATTTCACCAATGACTTTTTATACCCATTATCTTCTAATACCTGAACAACAGATCAACATAAATACTGATCAAGTGGTTACTGAATGCAAATTACATAAACTATACAAAATGGATAATGTACAGAAAAAGTGTAAAACATTCAAGGGTTGGACTCAATGATCCTTGTGGGTGCCTTGCAATTTATAATATTCTGTTGTATCTGTGTGGAAAAAGGAAACTGACAAATATTTATTTGTTCAATATCAATATTTTAAATGTCTACTATACTACCATAAATTTCTATTAACTGTTCCAAAGACAAAAAAGCTCAGAGCAGAAGAATTCCCCACTCAATTCTTTTGAATAATTTTGGATTTTTTTTTTATTTTTTTTTTACACAATAGCACTCACATAGTGAAGCTATGATATCATAAGCAGAGAAATCATGAAGATACTGATCACTGCCAGAAATGGAACACAGTCAGAGTCTTATTTCCAGCCATAAATCTCTTAAAATTTAAGTTTGCTCCTCAACTATGTGAACCAAAGTTATTTCTGTAACACTTCTGGTGAAGTTCAAAGCCAAAGAAGGATAAGCCCTGTTTTCTAGATGTACTTCAAAGTTAGCCCAAGCCGATGGAAGCCTTGAGAGATCAGTACTTCTTTTCCTTTTTCCTTTTTTCATCAGTATGATGATAATTCCAGTCTGTCATGTTTAACAGATTATTTCAGCGCAGTTTTCAAACACTTTTTTAATACATATTCTTTCTATATGAAGGGGGGTTTTTAACCTTCCCCAAACTCAACTTACCCACAAACGAAAGAAGAGTGTGTGTTTTCACATTAAATTGGCTTTTTTTTAATGCACTTGTATATTTCTGTAAGAAGCATCTGGGACAACTTCAGGCAACCTTCCAAAATAATGGTAGTCCCTATGGCAGAAAAAATTCCTGGAAACAGAAATAAATTCTCCTGTTTTGGTAATTTAGTTTCACTTGTATTTAAATGAGAAAATAACCAACAGTATTTCTGTAGCCAGCAGCCTGATTTGCTGACACTGTGTGCCTCCAAGCCAAAAGCCACAACAGCCTTCTTCTTGAACTGATCACCTTGTGTTGATAAAGGCCACAAAGTATTGCTCCCTTAAAAGAAGCTGTGCCCAATGAAGACTGGGAATTGCTCCTACAAGCATTAGTCTTTAAGAATATCCTAAATTCTAAACTCCATGATCTACTGAATAAAGGACAACTACCATGAGGCAGCTTCTAGTATACAAAGAAAGGAACATGCAGGTCTGGAATGTAACACAGATATTTTACAGTGGACACACGTTATCCAGAGCTCAGAAAATCTAGGAAGGAGGACAGGAGCCCAGGATTTCCTACTTGCAAGTAAGCATCCTCACACCTAGTCAAGTCTTCTGTCTTGGGGCATTCTTTACTCAAAACAGTCAGTTCTGCCCTTTGATTATATTTTACCTTGCTGAAAGTCTTACCACAGTATATAAGCATCATATTTTATTTGCCAGACTGAAGACAACCTAGGTATTAATAACCTCTACTATCACCATTTCCTTAACTCTGTTAAATAAATAACTCTGCCACATTAAGAATCTAACACATAATTTTCTCTTTTCTTTTTGAATTAATAGTGATCCTGAGGCCTTACATTTAAATTGAATTTTCACAAAATCAGTTCACAATTTTAAGTTAGATGTGCATATTTATTATTATGGTAACACTCTACAGATAGATTCAAGACAAATATTTTACTGAGAGTAATAATCCCAAAGAGGGCAAGCAATTCACAGACACTAGACTTCCCCACTGTGATAACTATTATATAGAAGTTATAGCTGTTATAATAATTTCTATAAAATTATTATATAGAAGTCATAGACAGATACAACTACATTATCTGGACAAGGGTCATGTTGAGAACATACCAGACATTCCTGAATGAGGAGCGACACTGGACATACCATTGTAGCAACTCCTGTGTTGGAAGCATCCTAAATGCATAATTTTGCCTTTAGTAACTTTAGGAAAGAGACATTAGGAAGAAGCTGCTTATAGGTTA